>NC_068961.1:17151395-17459312 GCF_026419915.1 Harpia harpyja
GCTCTGACTACACATAGGCTTAAAGACACAAACTATTAAGAACAAAACAAAAAGTCATTAAATCAGCTTAGGGTTCCTGTTCAAAACCAACTTATTTCAAAAACAGGTATGCTTTTTCTGCTTAACGTTTTTATTCCTTGACTAACAGTCTTTTAGACTATCTTAACGTTAGGATTTTGAATAAGAGTGGAAACAGGGAGATTTAGAAGCATCAGATTACTAGATGCTGTTCTTGTAGGTAAGGTGGCACAGGCTTTCTCAAATAGTCACCTTTTGAAATGTTTAACAGCTATTATCTCTAGTTACCCTGGAATAGCTACAAGGCTACAAGCATACAGTCTTTGGTTGTACAACTGTAACTGTCTGCCTAGAAAGTTCCTCACACAACCCTCTTTGCTGAGGAGCACTGTTCCTCAGACAACACCCTGCCCCCTTCACCCCTTTATATTTTGGAAGCAATTTCTGTTGCCAAAGTTTGGAGCAGCTAAGACTTTAAGGTTAGTATTTTGGGATATATTTTTACTTCAGGCAGGATTAAATTCATTTTCACTACTCATGTCTTGGATATGCTATTTTTGGATCACCTAGCTTGTGTTCCTGAGAATTTTACAATTTGTATTTTCAGTGTTACAACAGTGGAAGGTTTAAGGAAAAGGCCACTAATTGTGTTTGATGGCAATTCAACGAGTACAAGCATAAAGGTGAAGAAGACAGAGAATGGAGCTGCTGATCGCCTAAAACCTCCTCCAGCTGGAAGCACCACCAACACTGTTAGAAGATTATCAGTTCCTTCAAATGCCTCAACATATGTTTCAGCCTCCAGTTTATCAGAGGACACTAAACTGGGAATGAGGAATAATGAGGCTAAGCAGAACAATGTTTCAAAGACTAACAGCAGTGTGTTGGCTAGTCTGAAGGTGTACCCTTTGTCTCCAGTAGCAGGAACTACTGTTGTGAAGTTAAAGAGAGCTGTTCCAAAAGAAGAATCTGATTTGCCGGTATGTACATTCAGTATCTTGTTTTGCAGCTTTTTTTTAATTGAAATGCAGGAGCCAAAGGTAGACACTTACTAAGAGTTTTCAGGATTATTTTATTTTGGAGTAATAGTAGAGTCTTTATTTAGAAACAGGCAAAAGAGAAGCTGGTTTGGGAAAGATTAGAAGGAAGGAAATGAAGTACTTTGTACTTGTCCATGGGAAACTTGTGTGAGAGAGGCAGCTTTGTAGAAAGCATGCATGTAATTTTAAAATGAGTAAGTAGGTGATACTTACGGTGGTGCTGGTAGCAGTCTCAAACAAACAAAATAATCCTACTGGTAGGTCTGAGAGAGAGAACAGGTATTACAGAACAACACGAACAGCCTTAAAGGGAGGACGAGTGGTCTGTTTTCTGTAGTAGGGAAGGAAAAAAAAATGGAATGGTAACATTTGTAACAATCACACTTGAATGGTTGAGTAGGACAAGCTTTCATTTGTCAAAGTGAAGGAAGAGATGTTACAGGAACTGAAGTGAGATGCTGAGAGCTGTAGAATATATCCTTAGAGGAAGAACGCCATCTGTTTTAAATCTCACATAGGAATTGGCAAGCTAGAGGAAGGAACTGGATGTGAAAATCTGGAGAGCTGCCTAGATTGTGGGTCTGAATGAGAAACCATAACAACAAACTGTACTAGTTGAAGGGAGAGGCCAGAGGTCGAGTGCTCATTTTGAGCCATGGTGATCTTACTCCGGTGCCTGGGCTTCTATAAGATGATGGGAAAGACATGCTGAGATCTTGAACAGAAGGGTGCTGTTCTCAGGTAGAAGACTGATGGCTGAGGTGTTAACCATAAAGGTAAATAGTTACCTTCTTTCTGCAAGTTAGGTTCAGCTACAAACAAATTTTCTGTAGAGAAGAGAACTACATTACAGATGGGGGCAGAATGAGACTGATGAGCTGACGTGATGAGAGAAGAGCTAATGCAGGATATATGAATTCAGCAGGGCCTGTCTTTGAAAGTGTAGGTAATGGTGCTGAATGTAGCTGCCAGTTGGGGAGAAAGATCGAACAGTGCTTATTTTTGACAAAGGTGTGATTAGTCTTTAGGGGCTTGTCAGTGAGCAAGGAGCAATGGGCCATCTCCTCTTTCAAACATGCTGTGAAGTAGGGATAGGTCTTGTATTGGTATATTCCATCATGATACAAATGAAGGAATTTTCACGTTTCTACTGAAATATGGGAATATCTGGAATAAGTCTGGGCTTCAAAGGAATAGAAATATCTGTTCTCAGTTGAACTGCAGGGGGAGCCTTAGATATGCAGTGTGCAATTACATTGATTTAAAATTTTCCCAGGACACCAAACCTAACTTCTGTTTTCTCAGTAATGCCTCATAAAATGCTTTCCATTAATCTCTTTTTTTTAAAAATCCTTTCATGAAAGAATGCAAGTAATACCCTTGCTGCATGGATTGGTAGGTTCCATCAGACTTCTGTTAAACATGAGCACCTAAACACATAGCTGTTCTGAAGGACAGCTTTGGCAACTTTTACAAGAATCATGGCAGAGACCCTGAATCAAATTTACACTGGAGAGTTGTGTTTCCTACTATCAGTATTACTAACTTATTTTAGTATTTAGAACTCTTCCAAGTGTTGGTCAGATCTGAACTTACAGAGCTTTTGAAACTTTAGCATACACCTCACAGATTCTTTATATTTAATTTAAATGTTGTGTAGACACAATGGTGAACACTTTTAAGTGACACTGTGTAACTGACACTCAGAAGCTATGACCTCCGACAGTTGACTTTCTGCCTTAGCCACAGTTTATGTTGTTCAAGTAGTACTGATAAGTTCAGTCATGCCTTGGTCATTGGTCAGGCACGTTTGAAGTTAGGCAAGTATATTGTATGGATGTTACTTTACTGCCTGAAATTAAAGAACATGGTATTGAATAATAAGTGATGCAGCCAGGAGGAATCAGTACACTTAGCAGATGGCTGTAGTGTGTAAAGCCTGATATATTTTTAGTATAATGACAGTAATGATAAATGCCTTCTCAAGCAAGTGACCGAGTTTCAAGAAAAACTGAAGTTCTTGTGCAGAACAGCACAGAACTATGCCTCTGATCTTTGGGTCTAATTCCCTTAAACCTTTCAGCGGTTGCAATCCACAGGATTGCTGTAAGTAAACTAACACTGAAATTCTTGAGAAGAGAGATCTTTAGATTGTGCTCCCCAATACAGTGTGTTGCAGAAAGTTCTTGAAAACTCATATACCTGTCTTTACTCTGCTTGTGTGAACTATTAAAGCTCTAATTTCTCAGTTTTTTGTTGTTTTTTTTTTTTTTTTAGATGATGAAAGGAAATTATTTCACCACTTAATCTCCCATTGTTTTACAATGGGCTTGCTTGATTTTTTTTCTGGTTTCTTGGGGCGGAGCTTGAAAGATGAGTTCATCTGATGCTTTGGCAGTTGTTTCACTTTTTTTTATACAGGTCATTACAAAGGAAGACCAGCTTTTCCTTTTCTTTTTCTAACGTTTTTACTATCAGACAAAAGGAAATTGGTTTCTTAGTTGTATGGGTTTTTTTCTTATACAATCCTGTTTCAACAAGTATTTTAAGGCAGCAGTCTGAAGTAACTTTAGAAGTATGTTTTGAAACTCCAATAGGTACCTCTTTCTAAGCTGCATAACTGAAAGATATTTTTGCATAACCAATTATAGGATTAAGAAAACCCAAAAGACATATGATTCGCAGGTAGTTAAATTCATTGGCTTTATTTTTATCTTCTCTGGAGAAGTTCTGTGATACTTAACTTTCTCCACAAGATGGCAATAGAAAGCTGTTGTAGTAGCATATTGCTGAGTACAGCAACAGTCAGTACTAGATTTGAATATGGCAAGTTAATAATTAACTTCTACTTGCATAGTATATCTAAGAATACTTATATATTTTCTTGTATTCCAGAATGACCTAAAGCCTACGGAAGCAAAGAAGAAAATCCAGCATGTTACATGGCCATGAAGTAGCTAATGGTGCTTGAAACATATATGTTACTTCCATATTTTCAAACAGATAAGTCATATTTAAACAGTTTAAGTACAATTCTTTTTAAACCTTACAGGGATTCAGATTGCTGTGAAGTTTTAACAAGTTTAAAAGTTCCCTGTTGTAAAGCTGGAGTCATTATCACCAGTCACCTTAAGAGTGTCTACTCTTGTACACCAGGTAGTTCATTACTTCTTTAAAAGCTGGTAATATTACAATATACTAAACCCCCCACTTTAGTTTTCGAGATTATTATAGTTCATCTCCTGCATGTCACTATGATTCACACATATAAATATATATTTTTTTTGTTTCGGTAAGATTCAGTTTTGTTCCACTTCTGGTTAAATAGTTAAAATAGCTATTGAGATTCAGAGTGATCCCTTCTTGCCTTTAAGAAGATAACTCATTTAGATGAGAAAACTGACCGTTCTGCTGATAAGATAGTCCGAGACAAAATTCTTTCCTTTTCGCTGCACAGGAGTGTAGAATTTACAGTGCAAGTTAGGTTGATAATAAGAGATGAACTATTTTAACAGCATTACTTCAAATTGAAGTTTCTCTTATTGACATATGAAATAACAAATGCACAGATGGAAGTATGTTATTCGACTGTTTGATACAAATTTTTGAGAGGAAGTAGTGAATGGATTAGTGCCATGTTCTCTTAAATACACAGGCATATTTTATACATGCATAAGTGTAAAAATGTGCCAGTGTAGCAAATTTGCTTGTTTTCCTGTCATGCTTATAAAATACAGGGAGAACCTGTGGAATGCAGGCCAGTGCTTTCTCGACTTGGAGAGGGACAGGGATAGGAAGACAAAGAAGTACCTTGATCATTAGCATGTATAGTTGCACTCTTTAAAACAAACAAACAAACAAAAAACAAACAAAAAACCCCCAAACCTGTTTTCCCTTCCTTTGATGATTTAACATGGATGTTGGTTTTCTGTGAAACTTGGTGTTTCTTCTGGATTATTGGTAGTGCCTTATAAGGCAGAAATCCAGTTAAGCTGATGGAAACATTTTGATTAATTCTCAGTGGCTCAGGGTGAAGCCAATTTAGATCCATTTTAGATATGGATGGTAAATAATAATAACGCTCCCAGACTTAGTGAAACAAAAAAAGAATCAACTTCTGAATCCACTTAGTTAACCCACTAAAATAAACTGTCAGTAGTGATCCAAAAGCTTGTTTACATTTTTAACATTGGTTAATATTGAAACCAAAAACTGTAGCTTAATTCATTACTGACGGAAGTTCTCCATTCACTGTTATGACATAAAAGGCACTTCTCGAATGCTGTAAAATGGCAAGAATGTGTGTTTTGAAATACTGTGTGCTGTTTCCCTTTTACTAAACACTTGTGCAGTTTTTGTACTTGAGTACAGCAAACTTTAACGTAATGTACATTTTGTATGTAAAGAGTTGTCTTTTAAGTAGCCTTATCCTATTTAAATAAATTCAATTAAAAGCAAACAAAGTAGTGCTGACTTGTTTTTGTGGTGTAATTGAGCTTGTTCATTTTATACCGTTATATTTCAGGGGACTTGAAGTGATTAGAACTTAAGAAAAAGCTTACAGGGTAAAAGGCTTGGTACCTACTTTGGAGGAGTAGTAGCTACTTTTAGCAGGAGTTGGTATCATGTGAAGTGCTGGTCTTTGTACTAGTGTAACAGTTTGGTAGGATTTGTGTTTTGTGGGTGGCTTCTTGGCAGTGGTTTAGAGTCTAGGCTATGTTTTGTTGTAGTTCAGTTGCTAGGAGCACGTGTGTGTTAAGTGATATGCAGAACTGTACTGGAATAATAGCATGATGCTGCTATTGCATGGTATTGTCTTGTTTTCAGGCCGGTATGCTTTCCAGCCTTGTCATGTTCCACCTACCTTTCCCCAAAGCTGGGACCGTTTTGCCGTCTGTTGTAGTGCTTGGGCGGCAAGGTGTAAGCCATGCTGTTCTTACTACCTTCCACTACCCCCTTGGCTAATAGTAATCCTTCTTCTCTCAGCAAAGTACTAGAGCAGAGCTGCAGTGTGCTGGGGGGGATTGCCAGACCCCAGAGGAGAGAGTAAGTGAGGTGCTTGCCCTCCTTTGAGAGGTGTGGATATAAGAGGGATTTTTATGGCTATTCTTTACTACAGCCTTCATTGTAGAATGAAGTCACCAAAGGATGGAATGTAGTCATTCAGTGAGATCAGGTTAGCACGGTGCACACGTCAAAAATGTCAGCCAGCCAAGTTCTTCAAATGGTGTACAGTAAACCAAATTGATCTGATGCATCTGTTTAGCTTGTTGAATTAATGAGAGGAATGACCTGTGAGCACTTTACACGTGGTACAAAAAGAGGCAAATTCACAAGTGGTGGCAGGAACTAGGAGCAAACTTTCCCTACCCAGTTGCACACAGAGTAAGTATATTCCTAATTCTTCTTTCCACATGTGAAGATTCCTGTTGGAAGTGTGACATACTACTTTCCTCGTTTTGCTGGTTACAAATGAATTCCATCTGGAAGGTGTACCAGGATTGTATATTGCATAACATGGCCATATTTCTTGAAGTTTGCTTTGGGAAAAGAGTTATCTTCCTTTGGATTGTTTCCTCTTGATTTTATTGTCCTGCCAGCATGCTGTTGCTGACAGTTGCCTTTGCAGCGAACATGTAGCAGAAATGATGCTAGAGCAAAGGGTATTACGTATTGCAATACAGAACAAAATTAAAGTATGCCCTAGTATAGAAGTTAGACTTCTGACTTTTTCAAAGATAAATGTCTTTTGAGTTGTCTTGACCTCCTTGCTTGCTGAGAACAACAATATTTTGGTTTTGAGTTTAGAGCCTATGAACACATTTTTATCAGCTGCAGTCAATTCAGTGTTTTCACACAGTTGTTCAGTTTTGCTGATAAATTTTCCCACTGATTTCAGTTAGCAGAAGTCTATGTAGTATCAGCAGGGCCCATCTGAGGATTGTCTAAACTCCGCGGTTTCAAATGACTGGGTGCAAACAGGGTTGTGTTTGTACGGCTGTTGTGTTGTGTTTCTGCAGACTGTGAAAGCATTTTATTTACTCATATCTAATATGTAAACACAAGTAAACCACAATCACAATTTTGTTTTAAATGATTTTATTTTGAAAAATACAATGTGCAGTGTAATGTCGACTAACTGTAATACTGACACTGTCAATCAGAACTTGTACTTCACACAATGATCAGCTAGTCATGCAATAAAATATGTACCTGTTACGAAGCACTCCCACTTCAACTGTTTTATCATTATCTCTTTACAGCATGACACAAATCCTTGTACATTGAAACACCTGATACGTTTGCAGTCTTTCTACACACTTGGCAGCACACACTAGTCACATAGCTCAAGGACACAGGTGAGACTACAGCCTTATTGAAATTCAGTGGTGTTTGCCATTGATTTCAGTGGGCTGAGGGTTTCACCCTGAATGTCCATCTATGAATGTATTGTGCGTGGCCATTGTAGTCCTTGAACTATATCACTTGCTTGTAACTGGAATATTTAGTGGAAGGAAAAGAAAAAAGAAAAAAAGATTATGTTATGTCAATAACACCCAAATGGTTTTACATCCCAGGTTTTGCATTAGTTTTGGTTAGCTGTAGAAATCTTAAACACCAACACTGCTACTAGAGATTTTGAAGTTGTTTTCCCTCCAGATTGGGAGAGTTTGAAGAAAAAGGTTAAGTAATGTTAATAGTACAGCGAAACACAGAGTGGCAAAGCTAGTTCTGAACATCTGTGTATTTCAGACTATATGTTGCAAGCACAGCTTTCCTCCCCTCTCCCCGCCTCTTATTTTGAGCTTTAAATATCCTTCCCACATTCAGGGCAAAGGATGTCATCCCTTTCCGTGAGGAAGCCACGACCCACTAATGAGAGAGAGCACTTCTTGCAGTTAAAGCAATCATTATGCCACTGCCGTTCTTCAAAGGAGATGTACTTGGTTCCTCCAAGTCCTGTTTGAAAACCAAAAGCATTCTGGTTACAAGAAAAGAATAGCACATCAGCTATCAAGTGATGCTATTTCACACTCCCTTCATGGATTGCTATGGAGATCCGACGTATAGCAGTGTGAAAAAATGACATTTTGACAAATCTGTTTGTTGCTGTGCTAGTTTTGCCACCCTTATTCTGTAGTAAGTAATATTTTCATCGTCAAATAGTTCTTTTGCTTTCAGTTAAGTTAGTGAACTAGACTTATCACTGGTGATAATGGCAGAAATGAACTTTCAAGGGATGGCACTAGGATATACAGCAGAAGAAAAGGAAAACAACTGCCCTTGAACAGAAGTCTGATAGTTTTTTTTACAGAGTGTTGTATGGCATCTGAGTAAGTTAATTTTGTTTTGTTAAAATGCATTTAGATCATTAAAAAAGAAGTCTGACAGGTTGTGTCATGACGATTCATAGCTTTGAAGGAAGAGTGCCTCAAGAGAAGAAGCAGGTTAGCAAACTGCAAAAAGCATTCAAGAGTTTGAGGCTATGGAGGTTATCGTAAAGGGTATTGAAGTTGTGCAGGAAAAAAAGAGAAAAGGGACAAATGTCTCTTAATAGTAATTACCGCTTGCTTAACCTCAGAAATTATAAGCAATTTGAATATGATGCATTGGAATGACTAGCTGGAAGTCAGTGAAAAGATTTAGTTGGGCATATCTCTTATCTGATGAGAGGGGTTTGGGGTTTTTGTTTTTTTTGCCTTTAGTAGCAACATTTTGAGAAAAAAACCCAACATATGATAGAAAGGACTGCAATATTCAGAAGAGAAGTGCCTCTTTCACATGAACAGAAAACAGTACCTGTGGTGTTATGCACCGACTTCTAGGAGCTATGCAATTGAGCATGTGTTAGTGAGGGACAGGCACAAGGGCAGAGCAATAACAAGAGACAAAATGGTCCAGATAAAACTCAGATTTGCAGTCTTGGACTGTATGGATCATGCTGTTAAATGCTGATTACTTCATAGAGGAAGTTATATTTTTGTGCTAAGTGTTTCATAGTAAAGCTCTAAGCAGTTGCTCCTTTAAGTACTTTTAAACTGGAATGCAGTATCTAAAAGCCTTGTGATTTCTCAGTTGTTGTCCTGAAAAGTGAGGGAAGAAATGCACTGTGCTACAGCATGAGGTATAAGCCAGTTAAACACTTTCTGCTGGTGAAGGGACTGCTGTTGCTGATGTCAGTGATCCCTCTAATGAATGCAAGTGGAATGATGTACAGAACATGCATATCCCACTACATGTGTAGCTCTGTTGCTGTGTGTCCACCATGTTCTGTGAAAATCAGGTGAAAAGGAAGAAACTTCAGTTTGAGGACCTCTCCCATTTCTTTTTGTTAGGCACTTGAAAGGCATCATAAGTATTTCACACATCTTGAACTGTATAGTGTCTTGAGTCTCTTAAGTTATTCAGAATAAATTATTGAACCATTTTTAATATTAGAAGTAATTAATTGAAAAAAAAACAACCCCAAATTTAAAGGCACTGGCCATGAGAGACCTACCACTGATTGGGTTTGTGCATCCAGCACACTTTTTGGCGTAGAGGTTGCAGAAGCAGCTCAGGCAATATGCGAACTCATCCCTGGAGGTAAAGCGCTGTCCAGACAACTGCTTCTTGCATCCAGTACAAACGAAGCACTCCTTGTGCCATGGCTGCTCCCGGTAAGTAACGCCTCCTGTAGTGATAGCCTGTTTTATGGAAAGTAAGACAGAAAGTGTTTTCTTGAAGGTGGCAGGTTTGTATCTTGATTTGGTAGAGAGGGTGATGAGGTTTTTGTGGGTGGGAGGAGGGAAAGAAGGCTTAACAGCAGCAAAATCATCATTTTGGCTGGAGTTGACCTTGAGAAAATCACGCAAGTGATTTATTATAATTTCCTAATTTATACAAAGAAGCCCTGTACTAAAAGTACTTTATTCTCCATATGTTGTATAATCTCACTCTTAATTGTCCTCTTTGATTTTAAAGCTAGCCTTGTCACTTTTCATATGTATGTGCTAGGATTCATCTCATCTCTGTTCCTTCACCTGTCCTATTCTTCGTGGTGAAGGAACCACCTTCTGTGTTTGAATTTCCCTGTTACTTTCCTTGGCAAAGACTGTTTTATTTCAAATTTTAGCTGAAGCTTTCTGCTTCTCTGACTTTGTCTGGGGTTTTTCTCTTATAACAAGTTGTTGCCTACAAAAACAGCTCCCCTGATGTTAGACAAACTGAACTTTTTGTGATCCTTTGAGTATTCCTATGAAGGCTGTAAAATTGGATGGTTTAATTTTTCTTCCTGTCTTCCCTAAAGGGAGATTCCCTGGGAATCAGGCTTGTATATGATCACGCTACCTAATATGTGTGTTCGTCTGTGTGTTTGCCTCTTTCCCAAGTATTTCTGAGCCTGTTCTTAAATGTTGATGAAATTGGACACTAGACAGTTTTTAAGGTACAAAACTCCTAGAAGGTTCAGAAAATTGATGGCTGGATGGATAGGAGGTGGTAAAGGTAATTAGATATACTTCAGGTCAAAGGCTGAAAGAAAAATTTAGCCTTTACCTGTTTTGTTTTGCCTGTGCAGCAGCAGATGCAGTCGTTTCTGGCCAGCTAGTATGTCTGACCAGACTGCAGCTTTGCTTGACTTGAAGGGCAAAAGAGCAGGCAGCACACATGGAAAAAAATCTGGGCACAGGTGGTGGCTGGAAGTATGCAGAGGGTAAAGGGAGATGAAGAGGGAAGAGTGGCGGTGGGAAAGGGAATTTACTGGGGATATAGCCATAGTTTTGATTGTCTTTGCCTGTGCATATCCATAGGAAACTGGGATTCGTTAGTTCCATAAGTGGTGAGACGATTCTTTTTAGGAAAGAATTCTAAAATTCTTACCAATGTCTGAGTACAGAATTTAAGAAATTCACAAATAAAAGGTCCTTTGCCTAGAAAATCGTACTCCTGAGCATACTGAGTTTACTACTGCTTATTTCAGGAACAGCATTTGCTCTATATAAAGCTTATCTCTCTGTCTTCATTAGAATATTAAAAAATGATCAGTGTTAGCTCATCTTCCTTCCAGTTGAAATGTTTAGGTATATGGTATACAATGGGTTATATTGGAATGAGGTTATTCCACTGCAGAGTTTTTGTTTTGTTTTAAAACATGTTCTCTGTATGCTTTCAATACAAAGGGATCTTTAACCCTGAGTAAGAGACTTCTCACTGTAGTAAATGCTGTGCCTGGTGCAGGATGGGAACTGAAATTATATCATCTCTTAAAATCAGTTGATTGTGAATCTTTTAACCCACATAGAAAAATGAGATGTTCTACCTACTTGGACATAAAATGGGATGGGCTTCAATCCCTTAGGTTTTAGGTAAGTAAAATAAGAGCACTACCTTCTTGCACTGGACGCACTGCATGGCAAACTGCTTTTCATAGCAGGGTACGCAAAAGTTTTGATTGTCCTTGGGGATGAAACTCTTTGTCCCAATAGGCTGTTGGCAGCGGTAGCAGATAAAGCAGGTCTCGTGCCAGCTGTTGCCCTTGTATTCCATCTTCCGAGTACCTGTAATGAGGCGAGAGCATCAACTGAACAACTTCTGGCTGAGACGGATGCTATTTGTAGCTCTCGTTTGCCTGACAGCTGCCTGTCAGTCAATAAGCTCTGAGCCTAGAGGCTATTTCATGTTCCTACCAGCTTTGCATGGTATTGGGTACCATTTTAAGTTTTTGGAGAGTGAGTGGTTCTTCTGCTCCTATAAAGAAGAGAAACATTTATTGCTAATAATGAAGGCTTAGGACACCCTTTTGTGGTATTAGTAGAGTTAATAATGAATTCTAATGCACAGGAAGGTTCTGGGGGATTGGCGAGACACCAATAAAAGCTGCTGTTAGTGCTGAGTGAAGGTAAGGCCGTTCCTCATTTAAGTTTGACTTCGTTCATTCCAAGTCGCTTTTGTTTCTTTTTCAGAAAGCTGCAAGGTTAATTCCTGGCAAGCTTCTTGCCTCCCTTTCCCAATAAAGTACAGTCACTCTCTGAGACAAAGGATTATTTCATATCTGCTCTGGGACCTTGTTCCTGTCCTCATTGAAGTCCTCTATAAATTTGCAATGGTTTCCAGTTCTGCAACACCTATCCTAAATGTTTTTCTGTCTCTTGAAACTTTCAGTAAGAAAGGAAGCTTTCTCTCTGTCTTCACTTGTATTTAAACCGTAGTTGCAATGTGAAAGGAAGAAAACAATCCTTTACTGAAAAGCAGAAAAGTGGGATGGTAGTTAGGAGCTGAATGTACTTGTCTCGAATGAAGTTTTAGGATACAGATACTGTACTTTGCAAATTCAGTCCACTCTATGACAGGTGGACTCTTAGCCCTTCCAGGACATTGGAGATGTCCTATTATGTGGACAAATTTCTTTGCACACTATATAATTTCTATGCACCAGTTTGAGTCAGTGTATTTGATACTGTCCAGAAGGGAAAACAAACAAATGAGGCTCCTACAGTTCTGCATTACTCTGGAAGCCTGTAGCAACAAACATGATGTCAAGTGCTTGGCAGACTGAGAAGCTGATCGTCTTGGCTAATGATGAACAACCACACTAACTCCTTTGATGCCAACTCTCTCCACCCCCATTACTGCAGGGTGAAGTTTTATCATTTTTCCCTTCTCAAGTGTTAATTCCTCTTTACTACTTGCATATTTTTCTTTTTCTTTTTTGGTCTCATTAAATTCTGCCCAGAGGCATACTTCAGGATTTTTTTTTTTTTTTTTTTTTTTTTAAAGAATTGACTTGCGGGAGTGTAGTGAGCGAGCGGTTAATTATCTTTCTGCCTGATGCTTACATGCTTGAATATTTCTAATCCATTTTATTAATGGACACCTTTTAAGAATTATTCCCTCTCTGTGCTGGTAACTTTCTATATCATACAAAGGAGCAAATAAATCAGTCCTTGAAGGAATGATGTTCTGGAAAAAGGAGATGTGGATAATTTTTTTTTTTTTTTAATAGTTTAGAACTTTATTTTCACATTTTTAGCTGTTCTCTCTATGGAATTGTGTTGCCACAAACTCAAGACAGGGGGAGCCCTGTTAGCTGCTGGACTGAAGTCAGTGGGAGTTTAGTTTGCAGAAGGACTGAAAGATCAAGCTTGTAATTACTTTGGTATTTAATGGGCATGTCATGATAATGCTTTATTAAATCTACATTGTACATTTAGTGGAGCAAAGCAAAGGGCAAGTGTAGCATTAACAGTCTCCATAAAGGGTATCCAACCACTTGCTGGTTCTTTCAAAATGAATTATGCTTCAGTTGGTGATCACAGTGCTCTGGCGTAGCTCCTGTACTAACATGGTGTGCTGTGCAAGTAGAAGATACATGCTGGGTGTACTGCTCTCCGACACAGCTATCTTGAGTAAGCAGCTAAACACCAGCGGTTGGTTGTAAAGCTTCATAAAAATTGATTTCTTTTGTTTCGGATTATAAGAGAAGGGATACTCTGCGTTGCTGAATCCAGCCTCCATTACTACCTATCAATCTATAGCTGGCATAATAGGCAAAAAGAGATCCATTCGGTAAATAAGTTCACTGATCATGGGGGTAAATTTGATGAACAATCTTAAAAATATATACATATGTGTAGTTCCAGCTTTAAAACTAGCACTGACTATTCCCAAACATGTCAGTTGTTAGTGCTGTATTGGCAAAAACAGGTGCACATGGAATAACAGAAGGAGATCATGAATGGATAGGGCCATCTGCTTTTAAATAACATTGTTGTTTCTATTTATCCATCCTATTTCATCATCAAGCCCTCATTTTTACACCTTAGGTGCACAACATTGTGGTTTTCAGCTTTTGTCTAAGATGACCAATGTCAGAACCAGCCAAAGAAAAATTTTACTGGAAAAAGTAACTAGTAATCGTTACGGAGCATGTACGTGGATTCTTCATGCCTTTTCTTCGTGCCTTTTAATATTTTATTTCTGGACTGATATTCCTTCCACTTTAAGCCCTCAAATCATCACAGAATGCTATAGTATTGACATGAGCAGATGAGGTTTTAGCAATCTATTACTATAACCTCATGTTTCATGTTGAAAAAGAAAATAGCTCTTTCCTGTTTCTTCTTATCTTTGTGCTCAAGAAAGACCTTAGAGGCAGTTTGACCAATTTTTCATTTTTATGGGAGAAGCTAAATTTAGAGTAATTACATAAAAAGCTAATTTATAAATTAAGTAAGCTATTAAATTTGCAAGCTGCTTCTGATCTTCAAGCAGTGGAAGCCAATCAAGACAGAGTACGAAGTTGGGATTGGACAGAACAATTTTAGTTGTCCAGCTATCAAAAGCCTTTTAATGAATACTGCTGTAGAAAATTACAAATGCCATTAATAAAAATGCTAAACGAGATAAATACTAATTTTCAAGAGTAATCTGCTTCATGCGAATCACAGTTCTGTCATGATCCATTATGAAAATAAGGCGTTCTGGTCATGGAAATGACTTGGAATGCACCATCAACTGTATTTTACAAAGTTCACCATGACTTAGCAGAGATAGTCAAGGAGAAACATTTGTCACAAATGTTGCTGAATTTGGGATTGATATTTAGCCTAATATTTTCTTGGTCCAAACAGTGAGCATCCTAACCTGGCATAATAGTCTTCTTGCACTCATTACATTTGGAAGAGTATTCGTTGGAGTAGCAATCAGTACAAAGTAGATGTTCCTCTTTTGCAGCAAAAGGTTTGTCCACCAGTGAATTCTTGCACTGGAAGCAGTGGAAGCAGGTTTCGTGCCAGTGGCGCTCCTTGTAAGACAGATCCTGTAGAAATCCAAAACCACAGAGTAAGCGGAATGAATAGTTTGCACAACTGGAAGCTCAGAGAACGCAAACATGTCCAAATCTGAACCACAGCCAGGAACTAAGGCTAATCACACAGCTCAAGAAAACAAAATGTTCTGATGAAGGTGAACTTATTTTGCTATGATAACCAAGAACAGCTCATGACAACTATTGACCCTTTTTCAATTCGAGGTAACCTTCATTTTTTGTATGTGCAGAGGAACAACTGGTTTCATTTAGGTATTTCCTTTGAGAATAAAGCCCCATTTTTGAGTCAGATTAAAACTTGTTAACCTTATAGGTGTAATAGACTTCCCCTATTTGTCTTAGCTATTGCTGATTTCTAGGTCATTTCATAGCCATTCATTGCTGGACAGAAATCCTTTTCCCAATTGCTTTCTGGTATTTATTCAGTTCAACAGATTTACACCAAGGGTGGAGTTGGTCTGATCTCTGTTTCTTTTTTTTTCACTGCAACTAATTTTTACCGACTCTTGTATTTTGATTTACCTATTTTTCAAATGTGGATCAGACCAAAAGATGAGAGATCACATTGTACCTGCAGCCAGTGATCCAGGACACTCTGGCCAAGGGATCAGCATGGACACCTAAGTATTTAAAATACTCTCTGCAGTGGTACTTTTATTATTTAAAAAAAACCAACAGTCCTTCTAAAAATTGTGACCTAAAGGGATGGATTGTGCCTTTTAAAATTTAAATTAAGGTGGCCTAATCGTGTCACACTTGAACAGTGTCTTTGGACTTCAAACAAAATGGAGCTTAGATCGTTACAAGAAAGGGTGTCTATCCCAAAATATATAGGCTTTGGTTTGAGGTGGGAGTGTGAGGGGCTAGTATTGTCATGAGTGGGGAGTATAAAAATTCCACAGAAATAACTTCTCAGGTTGTACCTCAAGATCCACTATGTATTAAATACAAGCACTGAATTAATCTGGTTAACTGAAGGAAAAGAATGGGCTGTAGAAGATCAGATTTTTTAGTTGTGTAAATAGAAGCATCACAAAGTGTTCAAACAGAATCTGCCCTAAGCTGCTCTGTGTCAGTCAGTACAGTCACAGGTAACTCCGAATGTGCAATCTTAGCCCAGAGCTAACAAAAGCTACCGTGGATTTAGGTTAATCTAAAATAACCACACGTTACGGCTGCAGGAGCCTTGTTCTCATAAACAGCTAACAGGAACACTGAAACAGTTTCACCTAGCTCAGCTGATATGGGGTAACTTGTAAACTATAGTAACTCCAGTCAGAATTTGACCATGCAATGAAGAATTTTTGCTTGGATATCTGCGCTACTTACCTAAATTTCTTAAATTATTGTGAGTAACAATTGGTACCCAATGTATCTTTCATTTCTGAGATTGCACTCTGTGATAGAATATCTAAGACCTCTACTTCACAGCTTTCAGACAGCCGTTTATTCAGCTCACCTATTCATTTCAGCTAACTCCTTTTGAAACAACACAAATTTCTGACTAAAATTTTAATCTTTTCTAATAGCAAAATGAAAAAAGTCTTCTTTGGAAATTACATTTTTTTCTCTTTAAATGAAGTTGAATAACCTAAATCTGATGTCAGAGGGAAATAATATTTTCAACAGAAAAAATACAGCGTACAGCCAACAGTTTTCCAAAATGTGAAATTTGCCTGCTAGAAAGTAGAATGAGAACAGATCTGGTTTTCTTTCTGTTGTAACAGGTTGTACAATTTTTTTTTTCCCACTTGCTGCCTTTCTCCTCTTTTTGCCATATTCTGCAAGCTATTTTTTATCTCCAAAATTCATGTGCTGGTATCTACTTTTGTTCTGCCTTATTTTATCAATAAAATTATACCCTGGAGAAGGTGTGTGCCTTATAGAAGAGGAGTAATGAAGACAAGGATTAAGTGTCAATGGTGAAAGGTTTGATCCTTGAGTCAGTTATGATGGCAGCTTCTATAGACGGTAGCTGGGTAGGTGAAAATAGCAGATATTTCATCATGGCAAAGCGATGAAGCGCAACTACAATGCAAAGTACCCAAGATACAGACTGACTTGCACAATCTTTAGCTACCTTGGATGATTATAACAGATACTGTCATCGAACATAGAGGGAGTCTAAGATGTCTGGCTTTGACATGCCTGCAGCAGAATATTAGACCGATAAAATGGATATTGCTTTCGCTCTCTGAATCTGCCACATCTGAAGCAAGGAAGTCCAAGGTACTGATGAAACCGTTTCTGCATCATGGTTGTTCTTAGGTCAGTGTAATAAAGTCTCTGAAAATGAGGTTTGGTCTACTCCAGTGTGTTGCATATCCAACTGGAGCCTTTGGCTTGTACGTAAGCTGTGGATGTATTGATCTGGGACGGATTCTACACTGGAGAAGTTGCACATACAAAACTAACTTCAAGCTTGTCTGACTGTCAGGCTGGTCCCCAGTTAAGCTGAAAGAGCATTAGGTTTACTCTAGGCATGTGACCTCCAGGTTATGCTAGCCAATTGTAACCTAAATAAATCTGTTCCAGCAGAAGGTACAAGAGATGAACAACTAATTCCTGTTTATTGCACGGATTTCCAGGAAGAACTAATAAAGAAAATAATATTGTGGACTCAGAACTGGAGTGTATCCTTAAAATATTGATGACCATGACTTCTCAGCTGCTTTATGCAGCTCGAGGGAAATGAGTTCCTGGTGCTACATATTTTAACTGTAGCTTTTAATGCAGCCTACTATGTTGCCTAAAAGAAATATAGAGTGACTCTTTTTGCCATTGATCTGTGCATCTGCCCGTGAAAACTGTCAGCCACGTGCTCTTGTTAGATAAAATACACATAAGCACAGATAAAAGACTTGTTAGATAAAGCACAGACAAGACTGAAGAATTATGATAGATTAATATTTGAGAAGTGGAATGTTTTTTACATATATAGAGATGCGTGCACACAGATGCTCTTGGACATGGTCTGTCCTGAAAGAGTGTTTTGCAGCTGAGTGCAGAGACCACCAGACCAGTTCCAGATGTGCTACGAGTGAAAAGGGAAGGGGGGGAGGGCAATGCCTGTCTCTGCAGAGCTGCGATAAATCCTGCAGCAGAATTTGCAGGGAGAAATGTTTAACACTTCATTCAGTTACATTTATTCTGAACGCGGAAAATAATCCTACTCTTATCTGGTTTCACTGGAAGATAAAAAATAACCAAATTAGCAATCTCTGAAACTACCCAAATTTGAATGGGTGCTTTTCTCAGCCTGATCTGAGAATTACTCTCAGCTGAAAATTTCAGCGTTCCTTGGGTCAACCAAACGAATGATGGATCTTTCTCAAACAGACAGCAGAGAGTCAGCCAAGCGGAGGTCCTTTGTACACACTCAGATGACTGTAAGAATATGTTGCAAGCAAAAGCTAATGCAGATCCTATTTCTATCCAAAACTTTTGAGAGTCATCCCCTGCAAAATAGGTTTGAAACTTTTGGTTTTGAAAAGCCATTATGTGCTTTTCAAGCAATTTTATTTTCACTGATTTTCATGATGTCACCCCCAAAGAAAACTTTGTCTAGATAACTGTTTTCAACGTTGGCAAGATCACGTTTTATAGCTCCTCCGTAGTTCTGTGTAGTTTTGATCCAGCATGGTTTATTTGGCCTCTAGGATGGGACTGCAGGTGACTTTTTTTTAAACTAGAAAAGTTTGTTCATTTTTTTTAAACTAGAAGAGCCCCAGGACTGGAGTTACCAGGTAACTGGGTTAAGCATAAACTCCTCATATCCTGCAACTATATTGTCTTATACTCTGGCTTTATAGGTCTAAGTAAACTTAAGCCATTATGTATTACCTTTTCTCCTGAACTGGCTTTCAACAGGAAGAAGGAGATTAGAAAGCTTATTACCAGAAGAGTAACCGTATATGTTTGTTCATGAATGAAGACCGCAGACTTTTTTGTTTTGCCCCAGTGGTCTTTTCAGAAGGTTGAGCAGAGGAAATGGGGTACGCCAACAAAATGCTGTACAGATTTTAGCCACATGCACCCCGTAGCAAAACACTTAAGTATGTTAGACTGGCACATACTTGTCAAAAGCATCTTTAGAAAAGGTAAAAACAAGCGAATTGTGCTGAACCCAGCCCCTTAGGGATATGAGAAGAGATGAAGGGATCTGCCTCTTTTACCATTCCACTTCACAGCAACTAGTCTGATATTCAGTAATGCACTGAAAAAGTGTTGCAACTCAGGACAGGGTTTAAACATTAAAAATTAGAAAAACAATATTTTCTCCCTTTCCTGATCCACATTACTAGAGGCTTTATTTTCTGTTTATTTTATGTGTAAGACTGACCCTTTTGATTCCTTTGTGGCCTGTGTGCTGGCACAGTAGCTTTATCTCACAATCCACTTTAATTTCATTCTCCCATTTTGCAGAGAATTTTCACCCCCTCCTGCCTACCAAGGCCAACTTGTGGACTGCATTAAACACTGGATTACTGTAGGTATTTCCTGTATTTGTGATGGTTTCTGTGCCATAGGGCCTGCAAGGAAACTATTAAAAAAAGCCAACATCAACCAAAAGTCACGCTTCAGCAGTTAAGCAAATGAGAACATAATGGATGGATTTCCAGAAAGAAGCGTGAAACTGTAGGTGTGGTGAGCTTTCGCCAGGGATGTAGGTGATGAAATGCCAATTCTTTTTAGAAAGAGTAAATTTCTGCTAGAACCTGTTGGTATATGGATAACGTGTAATAGCTGCAAGAGAAATGGCATTGTGTTTTTCTACTGCCTGCCAGTGCCTCCTACCACTCAGTATACAAAGCTTTTACTCTGGCTGTGAAAGTTTCATAAACATCAGCTAGAATTGTTTACAGTTAGTGAAATGGCCTAAGTCCAAAGGTGCCATTCAGACACATGTTATCATTCAGGGTTTTTTTGGAGGGGAAAAAAAAAGCATTTAAAAGAAAAAACAAATTAGTTATTACTCAGTTACATTCACAGTTACCCATAAATTACCACAGAAAGACAGTGAAGCAAATTCTGCCCTGATTTGAATTCAAAGAAAGCTTCTCCGTTGTCTTGTGGGCTTTCTGTGCCATCGCTAAAACTCAAGGCGAATGCCCGACATCGGTTTGACCCTCTGAGAGCCCAGTGCTGTCAAAGCTGGAGCGTTACCAGCGTCCGAGCAGGCTGAAGTTCAACTCGGTGAGCTGATTCCACGTACCAACGCTGATACACTACGGCAGTGTCAGGGACGGCGAGCTGGCTGTCCTCTTGTCAGCACCTCTCTTTGGTGGAACCCTTTCAGCTATATAGGGGGGTTGCTTTTAATTGGGTAGGAGGGAAATTAAGAGCATCTCAACGGCAGCTGGGTTCTCAGTTCAGCTCTTCTCAGGGCAGAGAAACAGCAGTGGCCAAGAAGGGACTTGCAAGGGAGAATTTGAGGTGAGAGCTACACGGAACTTTTCAGGCTGTAATATCGATGTGAGGACGGGTGCCAGATGCAGAAGCCTGCATGTGACCCTTTCTGCTAACGCTGTCACTCCATCATTAGGTTTTAGTTCCAAATTTTACAGCTGTATAAAAGCTATGTCAGAACATACAAATAAATATGGAGTCCATTTTGTACATGCAGTAAACACACTGGTTTTATTCCCAAACACAGTACAGTTTATCTTCTTTGCTGAGGGGAAAATGCAAATGCAATGTGCAAAAAGATATATATATCTATAAATACATACATATATGTCTGTATGTATACATGGGTATATTATGTTTATATACCTATGTATACATACAGTTTAATGAGGAGCAGAAGCATGATTTTTTTGTGTTTCATGGCTGAATTATGCTCAGTAATACAATGCACAAGCTTTGACTGAAACTTATCTTGTGGCTGAGGCACTTACAAGGGCGCTCTCAAATGTACTCTCTAGCATCTATTACTGTTGTTGAAAAACTACTCTAGTTTTCCTCTCAGTAGGAACATTAATAGGATCTCTTTTTCTACCCAATCACATGTTTTTTTCAGAAAACTTGTAGGAGTTTAAGTTTGCAACTTTTATCCATCTGTCTGAATTTGGTTAAAATTGGTCAACAGGTTCAAAAGCTGCAGCATAAAGCATGCACAGGCACAAAAAGCAGCCACAGAAACTGAAAAGGACACATTTGTTTCTGGTACACTTTATATCTCTTTAAGAAATCTTTATTTACTATCTTATAGTTGTGTTTTCCACATACAGTTCTGGTTCTCTACATATAGAAAATATTCTTATATTGCAGACAATTAGGGGCTTTTTTTTCTATCTGCTATCAGGGTGTGTCTTGCTTAAAAGTACAGAAGAGCAGTATATCGGATAACACCCACGCTCCCTAAATCCATAAATCTGGGTTGAAAAGTTCAGCCTGATTAATTCCTGAATACTTTGTCCGAGATTTGTTGAAGCCGGTCCAAGTTTTTAAATTCTTGAATATCAACACATGGAAATATCTTCTCAGGGGATTAGAAAGAGACCTTAAAACAAAAGCACATTCTGGAATGGGGGAGAAACATTTTGCTTTTTCAGGTCAGGCCAGCTGTATCTCTTCTCTAATCTGAATATTTATGAGCTGTAGGAAAGCTGGCAGTTTTACACCCTCTTACAGATTATTGCCAGTTCCCTGTCATGATGGTGAAACATTCTCACCTTTTTAAGGCTTCTGAAAGGGGCTTCCCTACTGATTTGCCAATAGAGTGGGATAGATCAATTTGGAAGATGTGAGACATTTATTTTTCTCAATCTGAGTAAGCATGTATTTTTGTATCTCTGAACTAGTGGTAGACCGGTAGCATGAGTAATAGAGACTAACTGGTGCTTCTAGAGGTATGGATCAGCAATGTAGGAAATAAAACAGCAGACCTCCTCATACCAGTCAAGAATTCTGTGGCTGTGCAATTCAAATTGCTGTTCTAGTGCAAACTCGCTCCGTCAGTGAATGTCTTGGCTAACTTTGAACAGGTCAATTTTGTGCAAGGAGGATGTATATTGGATGAAGTCTGTCTGTAGCAGTCCAACAGACACTTCACTGGATGGCTCAAATATCATCTGTCTTCATTCAGCCAGAGTAAAACTAGCATGAACTGCAGTTGTTTGGGTTAATTTAAAAGAAATGCAGGTGGTCACACCTTATTTGTATCACGTAGGTGTTTCCATGTGGTGCAGCAGTGCACAGCTCAAGCAAGCAAGGCCTCTGCTCTTTCCTCTGCAACCTTTAGTTAGACTCCACTATCATCATTCTGTATTTAAAAGGCTAATTATTCTGTGTTCTAACTGACTTATTACTTGGGTCAGCATTAGCCAGACTTTTGCGGTCAGTGAGTTGGCAGCTTCTCTTGAGCATGTCTTATCTCTTGATGACAACCGAGTTGTGGTCACTGCAAGACCAAGCAGTGGCTTACCTCCCTCTGACCCCAAAGTAGCCAAAATCAGCTTCTGCCACTTTTCCAGATCCCAGCTGGCCCCAAGGACAGTTGGACTCTCCTAATGAGTTAGCGATACTTTCTAACATCAGATCATCCTGTGCCTTAGGGGAAGAAAGGGGCGTTCTTCCAGTTCTGTTAACACGCCTGGTAAAGAAGGGTTTGCCAAGTGAAGTGGGAAAAGCAGATACAGGGGTCCAGAAAGCATGCTCTCCCACCAAAAGAACCCCTTAGGTAGCTGTTAAGCCGGATTCTTCCAGGTGGTAGCACCATGTCTCAGAGCTACGGATCCAGGCTACCCCATCAAGATTTCTGTAACGACACAAATCTGGCATACCTTGCAGTCAGCGCCAATAGGTTTCTTGCATTCCTCGCAGGTATTGGAATAAAGGTTTTCATAGCATTTCACGCAGTAGGGGCTGTCCTCCCTCAGGATGTACTTCTTACCAAAGAGGGACTCTTTGCAGTAGTGGCAGTCAAAGCGTTCAGTCATGTTGGTATCTGGAGTCCAGCTATCCTGCCACGAAGACAGAAATAGGCACATGTCAGACTGAGCTGTACTTGACCCAATCCCCCAAGAAAGGTTTATCACATTGTACCTCAATTTTAATTCAACTTCCAGTCAGATAAATGAACACAACAGGAAGAAACTGAACTATGAATTTTGTAGTGCTGTGTAATGACAACGGCCCATCTACTTTAGCCATCCACTGACCCGCCTTTGACCAGAGCTAGTGTTAGAGATGAGAGAGAGGAGTAAATCCTGAGTTTGAAGAATTCACATGGGATTTGTGAATGGGATTTGACCAACAGGTCCAAAGCAAGAAGCTCTCGCTGTAGGGGTGGAGGGAGCCAAGTACATTAAGAGGATGAGCCAGCTGATCTTCAGAAGGAGCAATATCTCCTCCATAAAGAAAGATGAAGGATTGCATTGCTGGTAGACTTTAGTCATGTGCAGGCTACCGGCCATCACTGTTATGTGCTTCTGCTCCTTCCTTCTCCACATTCTCAGTGAGCCAATGTCTGGCAATCATTGCCCTGCAGTGAGACACCAACCCTCCGTCTCTGCTCATGCGTGGGCCTGTGGGCACTGTTAACAGCAGGAGATGTGGGGTCGGTGATCGTATATGTGATTCTTCTCTCCTGCAGTTGAAGGAGTTATCCAACAGCTGTAGCATACTGGGACACAAATGGCTGCCCTGGTTCAGGCAAATTTCAAACAATGATTGCAGAAGGGGAAAAGCAAGTAGAAGAAACTGCAAATGATGCATCAGCTTGTCTGAATTAGGGACAACTGCTGTTTGCTCCTCAGGTCTTGTTATGTCTCCAGCATTTTCTGGATGCACACACAAGCAACGATGACACAAATGCCTTTGATTACTTTCATGAATGTTCATTATTACCTGGGACAATTTATTTTGAGTTTCATTAGAGTCATCTGCTTCTTTCTTAACCTGAGGCTTGTAGTGTGTGTTGCACCTGAAATCTATTTGGAGGTTACAGCTGGAGCAGAGCATAGCTGCCTGCTTAGGAAAGGGAATTTCCCAGGCAGAAAGCACATTCCACCTGGACTGCATGATCTGCACTGCCTGCCAGGCCGCATCTCCTCTTTAAGCCACATTTAATCTATAAAGCCTTAAATGTTTTGGCTACTAATGGCTTAAGTGGCTACCTCTGTCTTTCACACACAAGTGACATTTATAGTAGCTGCAGTCCTTTTGCCAACTTGAGCTCTCGGTTTTAAACAAAAAGTTGTTACTTAGTGTTCTTGGCAGCGGTTGCTCGATTCCAGAGTTTGTCCTCTCCTTCTGGCGGTGGGAGCTACCCTTTGGGTATTCTGAAATCCTGAGTTCTCCTCCAGGGTTTTCAGGTTTTATTATTATCTTTTATACCCCATAGCTGGGGTTTGATTAAGGTTTTAGGGCAGTTTGAATGTGAACGGAAAAAGTTTGTTTTGATAGCTAGAAAGCTTTTTTGTTGTTGTTGTTTTTAATGCTCGGTCAACTGCTGAATTGTGTGGTGAATAGCACAGACTAAGAGGCGAGTACGTAAGTGATGGCTCAGCTGCTAGGAAGTCTTTTGAACTCCCAGTAACTACTAAAGAAGAAAGAGAGACAAACTACCAAACCCCAAAATGTTCTTGGAAGAAAAATCCTGACAGCTGGTCATCTGTGCTACTGACAACCCAGAAGGAGTAGCAGTCCTGCTGCTTTGACCCTACAGATGCTCTAGGAACTGATTGATTTTCTTATCCCAAAGGACTGCTAGGAGTATGTTAGGTGCTTTTGGTCCTTAAGGAGTAGAGAGGATCATAGGGACTGATAACAAAAAGATGGAAAGTAGGAAGACTTATGCTGGAGAGAGAAGCGTGATGATGACCCAAAGTTTCCCTCCAGCCCGTCTGCAGCAGCAGTGGCAATGGAAGCGTAAGGCAGGAGAACAGGGCTGGTACGGAGTGGCCTTTCCTTAATAACTGCTTCCAGCAAGTTAGTCTCCTCTTGAAGCAGAGGTTCAGTCTTTACCACAACATTTAAAAGGTGATGGTGGATTTATTTTCCCCTCTGTTTGAGCCTGTTTACACCCCCAGCCTACATAACGCATTTGTACTTTCCCATGATAGAACTAGACAGGACTTAATTTCCTTCTAGGAGTAGTTTCAGTAAAATGAATGGAGTCAGACCAGTATAAACTGGTGTGTGTATGTATGACCGAGTGAGAGGGAGTGATAGCTTTGTATTTAGGACAGAAATCTGTACTTTTTACCAGACTTTATTAGATATTTTTTCCAAATTATACGATTTGGTTGCACATTTAATGTGCATTATGACTAAGTTAAAGTGTGAGCAGGAACCATTTACGAACTTGCATTTTTCACCTTTCTTCAGAATTAGTTCTTTCTAACCCTGAATTAAAAGTAGATGTGTGATACCAAGAAGTGAAAAATTTCTCTGCGGTCAAGATGTGTAAAAGCAAAAAACCACAGAGTGTGATTCCTTTGCAGGTTTATACCATTTCTGACCTTCATCCAAAGCTGCTAAATGTAAAATATAGAAGTGGTTTGGGACTGGAAGAAGGACTATTCCCTTAGAGGTGGATGTTCCTGTCTCTTGGTCACAGGAGGTTTCTTCTTGAGTGCTGTATTATTTTCTGTGCTTTTCACAGAAGCAGAGGCAAGCATTATTTAATAGATTTGTTTAATAATTTATTTAATTATTTAATAATTTAATAATTATTTAATAGTCACTGCCACTATTTTAGAAAATGTGGCACTCGGCTCCCTATCCTGAAAGGGATCTGGTTTTGTTAAATGTGCTCTGAGATTGTCATAGTGGATTGTCCCCTTCACCCCGAGGAGGGAGAGGCAGGCCTGATTTTTATGTCCCAGGCAGAGTTAGGGCTGAACTCTGGTCTATGAAGACACTGCAGGGGCAGCTGTGGATGGGGTTCGAGGCACAACTCCAGAGATCTGGGAAATCAAAAGACAAGAAAGGAAAGTCTCCAAGATCTGCATTTTGGCTTTAGTTGTGTGAATCTTTTATTGGATCTGGGACCAAGTTCAGGTCCGATATCTCTTAAAGTTAGCAATTCAGGTTCATATGGTTTCATTCAGAAAGCTGGAAATCAGGGTGAAGCATCCCAAATTCCAGGCTGTTTAGATCTGGGCCTTGGATTGGATCTCATGATCTACTATATGATATTTTGAGGATATTTGACAGGGTTTTTTCTTCTCTGGAGAGAATTAAATGTAATCACGGGGCTTATATCTACTGAAAAAATTAGCAGGAATGTCAAACAAATCATTTCGCTGTTGTCTTACAAACAAGAAATGTGAAATCATGCTAAGTAATGTTTTTGCCTGTTACTTTGTACACATGGTCCTTTACATCGCCAGTCTGTTGGTTCCTGTCATATAAAAAAAAATCGTGCTTAGCTTAGTGCAGGCTTTATGCGCTGCTTTGGGCTTTAAGAAAAAAACCAAAAGACTTCACAGGTGTGGATGGACACAAATTGCAATTCAACCTCCTTGCCATTGATCTATTTCTTCCTCTTGTGTTTGATACTTGTCGACCGTAAAGCTTTGTGAGCCAGAGGCTCATCTTTATTACACCTCTTTGTGGTACAACAAGGTCTTTGGATTTTATTGCAGTAGTCATTTTATACTTATGCTTTTTCAGACTGCTCTCAACATTATCATGAAGGAGAAATTGATTTTTCTGCCATACAGTCTCCCTCCTACAACATTAGACATAACAAGTACATCTCCAAAAGGAAAAGAACTTTCCATTGCAAGCCCAGAAAAGAAGTTACAGCTTATGCCAAATGTTAGCACTACCCACATTGTGTCTTCCAGGAAGTAAGAATTGGCATGAAAATTACCAAAAAGTTAGCAGGCTGACTTAAAAACTATGCTTCTTTCCTCTTCTTCCCCTGTTTGCTCAAATAGTCTCATTTTACTAGCAGTAATTGTTAAAGTTATCATATTGGCTCATAAAAATTAGGGCTCATAATGTCATTAAGAAATCACCCAGTGTTCCCCCATCCCATGACACTATTGACTACTGGAAAGGGGGACTAGGTCCCCCAGGCCTTGCCTGCTTTTCCAACTATGTCTGCAAGCCTAAAAAGAGATGTTCTGTGCATCTCTTGCGTCAGCCCCTCTTCAGAGTGTTGAACACTGAGAGGTACAGACACACAGGCACAAGAGAGAGAAAGAAGTCAAGGGAAAGTGTCTGAAAAATGTAGAAGCTGTGTAGTTTATTCAGTGAAGCTCTGATCTCTTGTAACAGTATCTGGAGACACAGAATTAAGCCCCTGTAGATGCTGAAGAGGGACTTGCTGTTGACCTCAGTTGGGTCAATTGGGCTGGGGCTCTCCCTGTGTCACTGGAGCAGGATGTTCTGTTAGCCACCTCTGTAGGAAATAAAAGGTCTTTGGAGACACCCATCTTCCTCCAAGGTGTACACACGTTTCTCCCACCTGACTTTTTTTTCCAGAAGAACTGTGCACATGGAGAATTTTCTATCTGTTTATTTTCCTCCCCCTGAGAAAGGAAGATTTGTGCCTGACAACTCCAGTGACACAAGCCATGCAGATCTAGAGCATTTGGAAACAATTTATGTTAATGTTCCAAAGGTTAAATGCAAAGATTTATGATATTCTTTGCAACTATGAACTAGTAGTTCAAACTATGTTGATCTTTCTGGCAAGAGGTGATTATTTTCCTGTAACTTAGCAGCTATTGCCACATTCATTATCTATCATCTCATTGCAGCAACTGCAAGCCACTCTTCTAAGAGCTAATCATTTTTCCAAACCAGGCCATAATGCCATGCAAAGAGAGAAGGGAAGAAAGCTAATTTTATTTCTTTTTAATTTACTTTAGGAAAAGAAGAAATGACCATTTGCCAGTAGCACTGACAAGACGGGGACAGGGGGAAGTTACATACAGTCAGAATCCACCTGAACTTCAGTGTGTGGAAGTTAGCTGGTGTAGATGCACACCGTGGACACCCAGAGCAGTCCTGTGCGTTTAGATTTACTAAACCACATTAAGGGATGGTAGCCCTCTTTCTTTGGCTGGCCAGGTGTAGCTTATGCTCTGCTTCATGGGATGAGTGCCCTCATACACTGTTATGACAGAGTGGAGGGAGAGCAAAGGGAACGTTGAGCGCTTGGAGGTCTTGCTGGCCATAGGGCAGATGTTGCCTCTTCGAGTTGCTTGGATCCCTGACCCTCCAACAGCCGGTTCCTGGCCATGGGGAGCCAAGCCAGCTGATGCAGAACAGCCAAGTGTCCCTCCATGGGCCACGGAGGGACATGCACTTCCTTACGCTAACGATGGCCAATGCAAAAGCTAACCAGGTGCTGAGACAAGCGATGCACAGCTCATCCTGCAGGAAGGCCAGCCAGCCACTCTTCCCCTCCACAGGTCCTCTGTCCCTGCCGGTGGCTACTGGGGTACCGCTGCGTGAAGGTGCGTTTCTTGAGTAAAGAGAGGAAAAGGAGAATACTTTTGCAAGTATGAGACACTGAAGCTTATTGCTATGACTGTTCATACCAACGTCTTTGTGTAGGTCCTTAAAAAGGGGAGGCATGATTACTATAGGCAACAAGTCGTTGGGTTACCCTGTATCCCATGATCTGGGGTTTATGCTAAGCTTGGAAATGAGACAAGGATGCTGAGACAGATGTGGCTGAACTCTTTCTCTTTTAAAGTTTTAAGTTGAGAAGAAAGCGGAAGCCTTTTCCTCTTGCTCTTGCTATGGAAGAGCAATCCTGTAGTAAGCTCATCAAAAGAATTTGGCGCCCTGTCTGCAAGAAATCAAGGCCCTTATGGTATGTCATTGCTCTCCCAGAACAGCCCTGTCAACAAGCCCAGGCTGCTTTACCAATGTCCACATCAAGGTTAGCATATTAGAAGTACCTAATTGCAGAGGTGTTCATTGCTGCTTCTGAAGGTTTTAAACTCAGAGTAGATATTCATAGATCTCCTAGAAGCTCCCTGGCAAAAGTCAGGAAAACTTGGTTTGATATCTGAACATAATAGTAATAATAAAAACCAATAAAAATCAAAGCGAAATAAAGAAACATCTCACTAAATATCCCACTCAGGCCTTTCTATATACATGCTAAATATTAAAAGCTATTTTAAAAAGTTTGGGTTTTAATGGACTTTTAAAAGTTACCTTAAAACATTCTTCAGAATCACAGGTTTTTCCAGCAACTCAGCTTCTTTGCACATGGCTGACTTCTTATTTTGCCTATGGTATAACATTCCGATGTCTCTTTTTAAGTACTTTAGAGCAATTTTCTGAGCAGACAGACTGCATTAACATGTGCAGATAACCAAAGCATACCTGGTTCCTGTCTGGATTGCACAGTCAGCCTATCATGAATTGGAAAGTGGATAGTCTGCTTTTTAAGATTGTTTTCCTTAACATAACATTAATAATAAAAAAAAAAAACACAGAAGAAAGAACCAAAAAATGTTTCTCGTGTGGTAAGGTTCCTCGTGTGCCTGGCTAAAGTAATCCCAGTTACAGCAGTGGAGAAGGAACACTCTAGTTGTGGTTTCTGTGTGGTTTGTTGTGTTTGGCAGACAATAAAGCTCTGCTCCAGTTTAGAGCCACTCCAGCGGTGGTAGAGCAAGCACCAGTGGTAGTAACTACAGAGGCCACGGAAGACCTGAGCACTGACACTTTGAAAGTGTACCCCCCCCAATTTACACTATGATTATCTGAGACTGGTATTGAAATGACTGGAGGATGTATGGTCTTACCAACATTCCTGCATACATTTCCATTAATTACAAAAGGAGCCTGTTGAAATAACACGGTCCTAAATGTACCATAGCAAGGAAGAGCACAGTTCAAGCGGAAAGGCTTGCTCTTGTTTTCTATTTTAAAGCCTTTTGAAACTGCTGTCTTCCTTCTTTCTGTTGCAGAATAAGCAAAGGCTTACTCAAAGAGAAAGATCAAATACTTGATATTACTTAAGCATAGAAATTCGTATTTCTAATAAGAGCATTTAAGCAGATAACAGAAAATAATAGAGGAGAAAAATAGTATAAGATTAATCAAACCGATTGTTATCTCTGGCCCTACCCTACAGAAATAATGTATAAGCTAAATGACTGCAGAGACTGAACTTCAATGGAGGTTTGTTTTTCCAGAAAAGAATTGCTTTTTCTTATTGACAGGAACCCTGCTAATCCCAGAGAAATTAGACCTAAAGATAAAAATACCCAGAAAATGCCACGTGCTACCATGCAGTGACATTTCTGAATTCTCCTGTATTTTTGAAGTCCTGCATAATACAATCCAGGGCACAAAATCAGAATCATGTCCCAAATATTCTACGTTTCCTTCTTTCTAAAAAGAACAAAAGCAAAACTGGGAGGACCCTATGGAGGAAGAACGCTTTGTTATTTGTCCTGGCCCCTAGCAGAACACCTCTGGGCGTCTCCGTCTGGTTCTGTTTAAAGAGGCAAGACCATGAAACCCCTTTCCGTCTAAGATAATTGGCATGCGTGGTGATTTGGAGGATCAGTTAATGTACGTCTTTCAGCTACTGTATAAAAATACTGTAGCAGTGATTGCCCCAGGGCTGTAAGGCATCCGTACTTCTTGCTCAGCTGCTGTGCCGTTGGCTTTCCAAAACGTGGCAAAGGCGGCTACATAAACCTTAGAGGTACCTGTTCAGCTGGGCACATCTTATCAAAATAGATTAGTTACACCTGGGTGAAACCAGTTTGGTCCAATTTGTTTGCTAGGGTTTGTGGCTGGAGACTGGACACAGAGAGCAAAGAGATCGGCTATTAATGTCGAGTCAAAGTACCTGTGGTGCATGAGAGATCCAGGAGCAAGGACTGGAAGACACAGAGAGCCTGGGGACATGGACACAGGCAATCCTTTTGTGGGCGAGATCCTTTCTAACTGAAGAAGGAAGATGTTGGGTCCAGCATGGAGAGATGCCCGGGGTAGTATGGAGGGGGGGAATTCATCAGGGGTGGGATCCTGGTCTCCGAAGATACTTTCCGTCTAAATCTCAAGAGTGCTTCAGAGCAATGACAAAATAGAGCTAGGTAAATGCTTACAGGTATCTTATGGTTTTATGCAACTCGCTACTTTTATTATGCAAGATGAAGCAAAGAGCAGTGGGTTTTGAGCCCTTGTGCCTGGGTTTGCCAAGGGTCTAGAACTACGTCCCACCACCAAAAGTGCAACCTTAGGCCCTTCTCTGCTGTGGTTGATATATTTGCAACTCTAAAATTGAAAATTGGCTGTGAAAGGGAGACATGAATATTCTTATGCCAGTGTTACGCCCACCTACATTCTTCTTACAGCATATTACTGTATGTACAGTAGCCATTTAGCATCCTAGTTAAAATTATCCTATATAATATAGAAGAGTATGTGAAAAGGAACAAAATTAGGACTGTAACTTTTTCACCTGGCATGAGTATTTTGATGTTCACCCTTAAAAGAAGCATCTAGTGGTTTTTAATCAAACTGTCTCTCTCTCTATAGCTAATTAGTATTGTTGAAATGTTAATGCTTCAGCGGCTGTCAATGTACCCGAGATTTATTTCCATGAAACCTGTCATTACCCTGCCATTTCACACCCTCACTTGGGGTGAATCTGCATCACAAATAACTGTGCATATGTAAATGAAACATTAAAATTACACAATTAGAATTAATCAGTGTAAAAATGCAAATTATGAGATCCCCAATCTCTGAAGCAGTACTCAAGTGAGGGAAGGTGGCTGCCTGCAACACTATACCATCCAGAGTTTCTCTGAAGATGCTCAGGAACCGATTCAGCTGTCAGAGAAACATGAATGAGCCTCAGACCTGCATGTAACGAGTCTGCGAGGTCTTTGGAAGAGTGGCAGCGTGCTGGCCAGCGGCAATAGGCTTTACTTCAGTTTTTAGCCTGATTTTCATGCAGAAGAAACCACTCCTGGCTGATGGTGTTAACATTTGTCCAATCGTCCCTTAATTCTGAATGTCCTGACCCCTGTGAGGCAAGGCAAGGAGGTGAGGACAACAGCAGGTAAGACATTGGTTGGCTCTGGGGCTCAGGGCTCAACGCCCTGGAGAACCGAGCCAGGAGTCACTCGTGTGAATATAGGTCTTTACAGCCCTCCTCATCCCTTTCTTTTGGGATGAAAGCTTGAATTTGCAGCACAATGCAACAGAAACCGTCGCCAGCCCTTACAATTACAGGAGCTGTACTTTGTCATCAACTTTTTGGGGGGTTTTGGCTCCTGATGTTTAAAGCATGATGGGATCCCGGAGGACTGTGTTGTGTGTGGTCAAAGGAGTTGTCTGATTTTTTCCTAATGTGAAGTGTGCCAGCTGGCAGCGCTCATGGCTGTATGGACAGGAGAGATGTGATTTCAGGGAAAGGGCTTCCCTAAACTCCCTTAAAAAACCATAAAGTCATAGGTAGGAAAGAGGGCCTTATCTGTACCCGAGTACTTTAGTTGGGAATCACCATTACATGCTCTTTGTGGCAGCAACTTTACATATACAAACAATATCTGACACAGTATAGCCACTGCTGCGTGACAACAGTGATCTCACAAAAAGTAGTAATATTTTGCTATAAATCCCAACCACCTGGAAGTGACTACTTGGTGCTTGCATGTGTAGCACTGCTGATTCCATGGGAGCACATTCGGCAGAATGGTGAGAACCAAAAATAAGTATATTCTACCCCAGCACTTCTGCCACCTTGGGATCTTCTAAACTTTCCCAAAAGACCTCAAGAACTGGGCCATCTCCCAGCCTCAGGCCTGCTAGTCAGGTGGAGATGTCAGGTGGGAACCCCAGGTAACTTTCACAAATACGATTTCTGGGCAATAGCGGTTTGTGTCCTTTCAGCTGCCCCGCTCACCTCAACCACATCTTGCCTCAGAAGCCAAAGATCATTATCTGTGTTATGGCTAGGGTAAAAGGTAGTATTAGTGGTGCTCTGGTCAGATTTTTTGGATACAGTAGTGCCACTATGGCAGTGTTAGGAACTGAGTTTTCAATAAATATAGTACCTCATATCCTTTTTTTTTTTATTTTCTCCAAATGTGGTCAAAAATATACACAGGCTCTTTTGACAGAGCAGCCTTTAGAGTGCATCCTTTCCCAGTTATATGTACAGGGGCAGAAAACAGACAGAGATTTTTATAAAATTAAAAAAAAAGAGACTACTTTTCTGCCTTCCCAATCCAAACGCCTGAAGTAGTCATTTTCAAAGTTTACCATCTGGCTGATAAAAGGCACAGAAGATTTTAGCCAGAAAGCAGGGAGTCCCATAAATTTATGAACTGATGAAAATAGGGTTCATAGCAGAAACCAAATGGCAACCGTAGTTATAGCATTCCTTCACATTCAGATGCATGTGAGTATCTAACAACATACAGCCTTCTGTTGGTCCCTTCTAGGGCAATTCCTATTTAAGACAGAGTACAAATGTATAGCCAACAATAAATGTTATAGCTACTGACTGTGGCAATCTCATTGTCGATCAAACAATCAGCAATCTTAGTTAATATGGCTCTAGATAGGAGTCAAGGGGGTAACAATAACAGACCGACCGAGTGCTGCTGGTATATAGATTTTATAAGGTTTGCTTTCTTGTGACTATGTGTGTGTCTCTGTACACAGCAAAGCTGAAATATGCAGATGTCTGGGGAACTAAATAAAAACCGTATCCCTTTACGGAAGTAGAAAGTTTAGAACAGCCATTAATGCAGACAATGAAAGTTAGTATTTCCTTTATTATGTACACAGAGAAATCCATGTTAGACAGCGTACATTAAGGACCTGGGTTATTGTGGCTGCACACACACGTCGGCAGAGAGAAGCACGAAAAGAAGGAATTCAGAGCTATTAATTGGGATTTGCGTTCTAATTTATTTTCTCCACGTAAAAGGAAGAAACGCGATGCTGATGGCTCCCCATTTTTCCCGCACACAATCTGCCCACAGTGTTTTCCCACAAAGAGGAAAAGCTACCTTTGTTTCATGTGCATCTGCTCTTGCTACAGTGCAAAAATGCTCCTTTGTTGAGCTCGGCAGCAGGAGTGTGCACGGAGGTGTAAGGAATCTAAGACCCCAGCTTCTACTTTTTATCACCTCCCCGGTGGATTACACACGCAGCACAATACAGTCATTAAAAATAGTTACACATGAAATGACCCAGCGCCTCATCAGCTCGCTGATGTGTCACTTTACGGATAGACATGCAGCAGTCATTGCTCCGATAAGAAATTTGTCTTTTTCTCCTCTTCACACCCCTCGCTGTGCGCTCAGGAGAAAGGGGGACCGGCAATCTCTCTCCTCGCATCCTTACCCGACAACCCACTGGGGCATTAAAGAACCCTCTCCTCCGCTCCGCACCCTTTGTTTAAAGCGACGCCTTCAAAGATCTATTCCGTGGGTAGTGGGGAGGGAGGGGAAAAAAAGGGATATTTACTTACAGAGCCGTAGCGGGCAGTTAATGTCACCTCCCGGACCAGGGACAGGGGTCACATCCATTAACGAATGTGCAAAGAGCACACCGGCCTGCCTGCAGAGGAGAGCTGTACGGCTAGCCGGGGCTTTCTACTGCCGGCGAAGAGCGGCTCTTCCGACTCCAGCTCTGCAGTCAGTGTGGTGTGGAAGGAGGCTGCTGCCTTCCCCAGCCTAGTGAAACCCCTCTCTATCATTTTACCATATAAGGAGACAAAAGCATCGGAGACACTCATTCTTTTAGGCGCTCTGCAGCTGGCATTCGACACTTTTTCTATTCCAAGGGTGTCGATACTTCCCCCTCCTAAACATCTTGTCTTTCTTGGCCCCCTTCCTAAAATAAGGCTCCCCCTCCCCTCCTCCAGCCTTTGTTTCTCTAAACCCCTGACGCTTATTAATAACGTAGCTTTGCTAAGTCCGAGGGATCGTGCTTTACAGAAGGAAAGGTTTTACAGCAACTCCAGCCCAAACATTTGTAAGGCTGCTCACCTGGCTGAGAGAATAAAGCGTTTGGTTAAATTTGGTATGAGGCTTTACTCGCTTTGGCTGTTTTGCCTGCTGAGACTTAGTGCCTTGCCCAGAGCGGAGTGAAACAAGCTGTCTCTCTTCTCCTTCGCGGAGAGGTGCACATTTTTCTGAGGAGCAAGTGTGCAGGCGTTTCTTTACAAGTGTTTAGAGCCCATTCTTGTTGCTCTCCACCCTTCTTTCTTTCCAAGTTCCCCCATAGTGAGGAGGAAAAAGAAGAAAAGCAGGGGAAATAATTAATGAAACAAACAAAAAAACCCCTCGTGTAAGAGAAAGCCAAAGGAACAGATTGTCTCAGCACATGCTCAGACCCAGTGGAAAGCCCTGCCAGTGGGCACGTGTTAAGAAGAGGGGGAACCATAAATCCTCCTATAACCAGGAACTAATTTTTCTGCTAAAAAATCCAATTTCATCTATCAACGATCCTAGCAGAAACACATTGTGTTAATCAAAACCGTGGGAGATGCCTGCTCTCTGCCATTTGAGGGGTAGGGTGGGGAGGCGATTCAGGGCAATACTTCAGTACTGACTGGTGCTTGGCAAAGGGACGTGCTTTAATTTGAATGCTTTCAACCTTAAGAGAAAGCAGTAGGGTAAAAATGTAAAACCCATTAGCCCGAGACAGCGTTGCTGTTGTTTTGCATCCAGATGATGCACGGTAGTCCAATGTCCTTTTGCATTGGACACCAGGCGGTGATGCAGGCGTGCATATGGGTTGGCTAAGGGTTTTTCCTGCAAAACAAACTTATGCCAGAACCCTCACCTGTACTTTCTGTCCTCTTGTGCACCCAAATGGTACTCAGATTTGGAATGGGGATGAAATGTCAGTCTCAGCTCTATTCAAAACCTACAAAAGCACAGACAGAATAAAATGGTGGGAAAGGGCCATTCCTAGTTCTTCTATAAGGAGCAAAACCTCCTTTACAGAGGTGAGTTATTTTGGTGACCAGCAATGCCCATGGGTCGAGCTGTCTGTCGCTGCAGCCTGTGCAGTTGCGTTTTCAAAACACAGGCATTGTGCCCTGGAGGACTGACCATGGATGTATGGGATTAAGGAGTTTGATTCCATGGCAATTAAAGCTTATTTAAATCAAAGCTGCTGCACTCCCCAGCCACGTGTCCCTGCCTCCTCCCTTGCATTTGCACTGGCACTGGAAGATGAGTTAAACCTGACAGTGAGCAATTTTCGGTGAGCCCTTGAGCTACCATGGAGCTCCACCTATGTCTTGGGAGAGCTGCTGGTTGGGCTTCCAGCCCCATCACCAGCTTGCTGGATGCCCTTGGACAAGACATTGCATCTCTCTGTTCTTTAGTTTCACTGTTTGTAAATACAGAGCTGAGGACAGGCAAACTCTTGTGTGGGTTGTTAGCAAATTTACAAAGGACTAGTTAGTGCACAAGAATAACAATATGATGTTTCTTTCTTTTAGATTAAATTATTGCACAGTGACAACAATAATAATTAATTTCCATCTTAGTTACTGTTCTTACCTCAGCTCTGATTTAGAAGTGCATGTAAAGAAGAAAAATGGGCCCTGAAGGTGATTAGATTTGGGCTATTTGAGTCAGTTTATTTCCAAACCTTTCTAAAACAAATTAAATATTCCAAATGTGTTATTCGATTTTTTCAATTTCCATGATACTTTAATTTCCCTATCTGTCCATTGACAGCCACTACAGCAACTCTGCCAGACATTTTTTGATGTGACCTGCTGGAATACAATACAACTGTTTTCCACAATTACAAGTTAAAATATATACCGGCTCCAGCTGAAATGGTTTAGTTTAACTGTTGCAGGTCATGGGTTGACTTTAGGAAGATAAGATCGGTTTTGTCTGATTTAATCTAACATCTCTGACTCTTCGAAGGCAGAAGAGCCTCTGCCAATTTTAAACCCAATGATTTGTGTGCTTACTCCGGGACTTGATGCTCAGCAGCCACATCAAGACTGCATGGAGCTGTGAAAGGGATGGAGGAGCTCCTTGCCCATCCCATGATGTGGTGTATGCACTCCATCAAACACTACTAGGCATGGCAGGGGCAACATCTGACCTCTTACCCTCCTTCAGTGGGTCTACCCCTGCTCACTTCAACTTCTTGTCTGATAAGTACATATTCATCAGTAATTGGCAAAACCCCCCACACTCTCTTTCCCACCAGCATCAAATCCACCGAGGGGAAGAAAACCAATTTTTCTTAATGATAATTAAGGAAAGGGAGATGGGGAGGAAAGAGCAGGGGCTTTTTTCACTGGCAAATTTAATGTTTCAGTGACCCACGTTTGGGGTTTTTTTTGTTGGTTTTTTGTTGTTGGTGGTGTTTGTTTTTTTTTTAAACTTCATTTGTTCTCTGATTAGCCCAGCACAGATCAGCCATCTTCAAGGCTTCAGAGGAGACAATGTGATGAAAACAGGGGGCAATGCTTCTAATAGGGTGCCTACATTTAAGGTTGAAAGTACAAGTACCATTCAGTGCCATCCTGCGATTTAGAAACATACCCTATGGCTCATATATTTCTCATCTATGTAGCATTTATGTAGCACATATTGCTTGTTCTTCAGTGGCCTGTGTGCTTTAACAGGTTTAATTCTAATGTGGGGAAGGCCATACCTCACATGTGGGAAACAAGATGGAAAAAGTATCATTTTCATAGCAGGACTTCTCAATGATTTTACTAATCATTTAGAAATCTCACTTCAGCTACGGGGTTGATGCCAGAATAACTACCATTTCAGCACTTATCTCCTTTGCAGGCTGAAAAGAATGAACAAAGAAAAATATTGGAAAGAGACAGCTGGAAGTAGAATATTTCCTTTTCCCCCAGTTTGAGTCACAGAGAAATTTAATGTTTCTAAGAGAGCAGGGGAGGTGGAGAGCTACACTTTAAGGTTTGAAAATGGCTAAGCTACTGACTGATTCCTTCCACCACTATTTTATCCTGGAAACTGTTAAGTTACTTTATCAGAATTCAGCAAATCCCTTTCTGATGCTGGAACCTGTATAATACAAGCTTCCATTAAACACGAGAGGGTGCATTTAGAAGAACTTCTATTTTTGGCACTACTGCTTAGGAAGTAGTATAGACTCATGCAGACATTGCATTTTAGTTCATTAAACCTAAAATAACAGCCAGGTAATATTATTTTTTTCTGAAATTTCATTCTCATAAGATGTTCTCAGATATGTAGTTTTTCCCCAAGCCTATGAGGAATATGCGAAGGGTAAACAGATATTTTTGGTGTGTATTTTCTCTCCCCATTCCATCTCCCAGTCACAAGGCTTTATGCAACATTCTGGTCTTCCTTTCTTCCCTTAGGTGACTAGACCCTTGAGTAGAAACACTCAGCAAGTAAGAAGTATCAGAGTTTCATAGACTCTGATGAAGAAATGATGGATACTTTTGGACAATCCATTAAAACCCCTGCAGCCAAGGCAGATAAGGAACTTTACATGAAATGAAAGTCTGTCTGCTTTGGGTTGATGCAAGACTTCTTTTATTTTTGGGAGGGTGTTTAGTCTAAATCAATGTGAAAAGCTTAGTGTTTTAGAAACTCCAATCTCATCTGGAAAAAAAATTTTTCCATGTTTGCTTTCTTAATGTGTTTGAATAGTTTTCACATACAGTCTTAAACAATTTCCTCTAGTGCATTTAGAGAAAGGTGCCATGGCTTAGTAGCACTGAAGAACTTCTGGTTTTGTATAGGAAAAGTTATGTTCAGAAGGATAATAAATATATAGCCATGTGATAAGATAGATGATACTGACTCAAATTCAAGGCTGTTTCTGTGATAACATGATCTGGGATGGAGCTGAAAGCAGTTTAGACCTTTATGGTCAGTTTGAACAAAAGATTTTGTTCAGTGTTTAAAGTCAGTCAGGACCTCCTTTTCTATGCAGTTAGCCCCAGTTTCATTCAGAGAAATCTATCTCCTGAAAAAGATGTCTCAAAGGGAATGTGGCAGTGAGACACCGGTCAATATTTGGTCTGCCACGGTCTATGTAATTGCACCTATGCCCCTTTCTCCATGGACAGTTGAGGTGCAGAGATGGTTTGCAGTGGATGACCCAGGCAGAAAGACAGCTACGTCCCCGCTGCTGCTGCTTTCCTCTCTCTCAGCTATGGAGACAAACAGCTCTTGACGCTAATGAAAGGTGGGGCATGAATAGAGGGGATCAAAGGGGAGAAGAGTAGTGGTGCTTGAGGAAGGAAGGGACAGAACACACCAGAGAAAGCTTCAAGGAGCAAGCCAGGAACTGGTCTCCACTAAGGAAAATCCTTCTTGGTGATGGTTGAATTTTCAACAGCTTGGAAATCTGAGGGACCACATTACAGGACTGGCAGGTCCTTCACTGGGCAAGCAGCATTGTCAGAAGAGACATCCCAGGTCCTCATGGATTAAAAGGAGCCATAAAAGCCATCAAGGGATAAAGGAAGCCGCTCAAACATTTCTCCAAGCAGCAGGTGTCTGTGCCATGTGGGCCAGCCACCCTGGAGAGCCCTCACCAGGCTGCTGACCAAGTGAAGAAGAAATCATGACGAGTTGTAATGAAGTGAGTGGAAAGCAACCATTCTTGTTGAATATAGTCTTCTCCTTCCCTACTTTCCCAACCATTCTTTCTCTTTCTTTCCTCCCACTAGAGAACAGATGGTGCCTCTACTTTTAAGGAAACCGAAGTGAAACCTTTTCGTCTGTGCCATCCTCACCCCTCTTTGGACTCTAAGCATTCCCTAACCCCCTCGGCTCCATAGTTTGTTCATCTGTAAACAGGGATAGGGAGCCTGGTGTCACGTCTTTGGAAGTGCTTTGGGATCCAGAGACAACCTCTGACAAGAGGTGAGTGGTTTTTAGAAACAGTGACTCTAAATGAGGATAGTGCAGAGACCTATGCGGAGGAGCTCTTGCTTCTTTCCTTTCCTCTGGATTCAGCTCGATTGCCATGTGGGGCCCTGAGTATGACAGATGGGAAGAGGCTTTTGGGTTTCCTACCCCTGCGGGTGGAACCTGGGATGTCAAATTACTACAGAGTTTGTAGTAATTGCTGGTCTTCTGAACTGGCAAATACTACCCCTTAATTTAGGATTTATTCATTTTAGTATAATCGTGATTTATGGTTCCCTGTTTTAGACACATGAAACAAGCACACTGTGATTGTTCCAAAAAAACTAACCGCTCTGTGTTTTTGGTAGCACAAGAGACACGCAATTCTGTACAAAATAGCTCACGTACCTAGTATTCCCTGCAGTGTTCCCAGCACACTCCAGTGTTTTTAGGCAAAGTCCCCTTTCCAGAATCCTCCCCCTCCCCTCCTCCACTGCTCATGGCTTCTTCTCCAAAACCTTACTTGTGTGTGAATAATTTCCTTCTGCTCCCCTTAATGCTTTTTCTGCCTGCATCCCTGACATGTTTTACGGCCCTCTAGAAACAGTCAACAGCAACGTTTGTAACTGCTATTTCCCCTTATCAGCCAGCCAGGGGCCCAGGGAGCTTCTGAGGAAAGAAAGGTTTTTAAAATCGAGCAGTTGGCGGACACCTCAAGAACTTACCTAACTCATTTCCAAGGCAGGAGTGACGACATATAACTTGTTCCTGTCTAAGCTACCCTTAAGGATTAACATTAGGACTCCACAACCTCCAAAGTCAAAAAAGCGTAAGTTTTGTCAGTCCAACACAGACAGCAGAAAGAAAGAAAAAGACACTCAGACTAGAGTTTTCAGTCTAGCATGAGTGCTTGTAAATGATGACTAGTGTCAGGCAGAACCTGTAATTTGTAGGTATTCAGATCATGCCACAGCAATGTGAAAATCATTGAGCAGAAGGGTTCCTCCAACTCGTTATCCTGTTCTTGGGGTCTAAGAAGTGTCTTGGGAAGAAAATGAAAATAGCCTGTAATGATACCTCCTCATAATACTCTCCCAGCCTCCAACAACTTTTGGCTCAACCTGGGATTTCTCAGCCTGGAGGCAGTATCCATACTGAATATCACTTCCATGAACTTGCACGGTTCCCTCCTGATCCCACGAAGGGAAATTCACAGTTTCCTGCAACAGGTAGCTCTACTCTATGTTGTTGAAGAACCTTCTCCTTGTGTTCATTTTGAACGTGTTACCCACTAGCTTCATCTGATGCCTCCTAGATTTTACACTTGCAGAGATAATGAGCAACTGATCTTTATTCACACTTTACAGGCTGCTCATATCTTTGTCAATCTTTATCATATCTCCCCTCAGCCATCTTTCTCCTAGGCTGGACTGACCCAGCTGACCTAGTCACTCTGTATGACAGTTACTCCCTGTACTGTCTTTTATCATCCTTCTCCAAATTTTTTCCAATATGACACCTTACTTTGTCAGATGAAGTGGCCAGAACTTTAACATTCAACACGCTTCTTGGCTGCTTTTGAGCACTGAGGAGGGTTTTTTTGTAAACCTGTATAACCCCCAAATTTCACACCCAGGTGGTCAGCTCAGAACCATTACTTTACAGCTAAAGTTACATTTTTCCCCATGTGCACTGCTTTATGCTTATCTACATTCAGTTTAAGATGCTCTTCCAGTGTCTACTCATCCTGTTGCCTAAGATCCTTCTGTTTCTCAGTCTTAGTAGAATTTCTGCTATTAATCTCCTATTAATCTCTTTTTACTGCAAGAACGGCCTGTTGTCTTTCAACCAATTTTATGCAATCCATGCAAAGATCTTCCCTCTTATCCTGTGGCTGCTTGCAGGTTTTTAAGGGTGTTTGGTGAGGACCCTTGGTGAATACATGGAAAAGTACAAATAAGCAGATGCTGCCAACCAAAGATCTCCTGTATCTGCATGCTTCTTATCATCTTACAGGAACCTGATGGATTTGTAGAGCATGATTTCCCTTTACAGAGCTGTATTGAATTTCTCCCAATGTATCATATTTATCCATCTTCTCTACCCTGCATAGTAATTTCTACTAAATTTATCAAACTTACCAGGCTCTAATTTCCCCAGTTTCTCTTGGAACCATTTAAAAAGGCTGGCACTGTATTAGCTACTTTCAGGTGCTCAGTTCTAAGTCTGTTTTAAATAAGAGGCCATGCACTATTATTATATCAGTTAATTCAACCTTTAGATTTCTTGGGTGAACACCATCTGGTTCTAACATTTTCTTCCTATTCATTTTGTTTATTTGTTCCATACCTCTTCTACTGACACTTCAGCTTGAAATAGATCTTCTGACGATCCCCATAAGGAACTGTTCTGCTGTGGGAAGCTCTCCAAGTTCCTCACAGTGAACACAGGAGTAAAAAAATCTGATTTAGTTTTTTCTGTTACAGCCATCTCTTCCCTGAGGACTCCTTTTGTACCCTGTTTATGTGTTGGCCCTATCGTTCCCCAAACCATTCAACTTGCCTTGAATTCAAAAGAAGCATACAGCTGCAGATCACTTCCCAGATTACTTCAGGCTCCTAATACTTTGATGTAAGTAGAAACAGTCGCCCTCTCCAATCTGAATATGACTGGGGACGTCCTGTTTTGCAGAAAGATCCTTCTATATGGCAACAGTTATTTTTCTGCTCAACCACTGTTTGTATATACTACATATGAACTGAGAGGGTCTGAGACGTAGGCTCAGACATATATTATGATTGAAAATATGAGCTTACATTGTGCACTTTGAAGTAGAGTCCTTGCTATTGATCCTCTTAGGTCTGTGCTTACTTTGAACTCTGTAAGTGCTCAGGCCCTTTAAATAATAGGATTAAAGCAATCTTCTAGCTGCTGATGTGAATTTCATGTCTAACACTTCACATAGAGCTGAAAAAATATACCATCCATTGTCAGCCTGATAGACATATGGATTGTGTTTGTCCCTGCCAAGTTTATATTCACATGGCTGTCTAGTGGAGTTGCTGTCTTAATGCAAATGAAATTCAAATGTTGTGAGTAAAGCGAAATAGAGGCTTGTAACAATGGCTTGTCTTGAAGATAATGTGTCTTCTGCTGGAAGATAAGTAATTGTTTTGAATCATTAGAGAGGAGTCAGAAATCACATTATGAAGCAGAGCTAGTCCTTTCATTTATCTCTAATGGCTAACCATAAAGTCTAGCGAGTCCTTGCTGGGTTACTACAATACAAATGTCTTTCTTTCTTACACAACTGAGCACTGCCCGCCTGGCTGGCTGCTCCCCAAAGAGCACCCGGTCCACAGTGATGCTGGCTCTTCCTTATATCCAGTAGGATTTCCAGGAATCCAGACCCATCATTTGCAAGGAAGAGTTCCTAACACTTGGTTGTCCAGAAAAAAATGCAGAGAAGAGGCTGGCTTGCTGTTGGAGTGAGTCCAGAGGAGGGCCATGAAGATGATCAGAGGGCTGGAGCACCTCTCCTGAAGCTGAGAGTTGGGGTTGTTCAGCCTGGAGAAGAGAAGGCTCCAGGGAGACCTTATAGCAGCCTGCCAGTACTTAAAGAAGGCTGGAGAGGGACTTTTTACAAGGGCATGTAGTGATAGGACAAGGAGTAATGGCTTTAAACTGAAAGAGGGTAGATTTAGGTTAGATATTAGGAAGAAATTCTTCACTGTGAGGGAGGTGAGGCACTGGAACAAGTTGCCCAGAGAAGCTGTGGATGCCCCATCCCTGGCGGTGTTCAAGGCCAGGTTGGATGGGGCTTGGAGCAACCTGGTCTACTGGAAGGTGTCCCTGCCCATGGCAGGGGGGTTGGAACTCGATGATCTTTAAGGTCCTTTCCAGCCCAAACCATGCTGTGATTGTCCAGCAGCAGACACAGCACTGGCAGGCAGCAGAAACTTCACTTGCAGGATAGAGCAGAGGAAGACTTGGGAGGAAGGCAGGCTGCTCTGCTTGGGTGCCCACAGTTCTTCTACAGCCACGCTCACGCTGCTTCTACGTGAGCCTGCCGGCTTTCTACATGAGCATGCCTCGGATGTGGAGCTGTTTGCTATTTCCTTTAGTAAGCTGCATATCTATGTGACATTTTCATTTGTAAGGGCAGGGGGAAAATGCAGAAAGGAGGCACGGCTCTAGGTGCTTGGGCAGGAATCCAGGCTGAGAGTCTGGTCACAAATCCTGTCCCAGCAGCCGGCACAACCTCCTGTGTAAGCGAACCCTAACCCGTTCCAGGCACGATGAGCTGGATGTGCCCGTGCCTTTCACGTGCTAGGTCTCTACTAACTCAGCCTCTCTCGTTCAGCAAATGAGGAAACCATTACCAAAAGCAGGCAACTGGGTGGGGTGGCAGACTCCGATAGGAAGCAATGATAAGGGGGCTGGGAATGGCTAGGACAAAGGGAAGACCATGCATGGACCCAAATGATCCCCAGCACGCAAGCTGGGTGCTCCTGCTCATGGTGGTGGGAGAGGGCGGCCTGCCCACACCACCCCTGCGTGCGCATTTTGCCACTGGAAGCAAAGCAAGGGCTGCTGAGAAGAAAAGGATGGATGAACAAACTCTCCTTGCATACTGCCATCTCCTTGTGCCAACGACAGGGAGATCTTCTCAGGGTGACCGTATTGCCCATTCCTCTGGCCCCGCTGCCTTCCCTGCCTGCATCTACAGCAGCAGCTTGTGTTGACCCAAGCACAGCAGAGGATGGACCACACTGTTCAACCGTAAGTGCAGCCCCTGGTCTGGTTGAGCCCAAAGCCCCCGTTGCTCTCCCAAGGGGTCTCTGGCATGGCCCAAGGGCTGGCCTGCCCGAAGGACCGCTCCTAACAGGAGGGTGGATGTGTCCATCTCGTTTTTTCCTGATAAGACAGTACAACTGTATGGACACCAGCTGTGCCATGCTAGTTGGCCTCAGGACCAGTATCTTGTTATAAATCAAAATGTTTCTGAGACAAAACTAGCTAACAGAGAAACATGACAGTAGATCAGGTCTACCTATTTTCCACACGGATGTCCTTAGAAAACTTGTTCCTGAGATTTCTATGGTTTGGTTCACGTAGTCTGTTCCTCTGTCTCATGCACCATTTGTTCCTCAGGCTCAGGAGAAAGCCTTTGTGGCCCACTCTAGTCCTTTCTTGAATGCTTTGCTGCTTATGGTTCTGTGGTTCCTTGGTCTTCAGACCTGGTGGAGCGTGGATGCAAGATCCTTGAAACAGACAGTTTTGCTGGTTGTTTTTCAAGTGTGTGCTGGGGGGCCAACATCTACAACCACTGTCTTTCTCACTTGTGTCTGCCTGCAAATCTTAAGCAGAACAATATGTCTTTTTATGGTGCACATCATATATTATGTTTGTGTAATCGAGGCCATGTAATTATACCCTCTGCTTAGCCACCAGTATTCCACAGCAACAAATAACTGTATCCTAAGACACTAATTGCGCTAATAAATCTAGATCCTCCTTAGGTTATGAATCTGCAAGTTACTGAACTGCAAGACTTAAGTAAGATGACATTACAAATAACACCATGGCTTTATTGAAGGTTGTGGTCTACAAAGAATTGTGAATATTATTACCACGAAGCTCAGACATGTTTCTGCAGCCAGTCTTGGAAGCCTCAGAGTAAAACTCTTGCTGAATTTGATGAGATGGAGGGTGAAACAGTTTACAAATGAACGACCTTCTCCATCCTGATAAGACGTTCCAATTGTCTTTTATAATAGGTTGTTTATAATGATTGAATATTTTCCCATTGATTGCCTAACAAACAAACTTACATAAGTACCTTCCACTATTAGGAAAAGTTCTGTTCTTCTTCTTATTTTAAACGGTCAGTCTAAAATGAGCGGCAACCAGTGTCCTAGCTGGTTGATTGTCATTGTTACCACAGTCACGCTGATGCTTTTCAGAAGCAGTTCAGTAAAAATAATTAGGAATACATGTCTAACTCATAGCATCAGATCAAGAAAGTACCAATCTCATGCAAAACCTCTTCTTTCCATTCAGGATTTCTATAAAAGACTGTTAACATTTCCATTGCAGTCTCCAATTTTTCAGAGACCTTCAACTTTGCACAAAAAGGTGCATTGGATTGAAAGTTTTTCACATAATGTTAGCTGAAAAGACTATAGCCATTACAAATTTTCAAATAGGTTTGTGTCATTTTCTCCCTGCAGATGAGAATGGATGGTCTAGAAAGCCATCATTGTTCTGTCCCTCCTCCTAAGTTTCTATGCTCTTTCATAACCCTTCACTCCTGAATAAACTCTTTCACACCCTTTTGTTTTGAGAGGCAAAGTCATTTCTGCAGACTATTGCTCTCTGTTACAGTCCCACCAAGCAAGGAAAAATTCCTAACAAAATATTTCCACTTTCTACACAGGTTCTTGTTTCCACCAGCAGCACTTTCCATTCACAGGACATGCTCCTTCTGTGCTCTGGGTCCCACTTTGCACCTGAAGCAGACTTTCAAGAGTTCCTACAGCACCAGGATAGCCTTGGTTCAACTCATGAATCTCCAGAGAATGGTCCCCCCTTGCTTAATTGAGCAGACCTGGACATAACATCCCACGTGTTGGCGAGAGGATTTTTAAGGCAGATGAAAGGAAGAGAGGGGAGGGTCTCTCCAAGACTTATTTCTTGGAGCCCTACAGCCTGCTGATCCTCGCTGCACTTCAGCACTTGAGTCTGCCCTCAGATCTGGCCCTTACTTCTTTCTGAATTAGGAAAAAGTGCTACTTTTCTCCCCTAAAAGGATGTCGAGAGAAGAAATACTTGATGATATGAAATGCGGGCCATACGAGTACGTAACACACAATGTGTTTAACCTGTGCTCATGCGAATTCCTGAGCTGGGGCTTACACCCAGAAGTTGAAAACTACAACAAATAGAGTTTATTCTGATAGCTTCCTCTCTTTTATTGTTCTGTACCAGGAGTGCCATGATATACAGCGTTGGCACGTCTCTCTTTTTGTATTATAATCGGTGTCCTAAGCCCTTGAGTGTCCTGCTGCCTTCTGTACCGTTGCAGTCAATGGACTTCATGCATAGGAAATTAGGATACTCAGCATTTAAAAAATGGGATAAATGACAGAATAATGGGCTTCTGTGTGGTGGTATCTGTGGATTGTAGGTATTCCTGTTTTCGTATGGTAATCTCTAGGCTTGGCAGGCTTTGCTTCCCTAGCTGCAGACTACCAAAAAGGAGCACTAGTCAATGTTACCTACTTCCCTCCAACAGAAAGCATGCAAATTTCTAGTGAGACTTTGGTGAAAATCCGTTAAGCTTGACGGGGAATATGCTGATCTGGCTTTGTTTATGAAGTGTGTGAAACAATTTCTGTTCCCATGTCTGTGCCCATTCTACTCCCATGACAATGTGGTTTGATAGTGTGCTTATTTTCCTTTTTTAAAGGAGAGTTTTCCTCTCATTTGTTGAGGTATGGAAGTTTCACAGAGACAGCAGGAAAAAAAAATATTATAAAAGAGAACCTGCACAACTGGCTTCACACAAAATGTTGCTGGAAAGATAAAGTGAAATTGGGAGAAAATATTTTTTCTTCTAGCTCTTTCAGTTTTACTACTTGGTGGCATGTGTTAATGGTAGCCAGTAAATCAACCTGCAGCAGAAACTTTTTGAGTTTTATGAAGTTGATAGATTCCCTTAAAAGGTGTATGGTAGTGCTCCTTCCATGTTTGTGTCAGAGTGAGCTGAGCAAAACCAGGCAGAATTGCTCCAACTGCTTTCAGAAAAACTAGGACTCTGTGTAATATGACCTATGCTTCTCAAAGCTAATCAACGTTAGATGACGAACATTGTTGAAACAGCCTGAGACTTATCAGCATGAAACTGTACTCACTGTGATATAAAGCCAAAGATAAAATACTGCAGCCAGTAATAATTCATCTCACTGAAAAACAACTGTGTCAGGGTGCCTGTGCTCTGGTTAGACAATACACAGCTACAAAAAAGGGAAAACTGGTAAGGGAAAATGTGAAAATGCGCTTTGGTGGTGCAAAACTACACAAGTTTGGCACTACTAAAATTAGAAGGAAAAGGAGATCTGAGCTTTGCTAATTATCAGTGGATGTTTCTAAGAAAAATCCCATTGATTTCAGCGGGGCCAGGATTTCACCCCCAAGTCAGTATTCACATTCCCTTCCTTCTCTGGTTTTCTTCCTTTTAAAATGGCCTTTTTCATTTTCTGTATTAAAGAAGTGTTTGAATGAGTCTGCCCCCTCCCAGCCTCTTGCCAGCTGCAATCAAAGGTCTGCCTTGTTCTGATGGCTTGCTGTTTGGAAGGGAAAAAGTAAAGTTATTCATCCATTAATCATATTTTCAAATGCTAGGTAAGAATAAAGCATTATTGTTGGAAAGACTGCCTTTAGAATGGGTTCATTTGGGGAACAGGCTTTGGGTCTTTTTGTTTTATTTCACTTTTAAATTCAAATCTAGTGAAAAATCCCTGCATTAGTATGTATGTTCCTGCATTTTTTTTAAGCCAAAGATCTTTGGCCAAAATATTTTTTTAAAAAAACCCTAATGTTTTGCTGCACATGATTGGAATGCTGCTTCTGCTTCTTGTTTTTAAGAGGGGATACTGTCAATACACCAGTGGCGATACTTTAACACTAAGTGCCCAGCCAGAACGATTTTGTTATTTTTATTGTTTTAGCCTGAGGCTTGGATGATAGACAAAGAATTTGAGGACATGAGAAAATTTCTAGTATGGGAGAAGTGAGACTACTCTATAAAAAAATATTTGTTTTGTACATGATTTCTTTATTGCACAATTTACTGCGGAGGCACATCAGTTTAGCTTAATAGCAAGATTTTGGAAAAAACAGACCAAAAGGGGCAGTGGGTCCGGCTAAGGCAGCAGCCAGCTCCCGCTGGTGGCCTGCTAGGAGTCAATGCTGTGCTCTCTGGTGGGACGAGCTACCTTTGGGCTCCAGCCAACTTACCAAACTCATCTCCCCAGTGCTGGGGAGCAGAAGATCGGAGCTCTGTGCAGATCTGAAGAGAGCAGACCACGGTCAAGTGGCGGGACTGTTACTGCTGGAGAGCAGAGAGACATGCTGAGATGCCGGCTGCGGTGTCTGAAGACTTTAAGCCTTCCAAGGCATCCATGCAGGGACAGTAACCCTTGAGATAAGATAGGTGTGTGTGCAGACAATTTGGCATTTTACGTGCCTTTTTTCTTCCACTTAAGTTATGTGCTGTTCTTCACAGGTAAGGTGGAACAAGCTTGTTCCTAAGCGTGCTGTCTCAGCGCTATCTACGCTGATGGGCAGAGCCCCCACCAGCGTAAGCCTGGAGCGCTCAGCCAGACAAGATATGTTAGCTGAGGACGTCCACCATGGCAGTGGGTGAGGTTGGACACATGGGGTGACCCTCAGAGGCCGTGGCTGTACTCATAAATCAAACAGGACCGCAGGATGCTCCCAGGCACTGAGACCCAGTCAACCACGCTGGTCGGTTGTCCAGATTCCAGCTCGGGCTCTCCTACCTGGGCACGGCTTGGGAGAAAATCCCATCCCTAGGACATGTTTTGCATGTGGCCACTTGGTTTCAGAGGCCAGGAGTGTGTAATGGCCCGGGCACGGCCCCAGGGCCGCATCTCCCATGGGAGCATCGCCGGGCATATCGCACGCGTTGCCATGATAGAGCCCGAGAGACTGCCCGGGGACAGGACCCAACTTCTCCACGGCCACCAGCCTGATCAGCACCTGGTGTAAACACCCACCTCTCAGCTAAAGTCGGTGGATCTCCAGCAGCTTTGGACCAACTAAAGACCTACCCTTTTGCCTCTGAAAACCTCACTTAGGGACTGAGCCCAATCCCAACCCCTTTGAAGTGAGTTGACCTTTCCTACAAGCCTTGGCTTTGGGTTAGGTCTAAGGAGTCCTGCTCCCCAGGGGTGCCAGGGATTTGTGATCCTGTCAAAGCCCGTGGAGCAATGGTTGCTCAGCATTTTGAAAAAAAAAAAAAGAAAAGTCTTCTTTCATTTAATTTCCTAAATAATGGAATAGTAAACAAACTCTGGCGAAAAATGTAATAGCTTTAGTTCTCGGGCTAAAAGTAAATTAATATTTCTTACCTTTGTGTCATACTTTGTGATCCTTGGATTAAAAAGCCTTTCGTTACAAGAATGTTTATATTAAAAATGCCTGTGTAAATGCATCCAAACAAATGTACACACATGCACAAACAATCTTATTTTTCCAAAGAGGTCTTCTTTTATTGGCTTCATTTGAAAATTAATGCTCTCATGAGATGAGGTTAAAAGTAATTTAATGTAACAATAGCCTGATAATTGGCATTTGGCAGTTATTGCTAATGCTATTTTACAGGCTAGTTCTGATGAATTCCTGCTTTGACACCCAGTTATGTTTCGGTGCTTCACTTTCTTTTCCCTTTTCACACAGCTGCTGTAATCCATAACAAGTGATTGTTTAAACACGAAATCAGCAAGCATCGCCTGTAATTTGCCTTTCTTTCTTTCATGGCCATTAGGAAATGGTCTGAAAGAGGAGAAAAAAGTAAAATGTTCCTTCTGTCCTCTTTTTTTTTCACTATCTATTCATTTCCCAAATATTCATCATAAAGTAGAAAATGCTGATAGAGAAAAAAAAAAAACAACCTAATCAAAAGCTTTCTGGCTGAAGTCATTCAGTTTGCTATTCAAACAGGAAAGTGTCTATAGTTAGACATGGTTGTGTTCCTTGAGAACATGAAAACATGACAGCGTATTATTAGTGCAGAAACTAAAGAGCAGCTGTTAGTTAGCACCTGGTTCCCAACAGCAGACTGGAAATACAAAGAGACACGCTCTGTATGTGCCCTGGCAGCAAGAAGGGAACAAACATCTTAAAATCCACTCTTCCCCTAAGAAAGCAGCGCTCCCCTCAGGATATCTACCCAGAGCCCTGAGAAATCATTGCAAAGGGAAAGCGAAAAGGAGAAAAAGGCCCAAAGGACGGTGAAAACCAAACCAAGGCACTGCCTTACCTTGCTGCAGCTCGGTGCTGCCTCTGCTCGTGAGTCTGCGAACGGGAGAGGACGGGGACTCGCTGCTTTATCGAATTGCCCAAACTCTGTGTTTAGTAATTAGGCTGTTAGGCGTTTGTGCTTCGGATGAGCTATAAATATAGTCTCTCCAAAGTACCAGCCATCCGCAGGAGATAAGGACCGCAGCACCTCTGCGCTACCAGCCTTTTAAGGCTTCGTAGCTACAGCGGTATGAAGAAAGGGCTGCCGAGCTCCTGAGCAGCCCCGGCCCTTCGCTCTGCTCCGTTTGAGAGTGCCTGGTCTTAAAATACACTCACCTGCTGCAGGGAGGTCCTGCGAGGGACCCCAAGGAGCCGGGCGATATTTCAGGGCTTGGTATTTTGGCTGAGCTATGAGCAACTCTAATTTCTCAATCAGATTAGCTGTCAGGGCTCCGGGATTGACAGAAACACCTTAGGAAATGCCGACTGCTTTGCAGATCTAACAAACTCCAGCCGCCCTTCGCCTGCCTGTCTGTCCATCCCAGGTGTGCAGCCTTGTTGCAGGGGAGCCCGTGCCTCGTGTCCTGCCTTGTTTTACCCCCGCACCTCCTCGTGTGGGGAACGGTAGTGCCCGTCCTCCCATTCCACAGCAAAAACCACGGCGACTTTAGAGACTAGCCTGAGGTCACGAAATAAATCCGCGTGGGCAGCGGGGCCGTAGCTCAGGAGCGAGCTCGCCGCCCGGTGTGACGCCGGGTGAAGAGGATGCTCGTACATGGAAGGAGCGAGAGATTAGAGGTGGAAAAAAGCTTTTCCAGCAGCTCCCGTGGGCAGTGTCTTGCTGGCTTTGGAGGAAAACGTGCCCGAGCAAGGCTCAGCGCAGAGCGGGGGGTTACAACCTGCCTACCTCCTTGCCAGTGCTGGGTCCTGCTCTGCATTTCAATGTACTTCTGCAGAGAAAGCTGCGGCAGAGACACAGCCCTTGATATGAAGTTGAACTATTTTAAGGTGTTTTTTTTAAGAGGAGGAAAAGGAAAATCTCTCTTTATGACAGGGAGGTGAAGAAATAGCAGTGGGCAGCCTCCACGTACAGGCAAATGACTCTCTTTTACACAGCAGCATACTTCTCTGAAGAAGTACTGTGCTGTTGAACTGAGATTGCCAGTTGTTCCTCCTGCTGACCGAAGCAGGAGTATTTGCTGAGGGATTTGATTTCTTTGCTGGGTTTATTTATTACTTCCACGGTCCTAAAGAACCCCCCATTCCCTTAATCTCTCTCTTCTCTTCAGAGTGCCGGTCGAGCAATAGTCTTTAGGAGACAGCGTCACCTCCCAGCTTGTCTCAGCTCGTTTGGATAGCAAGCATGGGTCAAGCCCTGGAGACTGGATACTAACACAAACATGTGCCAGGTTTTCTGACATGACAAACTGATTTATGGTTTGACATGGAGCCCAGTCAGGTTTTACGGTTTTAACTCCAAGCCAATGAGAAGTTGGCATCTGAAGGGTTCATCCTAACATAAAAAAGCTCGTAACAGCACGTCCTCGGCCCCTGCCAAGCAACATGATTTGACAGCCTGAGTCAAGTCTCTTGGAACAAATGACTTTCACACATCTCCTTTTGTCCACGCAGAAATGCCCAGCTTCCAAGCACCGTGGATGAGGAGCGTGGCCTAGAGACTTAAGTTAGGGAGATAAGAGAAATATCCCACAGATTCCTGATGAAAATATTGTTCATCCTAGAGCTAGCGGTCTTTTGCCACATGTTCCTTTAGCTACCATGTAAACAGCTCTTTCTCACTTCCCAGAACAATAAACAGTTATGAAAAGCTGTATAAGCAGCAAAAATGTGGTAGTTAGGACTTATGTTTGGACAGCTCTGGAAAGCCTCAACCTTTTCATGTTAGCCATTTTTTTTGTTTGCATGATGCAAAGGTCCGGTGATGTTGTAGAAACAACCTGGATAAAAGATGGTTGTCCCCAGCCCAGGATGTTCTGGGCACGAACGACATGTTTAATCCCCAGGTGTCAGCCCGATTACAGAGCACATTTGGATCTGGTGTAAACATTGAGCAACTGGGGACCAGCTTGGGGTAAAGGTGGCCTCCCCTAACTACTTGGGAAGGTGGATTACAGATCTGTTAATGCAAACAGTACTGCTTTTCTCGCTGAAAAAAAGCAAATGTCCTGTAAAGCTGGTTGCCCCCCCCGCTGTCCCTCTAAACTGTCCCAGTTTCATTTGGGGTATTGCTTTACTCTTCGATGAGGCTCACTGGGGAAAGGAGGGCTCCTTGAAAAAGGATGCCATCAGAAGGCTAAAGCATCAGCGACAAGTCAGGCTGCTAACGATGGAGGAGAAGTATTCCTGTGGGTGTTGCCTGGGAGCAGAGACATCTCCGGGCTTCTCAGCTTTATAGCAGCATTGGAATTTAGCCCTTTAAAAAGAGGGGCTGAACTGCTCTGGCCCAAAGCAGCGGGGGCATGGCAGGCCCTTTTGCCATGGGTCTGCGGCACCGGAGCCAGCCCTGCTGCTCCCGTGGCTAAGGCACAGGGAGGAAGCAAAGCAAGAATTTCAGCCAATTCTCTGCTCCAAGGCAACGGGAGGTGCATGTGCTAGAAGGGCTGCTTTCTGTGCTTTCGGAACGCAAAGGAAATGCTGCAGGTTTTAAGCACAGCACCCTGTGGAAACGAGACCAAGGTCCCGTTACCTATTCGTTACACTAAGGTTAGGAGTTTTATCACGGATCAGGATCCACCCCGTCATTCTCTGCAAGTCACAGAAGATGCCAGACTGTGGGCATCCAAGAAGGATGTAAATCTTCAGGATAGCTTTAACAAACAAAAAATCTCACCAGCTTGCACTGGTACTACCTTTTCTAAAGGAAGAGCTCTGCTGACAGATAGTCATGGGAATCTGACCTTGCTGTCCTGACATTTGTGTTCCTGGTAGGTAGCACAGGGACTAAAACCATGTTATGATGTTGTTGAGCCTTTAATCTAATTTGGGGGATTTAGAGGTAGGTTCTGTACATATGATATTGACTGCCAGAGACTTAGCAGCAGAGCCAAAGGGGAAGAGGGAGCCTGTGGAGATTTTGCTGGTAGTCAATATTTTGCAAACACTTTACACTCAGGCCCCAGCAGTGAGGAAGATGGGATTAGCTTTTGCTGTTATGAACTGGGGATTCGGCTGTGCTAGCAGTCCATGAGCCTGCCTCCTTCTTCTGGCCCTTTGCAGCCACAGGTCACACCGGTACCTTCCAGATAAGACACGTGCATATAAAACCCCAAACCCAGCCGCCCCGCACCTGGAGGAAAAGCACGTACAAACACTGACCCCCATGCAAACCTGCGGGCACACAGCCTTTTGCAGGAGGCACAAGGGGTGTCAGGAGCATTGCACATCTTCAGGCCTTCCCACGCCTGTGAAAATCCTCGCGGCAGGCAGCTTTTGGGCTCCGGCACCGGCAGCCTCAGGGATGCCAGTGACCTCCAGGCCCCTGAGGATGGAGGAGCACCCGGAGGATCCCAACCCCAGGTCCCTCTCAGTGGGTGGTTGTCCTCTCTGCCACCACCGTGCCCAGGAGCACAGGCGAGGTGGAGGTGCCTTCACACGAAGCAGCGAAGCACGTGTGATTTCCAAGGGCTTCATCTCCACCTGCCTTCCCCTCCCGCCCCGTGTTTTGAGCCGAGGTCCCAAGAAGATGTCATCGCCGCAAAGATACGCGCAGGCTGAAATGCTCGCAGCCCCGTGACCTCTGTGTTTTCCATGGGCGCTGTCATCAGCAGTTCACCTCACCTACTTTTTGCCATCAAAAGCTGGCATCTAGTGTAAGCCGGTTATCTGCGTGATTTCTTTGGTGGGTGGAGGTGCCTATCTCCCACTGCTGAGGAGGAGAGATGACGACTGTCTCCTGGAGGAGAGGAGGTGACTCACACCAGACAGCTAACTTCTGGTGACTGAAGGTATGAGAAATGCGCCTCGCTCGGCGTGAGATGCCCTTGCTGTGCGTAGTGTGCCACAAAAATGCCTGCGTTGGGCCAGATGTAGGTTAGCCTAGCCCATTTTCTTGCCTCCAGCAATGGCCAGTAGTTCATGCTTGGGAATATATATTCCCCAGAACAGTTTCCTGAATTCCCATAGGTTTTGGTTTGGGGACTCTCTGAGACAGAAGCAAACTATATTTAATGACCTTGATGGATTTTTTTTTTTTTTTCCTTTTCTTTCCATGAATTTCTCCAGCTGTTTCTGAACCCAAATGCTCAGGGTGTTTGGTCCATCCCATGCCCAGTCTCTGCAGCTTCCACCCCGCAGGCCTGGGGGCTGGCAGAGGCTCAGAGCACAGGCAGGAACATTCTTTCCAGCACAAACAATACCACGTTGGGGTAAATGATGCAGATGAGCCTTAGTCTAAAAATTCAGACACCCAACTCTCCAAAACCTCTGAAGCCAAACTTTGCATGGAAAACCTAGGGAGCTTTCCCCTTTCTCCCCCTCTCCATCCCACTCACACTGGAGGAGATGAATCCCGTCCCCAGGCTGCACTGCTGCCTTTCTGCCCCTACTTAATGGCCCTATATCTGAGGGTTCACCTTGCAAATCTAGTGACACAGCCCTGACAAACGCCCTGAGTAATGAGAGGACTGGATGGTGCCTCTTTAGCCAGAGGGAGCTCTGGATATATTATCAGAGTGCAAATAAGGTTGGAAAAGCAGGAATCATTTCTTCTTCACTTCATTTATCTGCCCAGCAAATGCTACAGCTCACAAAAGGCCACTGCTCTTAGCAGCTGTTTCGTGGCCCCACCTCTGCCCTTTCCCATTTTGGCTGAAATACTCGTTCAGTCCGCTGTAGCTGCTGTTTTTGGATCGTGCTAAGACTTCTTCGGTCCAAAACTAATTCTAACCTCATAATCCACCAAACTAAGTCCTGATAAAGCTAAGCAGGCTTCACTTAACAACAAGCTGAGATATAACTGTTTGTGGGTTGCAGTGACAAAGGTATCCAAGTGGTTGCCTGAGTTCAACGCAGATGAGAGAAGCAATCCCAGTAACACCAAATTTTGGTGCCCTATTTGCACACTCACCTGCCTGTTTGAATTAATAACTTTACCCCACTGTACCTAAGTCCACCAGTGAGTATGAGTACATGTGCAAAAGAAACTTTCAGGACTCCTTTTAGAAAAGAGGTATTTTCTTATGAGATAACTGTTATCTGAGAGAAGTACAGCGCTGCGACCCCAGCAGCAAGAGTCAGGAATTGCCACTAGCAAAATTAAGCAAGCAAGAGCCCAGTCTGCTTTGCGTGCCCCCAGGTACAAAAGTGCTTGTATAGATAAGGAATTTCAGCCTAAGCAGTTTTATTTTGGCATGCATAAGAGACTAAAGCAGACTTTTGTAACAGAAGCCGTAGATTGCCTTAGGCATAGGTGTAATTGCCAGCCCACCCATAAGCAGTAATAATCCCAGCTCTGACATTAATTCATTGTGTGACCTTGGACATGACACTCACATCCACATTATCAAACCTGGCAAGTGCATGCAAGTCCCACTGAAGGACAGAGGAGCTGCAAGTGCCAAGCACTTTAAAAAAATCAAATTAAGCTCCCTGGGGCTCAGGTTTCCCACTTATAGGGGAGACTATGAGAGAGATCATTGCTGAGAACAAGATCTGAAAAATACACCGAGATCATAAAAAAAACTCCAACCCTTAGCAGACTAAGAATTTCCCAGACGTCCACAGCCATTAGAAGGATCCTGCTGGCAGGAGCACATTTCCCAGCAAAAATCCCCAAGAGTGGCTGTGATAGCCCTTTCCCTACATCTTCTGCTTCAGGGTTCATGCTGGGTGGGGGGCACATGGTCTCAAGCAGAGGTGCACCCCAAAATCGTCCTGTCCGCACACACTACTTAACAGTCAATAGGCTGTTCTTAGGACATATTAAGTAGGACTTCAGTTGTAAAACAAGTATGGTATTCTACTACCTTCAAAGGCATTTCCCAAAACAGCACAGAAATAGAAACTAGGATAATGCAGCTGGCAGTGGTGATAAATCTAAAATCTTGCATAAAATGTTTAAGCCTTGTATCATCTCTGCACACTGCGGAATAGGACAGTGGCCCCCCCTTTTTGGCATTGCCTGGGTGTAAGCCTGATGGCTCAGGTTAGCCTGCTGAAGGCCATCGTGTGCAATTTGAAGCAAGCCCAGCAATATTAAAAAGTTATGTTTATAAAGAGCAGCTGTTGGTGTTACGGTGTATATCCTTCCCCTGGAGACATAATCAGCTGCGTAACTGGTAACTCAATCTTTGCTAGCGGTTTGTTGCCTTGCTGATAGAAGTGCAGCCTGGGGCTACCATGGACCTTTTAGGCCATTTAGCACAATGTGAAAAATTTCACCGTAGAGCCTAGATTAGCCTGGACGCAAGTGCCAAAATTAATGTCAAACCTGACACCTACTTGTTCCCCTCACCCCGATCCTGTACGTGACTATGATGAGCCTCAAACGCTTGTTTTCTCTCTTCGATGAGTCACTGATTTGCCTCTTTTCTCATCCATAACATAAAAAGCCTTCACCTGATTGTATTAATACTTTATCTGTTTCAGTGATGCCTTTTTGTGAGAGCTCACAGGGATTTTGCTGGTGGCTGAAAAAAGCTATGTGTATTAAAACTGGCACCCTAATTTTATGGCCAAGTTTGACAGAGAACATGACATTTACCAGGAGGACAGCTCTTTATGGTACCTCAGTTAAACGACAGTGCTACTTCTGTCGTCATCAGAGCTGCTCAGATTTTTCAGAAATGATTCAAAACCAAATAATCAATTCTATGGCCATGCATTAATTTGAAAGTCTTGACAGACATGTTTAGCCATTAAGTTGTCAGAGCGCAGAAACCAAAACCAAGGCATGCTGAACAAGGAAGCGACATGTCTTTGCTATGTGTGTCTTGTCAGCTGAGACTAGCTAAATTGTTAGTTACACACTGATCAAAATACACAAAGAGCTCTCTGATTTTCAGATTGTTGGGAAAAAATACACAGTGCCTTTTTCATGCTTTAAAAAGATACGCTTACACGCAATATAACTGAAGGATAGTGAGATTAGAGTCTTCGTCATGCAAAATCTGCATTCTGTTTTTGCACATGTCCTGACTAAAGAATTTGCTGATCTTTTCCTAATTGCCACCTGTACGCCTCGTAAAAACCATCATCCAATGTAATACTAGACCACCTTAGCATTACCATAATTTTCTTTGCGTTTCTTTCCATACTGCACCATCTCTTTCTTACGGCTGGCATGCTAAATCTCCCCCCTGTTTCCTTTCTGCCCCGGGGAACCTGCGGTGTCAGCAGTGCGGTCTGCCAACCTCCCCTCTCCACTCAAGCCACGAAACCCGCAAGCTAATCCTCTCAATCTCTGCCTCCTTAACATCCTTGCCACCCCTTCTTTCCCCTCAAGGTTTAGCAGGTGTTTCCTCAGAACATCTGCACTTTTCCCCCTTCGCCGCATTCCCCACATCTCCCCGCTTAACTCTATCTCCCTACGGCACGTTATTCCTCTTCGCTTGCAGCTGACAAATGTTCTCGCGCTATTCCTCACCTGTCAAGCCCCGCACGAGCGTGCGCGTCTGGCACCGTTTTGGCAGGGCACGCCAAACCGAGATGAGAGCTGAAGCCACCTGCTGCAGTTGTTGTTTTACGGCTCCTCTGCCGTGCCGGAGCACGGCCCTGCCTCGCAAGCTGGAGTCTTGTGGAAAGCAGTTCAAATCGATAAATCACCCAGACACGCAAGGTTATGCCCAGCACCAGCGATAAGGGCAGCTGCTGAGCGTAGCCCGAGCATCTCTTGGAAAACACTTCTGTAAACAAATCTGCCATTGAATTTCTGGGCACAAACGTTAAATGTTCCGGAGGGCGCCCTGCCAAGATGGAGATGAGACGTTCACACCTCGCTTTGATCTGTGATTGCAATAAGCTTGGCTCCCACTCAGCAGACAGCAGTGCTTCTTTCTATCTTTTAGGAAGAATGAGCTCTTTTGCAAGAGCCTATTGAGAAGAAGGCATTTTTCTGCGTCCCTGCCTGAGCTGCGGGCATCGCCCATGGTTTGCAATTGAGCATGGGCCTGAAGAGGTTCAATAGTTGCCAAAACTAAAAAAGTATATAAAAAAATGCCTCCTGGCATTGAAGAGTCTAGAACAAAGGGAGAGCAACAAGTAGAAAGAAAGAGAAGTTGTTATCTCTGCCTTGCATGCTGAAATGCTTTTAGGGCATTCAAGTCTGTGCATCACCACAACAAATCCTAAAACAACACCAGAACCCGGACCTGTGGGCTCTCTGGCTCTGATCCTGCTTTGGTCCTGATCTATCCTTGTGTACAGGAAGGGCTCCAGAGACAACTTGGACTTCTAGAGATCAAATCTTTAGAAAAACAAATATTGAATTGTATAGAAACACAAGAATTTCATTAATAGAATCTAATAGGTTAGGGGAGGTTATACCTTAAAAAAAAAGAAAAATCCGAGTGCTGCAGAAGAGGCGTGAATCTCCATTTACTCTACAGCTAGGTACCAAACCAACACAGAGGTGTCTGCTTCTCTGCAAAGCTGCAAGATGTTTCCAGGATGGCTTGTGCAGCGCCATGGCAGAGCATTGGTAGGAGCTCACCTGGGCACGTAACGAGCTCAGCTGCTCTATTCTTTGCCCTGATTTATGACATCCAGACCTGACCTGAAATGATTAAGGACCCAAAGCTGACCTCTGTGATGGGCCCTTCCCATGAGACCTCTCATTACCCCCAGGGGAGAAACCCCTCACTCCTCAACCCCTGCTGCAGCTTCTTTCCAGGGCTGCCAGCCCAGGAGGAGCTCCTCCGCAGTCATAGTGCCACCAAACGTGATGTAAACTCGCTTCCCTGTCTATAAAAGAGGGTTTCACCACCTCCATTACACGTGCTGCAGTGCAGCACCGTGGCTCGGGGCAGGAGGAGGAGGAAGGTGTGGTAGAGGAGGCCCAGGGGATCCCAGGAACACATCTCCCAAAGTCCCCTTTCTGACCCAGTTGCATTAAAGGACTTAATAGAGGAGCCTTTCAAATGTGTGACCTATGCTGCTATGATGGAAAATGGTTTGTGTCATCTCTCAATGTGACTGTCAGTAACAGAGCATTTCTGCTCCTTTTCAAACATGGTATCATGCTAGCAGCTCAAATTGCTCAGCTTTTTCATGGTAGCTCGGTAGATTTGAATGCCAGAATCTTATCAAGGACAACCCTCCTGCATAACACCGGCCAGCCAGCAGTGCTTGTGCAAAGCAAAATAACCTGTAGGTCAAAATCATTCTTCACAGGGGTGAGATCAGGTTAATGTCAAACAACCCAAGAGCATTCCTCCTGATGTTAATGTGACAGCGACAGGTATGTCTACAGCCCTTACAAAAGAAATAAAGACTTTTGCCATCAGCGGCCAGTTGTGAAACTTTGTAAGCAAGGATGGGTACTAGTGTCACACATGAGATCTAAACACAGGGACTGCTTGATGCAAAGCATTGGCTAACATGGATCCTGGATTTGGGAGAACAGATGGAAAATAAAACTGTGTTAACAGAATACGCAGTATGATAAATGACTTTTGGTTTTAATGTTTTCCAAAAATCTCTCATCCAGTACATCCATACCTTCAAAGGAAGAAAACGCCCTCACGGGGTATTGCAGGGGCATTGTTCATACCAAGCATGTTCATGTCATTGTCAGCCTGAAATAATTTGGTTACCATTAATTCTTGTCTCGATGCAGCCAAGATCTAATTAACTACATGCATTAGCACTGTTTATATGTTTATATCTACTACGATTGTTAGCTTATGCATATATATGAGCTGGTGTTTTGAGTGTATAAAGAATTAATGCAAGGAGGCTTGAATCTTGCTCTGCCTTTGAGGAGAAGCTTTCCTTCACAGTCAGCATGCATTAAGGTAAGCACCAGGATGGTGATATTTTTTCCCTGTCTGGGCAGAAGATCCCACCTATCCAGCAGGCACCAACGCTTCTCAGGGCAGGTGATGGCACGAATGGCAGAGGTGTGAGGGGGACCTGAAACATCCCAGGGGAGAAAAGAGGTTTGCAAGGACATACATATCCCTGAATCAACATCCCTTCGATGAAATACATGCTGTGGACCAGGTCTTGCTTAAAGACAAGTTTCCAGCTGAAAGGTATATAAGCATGCTGAGAGTGTTTTAACTGAATAAAACAGAGAACAGTTAGAATAATCTATCTGCAGCTGTAAGTTTTCTTTTATTTCTGCACAGCTGCCTCTAAATAAGGAGATCGTAGTGCTGATCTTTGGATTCCTGAATAAATTCATTCCTTACTTTGTCTTCAAGCCTGTCTGGTGGTAGGAGTGATTTAAGGATAACTGGCAAACCACCGTCATTCCATTCCCAGAGAAGCACTGATTCACGTGAAGGGGGTGTTGGACCATTCTCCTAGAAAAGATACAAAGCCAGAGGTAGCCAGATGTTTCTCCCCAAGTTGCACGGGACATTTTGAAAGTTGATAACGAGGCTTGGAAAGGAAGTCTTCTTGGGACAGAGTCTATCTCTGGAAATCTAGGAAAGTGCCTCAACATGGAGTCTCCAGCAAGTTTGTGGTGCTAGGGATGGCTGAATCTGGTGAGCTTTGGGGTGTAGGTGAGGCTGCTGCAGCTCCAGGTTCAGCGGTCCAGCCTGTAGCGAGGCTGAGCATGTATTCCCGATAGGTAAACACACACACGCACACACAATATGCACATCACCGGTCACATGGATCAGCACAAAGAGGAATCGGTGCCTTTATCGGCACAGCCAGCGCTCACACAAACATGAGCAGCACGGACAGCCCCATCCTGTTCCCCCTTTCTGGGGGATCAGGATTGAAGTCCGCCACTGGGATATACACACGATGTATGGTCACTTCAGGAGCTGGTCATAGACGCCGTGTCTTCTAGTTGGCACCTAGCTCCAGGTCTCTTCCAGCTGCTGGCGCTTGGACCTATGAGCCCCAGAGGTTTGTGATCCCCCTCTGGGTGCTGGTACTCTCTAATCCTGCTAGTCTGGTCTGAAGTGTGGTAGCACTCACACAAACTGACTCAGGACAGAGAGTGCACCCTCACAGAAGCCAGTTAGAAATAGGATTTAGTGAGAATACAGGATAGATGGTGGGGATGAAGCGCAGGACTCAGTCAAGAAAGTCTATACCCAGCTGGGCCCTTTTATCTCATTTTCTCCTCTATTTCCTCATGTTTGTTACCCCCCAATTCATCTTGATGCCTCCATTTTTCCACCTCTGGTCCTTCCCATAAGCATCCCTTACTCAGACCCACACATTCCCACAGTCTCCTGAAAATGTCCTGTAAGAAATTTCATACAATCCTGTGCCTACCATGCCAAGTCCTGCATCCTGGTAGGCAGTATCTCCCTTTCCCATGCATGGCTGTCTCATCATGGGGTGTTTCACACTGGTAATGGTCTCATCCTTCTCCTTTGATGGTTGTAGGGAGTTGCTGGTTCAGTGGGTTTTCACTGCTCAGGTCACTAGGCTGCCTCCATCCGTCATTGATTCTTGCTGGTCTCAACTGCTTGCCCTTTAGTCACATAACTTAACACATAGAAACTTAACGTTGCTCTTTGGGTGGCTAGTAAAAGTAAAGGCCAAGCAGAGCTTCTCACAGGGAGCCGTGCTGTCTTGGCATGCCTGGCTGCACAGAGGATGTCTAAACCACGTAAAAATGCTTCTTTAGCACAGAGGAATAGCTGGATCTCCAGCTCTCCTTGCATGTGTAAGAAAGTTTCTGCAAGTGATCTTGATGGTTTCCATCTTGGAGCGTCCAACTTGAAATGGGTGAAAGGAGCACGATTTCTAGAGGATTCAGATGCTAATGAAATTCAGTCCTCTGAAAGCTTCAGCTTCACACAGAACAGAGTCTATCCCCTTCCCTGAAAGCACAAGTGCCACATTTATCCTCAGCGTCTCTGCCTCAGATACTCCTGGAACTGAAATAACCTTGGTTGCCATAATTTAATTAAACTATCGGTTTGAAATGTCTGAGTGTTGTATTGAGACTGTGTGGAAAATATGAGCACAAATAATTGCATTAGCTAGGAATAATGAGGCAGCTTGCAGTGTAAGACTAGAAAGGCCAATGTTCAGTGCGATCCAAGCTGACAAATCCTGAGATTATAGCATTAAGCTGGTCCTATTGTGGACTGCTGCAGAACTGAGACTGTAAATGTTTATTTTAAAATGGGCATCCAAGGGCATGTGCTGGATCTCTTGTTACCCCCTAATGTGATTGTGTGTATTCCCTTAATATCAACTATTAGTATTAGCCCAGCCAGCCCTTGATACCGCTTGAGCAAAGCCATTTGTAAGAGGGAGAGCGCAAGAGCTGGACTTACTGTTGGCAACATCTAGGTCACGGAGATGCTTAGAGACTGACCACAGCTAAGGAGGCTTTGGCCCCTTTTATTTATACTCAGATGGCTTTTTTCTTTACTGACATTATGTTTATTGGCACACCGCTCAGACTGAAGAGCTGTCCCATGGGAAAGAGGAGAACTGTGAGGGAGCATCACGGCAGCTGCACAACTCTCTCCGTCTCTGAAACAGCCACCGGGTTTATCAATCCCCCGTATCCCAGATGGATGGCTATGCCTCTGGGCTTTGGACTTTGCTTTAAGCAGCACAGAAACCTGTGACAGGGCTGTAGCGATAGCCGCCTGCTCCGTCCTCCTGGCCACTTCAGCCCTACTGAGGGGTGTCCCTGTTGCCAGCCCCTCCTGGCAACTCCTGCCTGGGCAAGTCTGATTTTCGGAGGGATGCAGCTGTAGGTGGCCATTAGTGGGGAGAAAGCAGTGCCATTATGCTTGCTTATCCCTTATCGACATACTTTGAATAAAAGTCCATGATGCTTGGTGGTTTTATTGACATACATTAAAAAGAGCATCTGCCAAGAGATTGGGAAGTTATGGCAGCTAATTACTAGAAAAGCCATTAAAAGGCATTTGATCTTAAAAGTAGCAAGGTGTGAAAACTGTTTTTGTCTGTAAGGCTGATTGGTTGTGCAATGTCAGTTCCAAGGCCAGATCGTAAAGCAGGGCTGCTTAATGTAATCATTAAAAAGTAAAAATCTTGATTTTCCAACTCTTCTGAAGATGTTATTTTTAGGGTGTGTGTTCCTGTTAAATGTGTCTGTGTGCTCCTAAACCAAAAGGATGTGAAAGGAAACAAATGTGAGATTTTTGTTTCACATCAGCAGCCTGGCTGATAGGGCTTTCACACCAGGAGCCTGCTCTCTGGGATCTCTCAAAAATGGAAATGCAAAGCTTAGTTCAGCCAGAACACAAACCAGAGCATTAAGACTGACTTTGGACCAGGCCCAGACTAAACAAGAACACGGCTCACATCAAACCCCTATTTTTCCCGGAGCTTGCTGACGAGCCCCTGAGATAGTCACAAGGATGGCGATGGGTTTGTAAGCTCTGCTGTCGAATCTATGGGCTCAGGGGTCACCCCCGTTATCTGGTGCTGCCGGTCACCTTCTGCGCCCCCCCAGCAGCATCTGCCCAGCACGGTTCTGGGGAAAGGACATCCGAGAGCGGTTCTGCAACCTCATCTTGCCCCAGTGCCCCCCCTGGCTTTCCCCAGCTCTTTGGGAGCCCCAGCTGCCAGCTGGGTCGTGGACCGCGTTTCTCTGCAGGAATTCCTGCTGCTCTGTTTCAGCTGCCTGCCGGCCCCTGTGGCCAAAGGCCCTGCGGGCTGTTCTCCTTAGAAATCACAACAAGAAGAAGAATGTAACATTAAAAATAATCCAGGCATTAGATTATGAGCTGCTGTGGGGAAGAAAAACCCAACCAAACAACAAAAAAAACCCCCAACAAAACCCCAAACACCACAATATCCTACTTCTCTCTGCCTGAACTATTTTCCTGGATCTTTCCAGGGGAAAAAGTCAGTTTATCTTTTCCCCCTTCCAGGCTGTTGGGTAGCTTTCAGGCATGATCCAAACTCCACTGAAGTTAATGGAAAGTTTTCAAGGTCTCTGGATCAAGCCCCAAACGCAGGGTGGTAAAAAGTGTGAGTGTCCTGCCTTACCCTCAGGGTGAAAACAGACACGTCCTACAAGTGCCGCATGTTAGTGCTCTGTAAGTAGTCCTCTCCCTTTCCCTGTTTCTCCAGCACACAAACAGGTCTCTCTGGCGATACGGTAGTTGAACCTTTTCTCAGAATTCTCAGAAAGGAGGACGGGCCTTGCTCCCTTCTAGCAATGAAGTTTCCATTAGCAATGGGGTTGCACATCACAGGAGTGGTCCTTCTCCTGGTCCTTGGGTGCATAATTTCACATGGAGCCCTGTGGAGGTGACTCTGCAACTGTATGACACTTTACCTGGTAACACCATAGGTCTCTGGATAATGCACCATCTGCTTCGGGTCGGGCTGAAAAACTTTGTGTGATTTCTGTAAAGAGTCACCAAACCATCCATTTGGCCCAGGCCATCTGTGTTTTAAACTGTCAGCCTTTAAATTTTATTCTCTGATATGAAAACAACCTTAGGTAGCAAATTTTTATTGGCAGCCTAACAGACGAGACATCAGCTGGTGCCACAGGCAGATAAACTTCTACAGACTTGAGTGATTACTGATGCAAGCCCTTGTACCAAGGCTATTAAAGAGGCCAGATGAGGATTTGGCCATAAAATTGTCCCACATGCAGACAGACAGAGCGGTAGAGGCTCAGATGACAAGAACTGTTTTAAACCCTCTGATTCATTCGAACTACTATGAGTTTGACCAGCTCTGCTTCCCAGACCTTACTTTGCAAATAGCTGAGGTGGAGGTGATTTACCGGTGGCTACATAAGCTCTCTTTGGTACAGTTTGTGCCAGGCACAGCTCAGGACAAGGTTTGCCAAAGCCTCTTATCGGGTTCTTTCACAAAGGCATTGAACTTTGTAGCAAAAAACACACACTCCCCTCCTCACTTAGCACCATTTTCTAGTGAAAATGAACATCATATAGTTGTAAGGAAAATCCCACATCAAGCCACTACTTGTTGTAGTAGCTTGATTTTTCCAGAAGTGATGCCTCGGGCAAGTTTCAAAATTTAAATTTCTGACACTCTTCATGTTTCTCCAAAGCTGTTTTTTTCATTAACTTTCTTTTCTAAGCTGTTACAACTTCCTGAGAAATTTGGGGTCTCTGGGGCTTCCTCCAGCTTTCCTCCTCCTGACCATGGGACTCACTGAATACCACAAAGCCACAGAAAAGCAGGGCTGAATCCTCTGCCCCTGGGCAAGATCTGCCACAGACATACCATTTCTGACGGATGTCTTGACAAAATGTTAGCTTGTTCTTAAACACCCAGAGCACCTGTGGGATATTCAGCAGCCCTCCTGAAGTGTTTCAGCCTTTTTTTCTCATGCCTGGCTCAAGCCTTCAGCTCAATCCATCAATAAAAACTCCTGAAGTCTGGCGGCTCAGGTATGGGCGCACGTGTCCTGGGTGGGTTAGGTTAGGCAATACGAACACCCTGCTACGTGCATTTCCATAGCATACCTGACTGATTTGGAATAAAACTCTTCTAAGGATCTTCTCCCAACCCCTATGGTGTGGTAAAGGCCAAAGGAGTGAAGCACATCTGGCCAGCTGTGCCGTAGGTGCTCAGAGAGGGTGATCAGTGGTGGCACCACAGGTGGAGAAATGCAAAGATAAGCAAGAAGAGACTTTTTTTTTTTCCCATGAAAGCTGTCAAAATTCCTCTTCTTCGTACCAGTTATTATGAAAACTGCTCATACACACACACCACAGCACACAAGAACATGAGAGTCTGATCTAGAACTCGTCCTCGGTCACCTTACATCTTCCCTCCCCTGCTATCAGAGTCTGGGCTGTTGTGACCTCTGCATCGTAGGGTAGAAGAATCATTGTCTTTTCCTCTCTACAGTGTTAATGCTGGCCATTTCAGACAAAGTAATTGTGATTTCTTTGTGGATGGGTTAACTACACCTGCATCATTGTGGCAGAGGTGAAAAAAAAAACTAATTTCCTAAGCAAAGATTTTGCAACCTACTCGCTGGGGTACTATGATTTCCCAACAAGCTGGCAGCATAGGACCACACTGAGATAAATATTTCATAATGTCAAATAATTTTTGGGTGCCTAAACAATCTTCAGGATAAAAGCATTTTGTCAGCCTGTAGGTGTACCCAGACAAGTGAGATAGATACCTGTGGAAATGGTGTTGATCCCTTAGGGAACGGTCTGTTTCTCCATAGTGCTTTGGCACAAAAAGCCTTTGCCCTAAGCAGTGTCCCTGGCTTTGTTTAGGATCACTGTTGTATACTCAAGGAAAGGCTCTTGGTTTGGATTGTCTGAGGGGTTTTATTTTTTTCAATTCTTATTTCACTAGTTAGACTGTACATGTTTTCATAGCCTACACAGACTTTGTAGTGGTTCTTAAAAATATGCAGACCTGGGTTTTTTTTTCTTTAATATGCAGTCACTTTTAGGGATCCCGCACTGTACAGCACAGTAAACAAGCAGGTAAGGCTGTGGGGCAATGAGCCTTCTGCGAGCAGCCCATCCTGCATTGATTAATTATTGCTGTCATTATTGTTGTTGTTGCTATGGCTATTATTATCAAAACTGCTAACAACGGTAATAAATATTGTAGCTGTTTTAGGTTAGCTTCTGTCAGCATCTCTCTTTTTAGTGAAGCAAGGTCCTTGCTGAAACTGCTTCCTGCTGCAAAAGATTATTCTGAACCACTTCTTCCATCACGCTCACAACAGATACTTTCCAGATACTCTAGCTCACCAGACACTCCTTGGAAATGTCAGATATGTCTTCCGTGAAGAGCTCCGGTTTTTAACAATATATTAATATTTCAAGCAAACACTTGGCAAGTCTTCAGATTTTGCCAGTGGGTCCTAGCATCTTAGGAAAAAAAGGAGATTTATGGACAGTGCTGGTGGAGGGGTGGACATGAGGCATGTAAAAAGCATACCTTGTGGTTTTAGTGACGCATGAATTATAATCACAGATGGTAGTGGGGTGCATTCCAGTCACGGTGACAAAGATAAAAGGCAAGGCGAAGATTTGCATTACTAATTATTTATGGGAGCCTGGTGTTCAACTATGCAATGCTGCCGCGGGTAGATTGCCTTTCAGAAAAGTACTGTAACATTAGCTGTCCCCCAAAACATCCTCTCAGTTATTTTTTCATAGATGAGTAGTGACATGGCAGAAGTACTGCTTGTCGTGCAGGTGTGACTGGAGTGCAGGACACTTGGGGGTTTCTCCTTGTGCTCCCCAGGTAAGTCGTGTTTTACCACAGAGCCGCCACGGACCAGGGACACATGTAGCTGCCCAAGAAAGAGGATCTCAGCCATCCTGCTCCATCCAGGATGAAACTCCAGATGGGTACAAGTCCTCTCCTTCCTGCCTTTTCTTTTGGCCTTTTTCTCCTCCCTCTCCCTTCACTCCAGATTACAGTCTGGCCAGTTTTAATGTGTCATCTGCCAGGCACCTTTTAGCTTACTATTATCAGATGGCTAAGACAACTATTGCCCCGCCTGGTCTTGGCTGTTCACTCTTATCCACAAACTACCTCCCCAGCTAGGCTGAAATAAAGTGGCTTTTTTCAAAATTTTGTCTGGTTTTTTTTTTTTTTTTGTCCAGATTTGTTGCTAGATCTGGCACGAGAGCAGCGGCAGAGCTGTGGGAACAGGGGGAGAGGGTGACTGTATGAGAAGCCGGGTCCTGCAGCAGGGCTGCCACACGTGGAAAGCATTGCAACGGTCAGCGACGTGACGGGCTGAGGGCAGCCCTTTGCCCACCCCTCTCTGCTGAGTGAGTGTAAAAGCAGTGTTGGCCCTAAATATTTCAAATACAGAGGGAGTCTGCGGCTTCAGCTTGAGGTTATTCCCAAGCTGCCAGGCACCTAAGTGGATTTTTCGTGGTGTATGTTTGGTTGTGCAATGCAGTCATTTTATTTCCTGGGACGTAAAGTCTGATGTACACATATACAGGAGGGAGGGCATGTAGATGCTACAGCTTAAATATCTACATCTGAGTGAGTCACCTCAGGCACCAGGTACAGCCTGGGGAGCCCAGAGCACTATTCAGCTTACCCAAAAGTATGAGGACATCCTCACTTGGTTAAACAGTGAGCACTGCTAAAACAAAACAAGACAAAACCCCAGCTAGTAGCTGTAAGGACTGGTTCAGAAAAAGAGTTGCTCCAAGTCAACCTTCTGCTGGAAATCAACCCCTGGTGTTCTTCTGAGTTAGCAGAGATTGTCTTCAGAGCTGAATTCAGAGTGGGAGAAGGGCAGGAGAGCCCGCCTGTGGTCCACAGATACCTTTTTCCATTTTTTATTTTGCCACTGAATGTTTTTCACACAGCACCCCAGAAACTACACTACCACCTCCTTAAATGAAGCTGATCCATGCACAGGCTGGGCTGGGCTGACACAGGCTTGCAGAAGAAGGTTTTAAAGCAGAGCTGCTTAGAGCATGCTAGTGGATGGCAGGTTATTTACACGTCAGAAAACACTCCTGCTGGACACAAGCAACCATAAACACTGACCCTTTACAAGCCTGCTTTCACGCTCAAAGAAACCTGATGCTCAGCCATGTGGAGGAATCATTTCTTTCCTCTCCGTAGCAGAAAGTTCACTGAAATGGAAAGCAGCTCTTACAGCTGAGTGCTCCAACTGGAATTATTAAGTATTTTTCAATAGCTGGCAAAATGATGTATTCACTTTATCAGTTATCATGTAAATACTTTGTACTAAAAGCACTAAACCATCTTTTGCAAGATTAGATTGGATTAGACACATACTATAAAAATTACTCTTAATGAAAATGTTTAGGTCTGAAAGAGGATTTAAATATTATTTTCTATCACTTTAGGGCCTTTGTATAAAGGAGAATCTGGTCCTTTATGTTTAAATGCTTTAAAGCATCCAGCTTAAACTGCATTACTCAGGAATTTCCGTGTTGCCATTAATAGCCCACTCTTAATTTGAAGTACAGAGGAAGAATAGCAATCAAAACCGGAATTTCCAGGCATTTTCTAATTCAGACCTATCTCACTTTCCTATATTAAAAGATGTGATTTATACGCTAAGTTAACAGACTCTTAAAACAGACACTAAAAGCAGAGGTTGTAAAGCATATAGTTTACCTGAGCTGCCTCCAGGAGTCCTTCTATATCCCACGCTTGCCTGAGCTGAGCCTTTCAGGCTGAGTTAATCGGGATTTAACAGAAAAACACTGCCACAAGCTTACCAGACCGGCAGGCACGGCTCCCTGCAAGGACACCCTCCTTCTGCATCGGCGTCACCGCTGTCCCTGCAGACCGCGGTGGCCTCTTTCCCCACGTGAGGCTCACCCAGCCCCAGCCAGGTGCCCTGCTGCTCCCCCGTGGGTTCTCCTTCTGCCGGGGGGGCCTGAGCCCGACCTTTGGGGCAGGAGAAAGCCCTGCCTTTGGGGAGGGCAGATCTCGAAGCCGGGTCTGGGTGGAAGTCAGGTGCGTCGCCTGCGGGAGTCCCCGTGCCGTCCTCTTCCTCAGCTCGTCTCCCTTGAGCTGGAGCTGGGGTTTTGCGTTATGCACCCACATGCGACGGGGGGTTGATAAATAGCAATGTAGCTATGAGATGGACAGACTGCAGCGGGGACAGACATTTCCCCACGGAGGCCGTTGCTGTCACGGGTCTTTTTTCTCCTCCACCCTCTCTCTGAGATTACGCCTGCATCTTTCCACTGTCACGGTGGGCAAGAGGTGCCAGGGGTCAGCCCGGAGGGGTGAGGGAGGTGGGAGGAAATGTCTTTGGTTTGTAGGACAAGGATCCCACTATATTCTTGGCACCTGGATCCATGCCCACCCCACCAATCCTCTGGGATCAGCTCCTAACTCTGGTTTTCAAGCCTGTGACCCCACAGCCCCAGGAAAAGACCTAAACCTGTGCTCAGTTCCGAGAACCGTACACGCTCGTGGCGTGTCTCAGACAGGATGGACATTCGCACACGTTTAAATCTTTTCCTGACCCAGGGGTCTTAAGAACGTGCTCAGAGTTGGTTCCAGGGAAATCGGTTTCGTAATTTGGAAGCCGCTTCCCAGCACAGCTCGGACATTTGCTCTCCTTGAGTTATCAATACTCAGCCTGACGAGGACTCTCAGGTACAAGTTTGGGATAGTCTGAAAGATGCAATTGGGGGGTACCACTGAGATGTTCACGTTTGGCCACAGCCCTTCTCCTTTCAGAGCGGAGGGACGTAGCTCTCCGCGGCGAGGTGATGTTCCCAGCAGGAGCTCTTCAGCCCAGCTCGGGAGGGCACGATCCTGCCTCCTCGGTCACAGCAGCACCGCCGTGTCTTCCCCTCACCCGTGGGCACGTGTCGTGGTTAAAGGTGATTTAACAACCCTCGGGCCTCTGCTGGGGTTTTTAGCCTTTTACTGGGGAATCTTGGCACCCTTCAGTACATTTTATTTTGAAAGAAATTAAACCGCTTCCACCTATTTGCTTAGGTGATTTTAAAATGTGTTTTTACGTTACTGTACAAGATTTCATATTCTGGGAAAAAAGTCTGCATTTTTCACCAGCCATTAGCCCTGCAATATCTAGCTCCCTGGAGCTGTGAGACCATTTTATAAGCACACAGAAAAGTTGCAAACCTGGCTCTTGCCTGCACCCATCTCCTCTGTAACCCCATCAAGGCATGGCAGCGTGCAAGTGGGGAACAGGCATTACGGCTGGGGCCGTCCCTGCCGGGTCTGGGTGAAGTTCACATGGATGATCACACTGTCCGGTCTGCTAGGCAGAGGGAGAAGAGGTAGCAGAATTTTCACCCAAACTCTTGCAAAAAGGCCGATGTTCTCCACTTGTTTGTTTGCTAGTGAAACATGGGTTGGCTTGGAGAATTTCAGCTGTGAGGCAGCCCGTATTCGGAGAATTATGTGGGCTCTTTTTTTCAGCTCTCTGTATTTTATTTTTGCTTTTTTCTTCACTTCACAGAAGTTCCTTGAGAATACTGGAGTACCTGAGGGAGGTTTGGAGCTGGTTTGGGATTGTTTTTCAGTCCCTTTTGAGCCGGAGACATGGTGGCCATATCATCAGTCCAAAACAGTGATCCAAAAAAACCCCAAAGCCTCTGCTCAGGGCCTGCCTTGCATGCCTCTCCTTGATCTACTTCTTTGCTGTGCACTGTACAGCTCTGCTCCTGCCTGCAAAGGCCTCTCCTTTCCCAGGGCTTAAGTCGGGGCATTGGGGTCACCTACCTACTGTTGATGGCTGAGTCCCTGCCCTTACAAATCTCTCTCCTGTACGAGAGCTAAACCTCTGCTTGTGTTTCTCCCCTTCTGGAGAAGCTCTTTTTGGTTCCACCACCTTAGGACTTCTAATAAGGGGTGGCAAAAGAGAGCAGAAAACCTAAGCTGCGGGAGCTGAGCATGGGTCACGATGGTCACAAATGTGGTGGGGGAGTGCCTGTTTCAGAAATAGGAGCCAAGCATGTCTAGTAGCCTATAAATAAACAACTTTGGGGCCCAGGCTTTCAGACACATGTATGTGTCACAGAAATGCCTGTTACAACTCTTCAGCACTTTAAAACTGAAGTTATAGCTACAGGCACATGATGGGGAGCAAGGGCATGAGGAGACCCGAGATGTATAGCAGGTTACATATGGCATTTGTAAATTATGATGATAGAGCAACTGCACCACCACAGACAAATGAAAGAGCTTGTGGGAAGCTACCTGAGACCCAGTCTAACCTGTCAGGCTACATCTGTCTTATTTTGGGCCAACAGGCACTGCCTCTTAAGGTGGCAGCTGTAACCTAGTCTGTCTACAGTAATCTGTCATACTCTCTAGCTGCCTCAGTTGCCCTACCTTCTGCATCCCAAAACGAAGCCTTAAGCACTCCCAGTGACTGTGTGCCTGAGGGATCAATCACTTTCCATGATTATTAAATAAGGAAAAAGGGATGGGTTAAACTGTCATTAAAAAAATGCAGTGAAGATATGATTGTGGCATTTGTCAGCTCAGTATGTCTCACGTGGAGATAAGCAGTGCAGGTACAAGGTAGCCTGAAGGTTAGATGGACTGCCAATGCTTAATTTCTCCAGGGATGTGCTCTAGATGAAGCTGTACTCTACATCACAGCCTCCCCTGCCTCTGTGTAAGAAGCTGGCCGGATTAAGCAAGTACAAGGATGCAGGCTCATGCAAGCATCACACCTTCCCCTTGCATGAGGGCATACTGCTAGGGCTTGCTACCTCAAAGGCTTGTATATCTTATTTGTGCAAGCCTAGACATCCCTATTTGGTATATCTTGACTTCCCCCAAATGAAAGCTTTGAGGAGGTTTCCCTGAGGTAATTAATTTGCCTTTTTCCAGTCTCCTAAATCTGTTCTATCGCTCACTCACAGGTTCATTTCCCTTCACAAAGCAACATTCACAAGTGGCAAATCTAGCCGATCTTTTCAGTGTGGTGCGTGTTTCCACGGATAACTCTCCCCATGACCATGCCACTGTCAGCAAAACCCACTCCATCTCTCCTCCTGCCCGAGCCCCCAAAACGCTCAGCCCCACTACCGCAACACAGAGCACAGCTGGCTCAGCTGGGCTGATACAGCTCTGCCTGAGTCTGTACTGAGAACTGAGCCACCTAAAAATACTCTTGAAAAAATAATAATATAACCCAACTGGTTCCCCTGCTTGGTTCAGCGTGTGCTCCCCACAAGCAAACCTAGGAGCGCAAGTAAAGTGGGAACATGGCATTGGAAATTACTGCCGAAGGTGGGGAGGTTGGCAGAGGGTCTTCTAGGTGGAGTGGCCACAGAAAGCCAATCTGTGGCATCACAGAAAGCTGCTCGCACCATGGGAAGCTGTCATGGTCAGAAGGTTTCGGGCTAAGTCTCTGTGCTTGCAACCATCCACTCCCAGGAGATCAGAATCAAAACCAGTATGGCAGGTTAGCGGAGGTGGCCAGTGAATTTCGAGCGTGACTCATATCTGTGGGCTTTTCCCCCAAAAGAGTTTCTTGTCCAGCGTATCTCTACCACCACACAGAGCCCACAGCTTACACCTCAGATCAGCATTATCTGGTGTGGGAAGGTGGCCAAATGACTAAAATAAACAGGAGAGCTCAACAGAAGCCTCCTGCTACATTTGGGTTGTAACTTGATTCTTATTTCACCTTTTTTCTCTTGATAAGAGGGCATGCAATCTGCCTCAGAGACTCAAGAAACAAGAAGAGTTCAGTCTCATGATTAAGGGGAACAAAGTATTGGGAATAATCTGTGCATGGGGAGCAATACTATTTTGAGCACAGTTTGGGAGAGTGCTTGTTCAGTTAACAAATAAATCAGTCGGTGGACAAGCCTTCAAATGAAGCTCTGATTTGTTCTTCAGAATAGAGTCAGGAGGTGTGTATGGATCGAAGAAACCACACACTCCGGTAAAGAATACAGGAGTCTTTCCTCTAAAGTCTTTCCCTCATAATTTTAACCGAGGCACATAACAGGAGACATTATTTAAATGAATGCAAACCACAGGATCACTACAGAGGGATGGTTATCCCCGGCTTACAACATGGAGCAGGCTGGTGTTTAACTGTGCGCTGAGATTTTGAGTGCTCCTTTTTGCTTTGTTTTTGCACAGCACCCAGCACAACCGAGCCACTGACCTGGCCAGCTCCTGACTGCTGCAGTAATTAAAAATATTTATTTAAAAATAAATGTGGCTATTGCTTTTAAGGGGATTCCAGTTAGCATAGATTATTTCAGCACAGTCTCATATACCATGGAAAAGTTCCTGAAATCAATTTATTTTATGCTGAAGAATAATTATGAGACTTATTAATGAACATGAATCCTTGCTTAAAAATTTCCCTGTTAGCCAGGTAAAGGATGCTAACGCTCCTTATTTACCCCTTCTATATCTCATGCTTTCATATATCAGCAAATATAGAGGGCTACCATTAAACTGTGAAACGGCTTTGTGCAGACCAGGATCTGTCATTCCCGACCTCTGGCATCAGGGGATTGCTATCCCCTTTCATGTCCTGACCAGTTCAGTCCAGGGAAGCGTACCACTTTGGGCCCAGCCTATTCTTCTGGTTACCATCATGGTCTCCGAACAGCTGGCTATTACTTATTCTCGTGGTTGAGTCCTTGGAAGCCCTCCAGAGGGTCAAGAAGTCAAGACCTTTGGTTGTTAAACGTGAACGAAATTAAAGGGAAATCCAGAATGGTGAACCTCCTCCCAAAGTGCCTGCAATTCCATGTGAAAGAGAAGGAGAGCGAAGTGGTCCCGTTTCACTGAGTTCATCCTGGACACAGGCTCTGCCGGGCTATTCTCCCGTACCTTACGGTGACTCCCTCGGCATGACAGCAGGGGACTTTGGCCCCTGAAAATCCTTCCTGACTACTGCTGCTGACCTCGCCGCTGCTTGTGCAGAGCCGAACTTTGCCGTCCCTCCCCAGGAGCCGAGTTTCTGAGAATGCTCTCTGCTGCCTATCAGCCCTCCTGCAGAGGTGATGAATTGCTGCTGATAGTCCTCTTCAAGCGAGCCAAACAAACCAGGAGGAGCTGTGTAAGGCTTTGACATTGATTAAGGCGCGCAGTGGTTATCCACCGTCATGTGTCTGTCATTAGCTATTAATTAACCTAAGTAAAAGATAAACATTGGCTTTAGGAGCCATTCCCAGGCATTAAGAATTTGCTCTTACTGTATAGCCATACCCTAGCACCTGCAGAAAGCGAGTTAAGTAGCTCTTGATTTCTCTGGCTATATGTGTCAAACAGTATTTGCTCTTAATGTTGGAGAATGTCATCTCGCTTCTGGCATGGCTGAAATTTTATGCCCTGTTCAATTTTTAGCAACCTGCCTACTGTCAGTCTACACCAATGACGGCAACTAAAGCTGTCTGGGAGTCATCTGGGAGTCTGAAAAGGATTTCCAGGAAAACCCTTGGTAGGATGATACAGTGCATTATTCGAGTAGGTGCTGGACAATCTTCTTGGCTCTGAAGCCAAATGCATATTTTGGCCGGCATGGGGCTTCCCCCACAGCTGCTGCTCCTCACCCCTCCTGCAGCACCCGTGATGGCTCCCAGCGGTCCCTGGGCTGCAGGAACCCATTGGGAACAGGCTGGACACGTGCCCGTGCCCGCATGAGCACCTTCCAGCCCAGCTGCCTGTTCCTCTGATCCTCACCCCTTGTCTCCAGCCCCAAGCGCAGAGGCAGGCAGGGAGGAGAGGGATCTTGGCCCCAGAAGCAGCAACATCTCTTGTTGTCCGCCGTTCGGGCAGCAGTCTTGGCAAGCGTTAGTTGAGTTTAGTGTGTATTTTTGATATAGGCATCCTTGGAAAATTCCAAATCTGCAAAGTTTGCAGAAAGCATTCTATGGAAAGGAAATATAGCTGCTGATTCAAAACGATGGTGTGTATTCAATTAAGAGCTGCATTTCTCAGGAGCCAACAGAGGATAGTGCAATTGCCTTAAACCTGAGTAAAACCAAAACAGGATGCAATAAGATCTACCTTTAACTGCATATCGTCACAAAACATATCCTAGTGATGCCTCAAAGGAAAATTTCATCCATGCCTTCCTTATTCTCTACTCTCATGTCCTTTCCGTACTAATTACTAAATGTTCCTGGAAGTCTGAAAAGAAAAATATTAAAGGATAATTTTATTCCTTAGACACACCACTCTTCTCTACCCCTTTGCAATCCCCATGCCTTATCTAAGCATGTACAAACAGCCAGCTGTTTAATATGTTTACCCAAAATAATATTTAAGCAAAGAAAATGTTTTTAACATTGAACCTAATGGACATCTTCATTTCTATTATCATGGTAGATTCAAGATACCAGATTTTGTAAGACACTAGGTTTTGAAACCTCCAATCTCTGAAGATCCTTGAGTCCAGGATATGAAACAAGTGGAGCTATAGCTTTCATCTCAAAGGGATTTAGCATAAATAATGTTCAGAGTTGAGTTTTCTCAGACTCTGCCTTCTCACCTCAAAGACAGAGAGGTTTTTTCTATCTTCTTCCACCGTGAAAGAAATTCAAGCTGCAACCTAAACTAGCATTATGCCTTTGTGGATCTCTCATCTAAGACTCACCAGATGAAACAGTGCTCGCTCAAGTCTAGCAAAGGCTCAGCGGTAGCCACGAACCGTTTCGCAGGGCAGATTCTGCATTAGAAATGAAGGAATGAACTTTCAGCTTTGGGGATACACCACTGCTAGGGCTCACACACCTCCTCTGCCACTTTGCTAATAGTGCCCTGGAAAGCAATACAGCCGTAAGGATTTTGAAAATCAGAAGTAGCTTTTGCTGGTTTGCTTGATAAATACACCAGGCTTTGATTTAATGTATCTGTGCCTGTTTCAACCTATGGTATCTAACCACCACTCATCTTCCTAGCTTTGCCTAGACACTCCCTCTTAAACAATCCCTTTTTAGAGTGTTTTGCTTTGTGCCAGGCACTTTGTTTGCCATCCGCCTGAGCAGATGGAAATATGCATGCCTCTAACAAACGTGACCTTGTTAGGCTGCTCGTCCTTCATGTCTGAGCGCGAGAGAGAAGTAAAACTTTACACCCACTACCTTCCAGAGGGCAAAGAGACTCAAACGGCGCGTGTCTGCCGTGCTGTGAGGTGTCTCCTGGTAACGCTGCCTTGATATGATCAACATTGCAGTTACTGCTTTTCAGCATCTCAGCGTTGTTATAAAGCGTATGCTCGCCCACTCGTGCGTGCGCCAACGTTTTCTCTCTCTTCACCTCCTGGAAATCACACCTGGGGGCTAAACGTGGTGCGCCGGGAAGCAGCCGTGGCACAGTGCATGGTATCAGTAGCTGTCCTTTTGGCGGTCGTTAAAAAGCGGACCTGAGAGAAAAGTACAAAAATAGAAAGGTCATGTGTGAATGGAAAAAGAGGATAAATGGAGGTTTGTAAATAGTTTCGATCTGTGACTTGATCCTGGAAGAAAGTTCTAAAAAATGACTGCAACCTACTTTGCCCAGACCACGTTTTGCTGCAGCGTAAGTGGGATTTGTCTTTATACAAGATGCAAGAAAGTTGTAAGTCTAAGGTCTGTGGGTATGACCGAAGAAGTGAAACGTGAACCTCTAGAGGCAATTCATCTGACCTCCCCTAGACGCTTAATTGTCCTCTGGAGCAGCCTATTCATGCCTAGAAAAAGAGACTCTATTAGTCTCAGCCCTTGAGGGCTCCAGGCAGTTGCCCACAGGGAGCTGTCTAGTGCCACTGGATATACCCTGGGGTCTCTGAGACACCTGCATGGGGCAGGAGGGATGAGCAGGGGCTGGAGGTGACCCGTGCTGCTGTGGCTGCCTGGGGTACCCCAGGGCATCACACAGCCCACGAGCCACCTCTGTGACGGCAGCTGAATGAACTCCCTAACTTGCAGGTCCTCATATCAGGCCTGGTGGATCTTCCCACAAATACCCTAAATAACCACACTCAGCTCATTGCCTTAATAAGAATCCAAAGTGTTCCTGTTATAACTCCGTGAACTCCAGGCGGCCAAGCCCCACCCCTGCTCCTCTGCCAAAATGCGCTATAGGGCCGAATGCGAGGGCCAAGGACTCTTCCCAGCGTGAATCACAGCTGAAGGCAACGTTTCGGTGCCTTACAAGTTCCCTCCCCATCTTAAGCATCTCTTTCTTTAGTGGTAGAGTGTCGCAAAGCAGCGGGGGATCCACGGGAAAGGCTGCAGAGACGGGAGGCTGGGGAGTGTCGGCAGCGAGCAGCGGGAGGAAGAGGGTGCAGTTCCCTCCTGTCCGTCCTAAGCCTTCTTTTTCCTCCTCCACACCTCTCTATAACTTCCAAACCCCCTTCATCTACTGCTGGCATTTCTTTCTGAGTTCTGTAGCTGCTGTATACAAGGGAAGGAAGAATACGCAATTAGAATATACTAAGATACCATTAGGGATAAATAGGAATTTTTGTCTCTATATTCACATAGGATGCAGCTGGCACTACAATCGCTTGAAATGAAATAAATCTAGGCTCTTTCAGCACATTTAAGACTGCTGAAGCCTGACAATGGGCAGCAGAATAACTTGGCTTTAATCCTCCACCCTTCGCTACCAGTGGCAGGATCCCACCAATGCAGTGGGATAAAGATCGAGCTACCAAAAACTTGACGTCTGTTTTCCAGACCGGGCAGTGTGGGTGACTGATAGCAGCTCTTAAGAAGTATTAGCTCACTGAGCAGTTGTTAGCCATAGACAAACAAGGCTTAAAAGACAGACAGCCTAAAAATCAGAAACAAGTTAGCACTTGGGACAACTTAAAAGCAGCTACTGATACCCTATATCTCTCCTTTGTTCGTGGTGGCAAGCAGGCTGCCAGCTAAAATTGTGTTCTTTCCTTTTAGGGTGTAAGTCCCTGCTGTCGGCAAATTGTTTTCATGTTTGGTAAACCGGCCAACTTGTGACCTATTGGTTGCTGACAAGTGAAGAGGGTACTCTTCTATCCTTGGGACAATAATCAAAAAATGATAGGCCAGATTCTCTGCGGTGTTCAGGAGGTGAAAAGGAGCTGGCAAACATGCAGATGCAAATGGCCAGCCCAAAATGCCTCTCCAGGTCACCCCACCTCTCAGGGAGAGCAAAAAATTGAGAAAAAGCAGGTGGAGATCTGCCCCACATAGAGCTAAGCTTAACCCAGGTCACTGTGTCAGTGTAAGCGAGGTGTCTGAACCCACAGCCTGGGTACAGACTGCTGAGATAACCCAGCTGGCCTCGTCCTGGTAGCCCTCATTTTTTGGATCAACCTAGAGCAGGCTGTAGGTCAATCGAATTACTCTGATTGCAGCTTTCTGCCAAGCAGCATTTCTTGGGGCAGTTTGTGGAGGTATGGTGCTGTGCCTGCGGAGGGGAGAAGAGCGGTTATCAGCACCTTCCGCGTTACGTTTCGGCAGGAGCGGAAAAGGAAGGGGAAGGTCGTTTGGAGCTCCTTGACTCCTTCCGCGTTGCTCTTGACCCACAAGAAAATTGTGAACTGCTGCTTTTCCTTCCTTCCCGCTTGGAAATGCCCCTCTGCTCCTGAAAAGGGCATGAGATTTCCATCCTCCTCCTTAGCTGCTCTCCCCGTAGGTGAGGGAGGAAAGGCAGCCCCGGAGCAGGAGGTGTCTGCGGGCTTCACTGGCGCTCCGGAGGGGAAAGAAACATCTCTCCTGGCAGGGAAAATGTTGGCGGCATCAATCATTGCCAATGCCAAGTGTTAAGAAAAAGGCAAACAATGAGGCAGATTTCAACAAACGGGAGATTAAAACCAGTGCCTCTGGCTTGTGTTAATGGCCTCCTGATACTTGAGCTTGTGGTGTAAGGAAAAGTTGGATATGCGTGGGAAGGGAAGGGTTAGATGTTACTTGTACAGGCTGTTTTTATCGATCACAAGGCCTGAAGGTGTCGTTTTAAAAAACGAAATCTGAGATTCTTACTCAGTCTCGTGTCTTCAGGATCTGGAGCTTGAAGGAAAAAATCAAATATTTTTTAATCATTGAATGAAATGATAAATGGGCATCACCATCAAAATGCAACACGTGCTGGCCTTCTTCTCTTAAAGACATCAGACTTTCTGACGGAAACACGCTACGATAATCCTTTACCACAGCTAAGAACTGGGAGAAGCATGCAGTCTTGCAGCAATAGATTTCTCAGTTTTAGATTTTGTGGTTGTGTAGACTCTTGCTTCCTTTGGCCAGATACTGGGAATCACAGACCATCCCTACAGGACAGATATACTCTACTTATTGATTAGGTTAGTCCAAAATTTTCCTTCAAAATTATTTTTGGTGAAAACCAATGTAACATTATTTTTCCCCAATTAAATATTTGCTTTCTGAAATGAATGTTTAATTTATTGAGAAAACAATTTCAATTAATTGAAACCTTGACCCTAGGACCTTAGGAAAGCCGTGGTTCAGTGGTTCTCCTCCCTCAGCTTGATTCCTGCCCTGCCTCACCGCTTCCCTGGGGAACACAACTCCTCAGCAGCGGAGTTGCAAGGTCTGCTACAGGCACCGCTTGCCCAGCTGTGTACGGAAAGGACGGGGATGTGAGAGAGCTAATAAACAGCTCTCAACAGTCACTGCAGAGGCATTTCTGAAATACATTTGTTCTTGGTAGTGTTTTGGTTTTGTTTTTTTTTTTAAATAACAAATGATAACCTAGAGGTTTCTGTTCTTTTTTCAGAAAATAAAATTTTCCTTGCAAAGCAAGGGGGCAACATCCGTTTTCTACTCAGCTGGTACAAACTATTTTTGCACCTGTGCCACTTGGCACTAGATGCAGTTATTATTTATCTGTATTACCATAGTGCCTAGGAGCCCTGACAGAGACCAGAAACTCATACAAACCAGAACATTTCTTTCATGAAGCTGAGGTAACAAATTTTTAGCTGACAAATAGCAAATCCTTACATTTGTCTGACAAAACCCTCAGTACCTTTCAGACCATGATGAGAATTTAAAATACAGACAAAGTAAAATAGGGATGTGTTGAGGTTTCTTATCTGTAAGATAATAAATCTGAAAAAACGCCGGAATACGTGCAACATGTACACCAGATACAACTAGAAGCAGAGACTTTTTAACAATTAAAAACAAGAGCAAGGTCCTACTGCTCTATACAAATACAAAATGGAAAAGTAGTTGTTTATGGCTTTGTGTTAGATTCAGCATTATCAAATAAAGCATAATACAACCTGAAACCCCTCCTTTGTTTGGGGCATTTGGTGTGGATTCTCTGATGTCTAATGAGGAGACCACCTCAACCCTACATGCTTCTAGGGTTTTGTTTCTCTAGCTAGCTGCTTATATTCATGACTCTTGTAGAAAAAAAAAATATATATATTTGAGAGCACGACCCTTCTAACAAAGTATATGGAAATTACCAAGAGGGTTCATTGGTTGTTGGGTGATACACACACACTGTCTACACAGTATGACCAGAACAGAAAGACATCTGCAGCAACGTACCTAACAAGCTGCTCTCCCTTCAAAGTCTTTCAGAGTTTTGCAGACTCCAGAAGCCTGAAAACCTTACCTATCAGGATCTGCTCTACCAAATTAAATAGGAAAAGCATTTGGAACGTAAGTTCCTATTTTTGCCTTCGTGTTGGCATTTCAAAACTTTCCCCAGAACGAGCTCTAGTGTTTTAAACAAAAAGTGCCATGTGGGAGGAGAGAAATAGTGCTGAGCAAGAGCAGGAGCAGCATGGGAAGGCTGTCTGCCAGGTTTTGCCTTGTCATCCTGAAACTGGGTTCTGAGGGAGTTGTGAGTCACTTTCATGGATATAAAAGTAGAAAATATGTACAAACCCAAGGAGACCTATGGGGTTTTATTTCCAGTTCTCTGCTGGCTGCTCAGCTCTGGCTTTTCTTGCCTGCTTCTCCATCTCATCCTTGGATTTTCTCGGCCCTCACCTGCTCAATAATTTTCTGTTTTACCTAGTTTTGTCACTCAGATGCTGCTGGCAAACAAGCGTGCTGATGTCTGGAGGAGAAAAGGGAGGGTGGGTAGACCAAGTCATACCTCTGCCAAGTTCATACCCATGCTGTGGTTGACCAGCTAAATTGAGTGGGGGGTGTCTCCCCGCTGGGTGCCCCGACCGGTCCCAGCTGCCCCAGAGGAGCTGGTTATCAGCTGTCGGAGCTGTTATCTCTCTGATAGTGTTCGGGAGAGGGGTGAGGAGGAAAAGGAGGGGAGTCTTCAGGCAGAAGAGAAAATGAGATGGGAGATTTCCCTGTCTTTGGGATTAATGGCCTTCAGTGGCAAATGTCAAGTCAAGTCCAGACAGGAATCCTCTCTCTCATTTAAGTGTTGAGAGAGAGAGGAAAGAGAGAGATAATTAATTTGATATGGTTGTTTCTTTGAGTAAGGAAGAGTCAATAGTTCCCGGAGCAGATGCAGTTGGGTCAGGCAGCAGTGTGGGCAGTGTTGGTCAAACACTCATCAGCCATCAACAGACCCCAAATCTCTTCCCTGGTCAGACTGCGGCCAGGGCGAAAGACACACCTACCCCGAAATTAAGTTCCCTTCTACCAGTGCAGAAGACACTAGTTCCCAGCCTGCTTGACTTCAGAAAAAGAAGGGCTTGACCCTTACTTATTGCCCTTTCAGATAATAGTGTAAAGGCCTTCTCTGGTTTTGATAGCTATTAAAAATAAATAAAAGAAAAGGTCACATGGACTGCGATTTATGGTAAAACTTTGATCATTGTGCAGAGCTTCACTGTCATGGGAGTGAATGAGGGAACTGCTCTTGGCCTTTTCTCTTTAAATTCGTAAGGGAGGATATGTAGGTTTTTTCTTTATCTACAGAAGTGATTTAAATTAGTACACTGGGAGAAAAAACATTCTATATAAAAATAATTTTACTGAACTACTGGATCATATGATTTCTCTTGCTTTTACTGGGTTTTCTTTCAGGTTGTAAAGCATGGTAACTGAACCTTTTTATTTCCTCCAGTTCTACTGATTTATCTTTTCCTTCTTCTTCCACGAAGTTTGTGTAACAGTCAGTCATCTGCACTACCTCAGCTAACTATATGACAATGCCTTAAGACTTTTGATGAGGGATAAAAAGTATGATTAGGGCTTTCTGCTTAGCTATTTCTGGTGCTTATTTTTATATCTTCTCTAACAATTACAGGGAATACACACACAAAGGTCAACATACAGTCCAGAATTAGAGCCACCAGTGAGCAATACATTTAAGGTTTTCAAATGGTCCATAGGACTGAATTTTAGTCAGCAATTTCACTTAAGAAATGGTAGCTGATTGCAGACTAAGGTCATAAAAATTTCTGCCATACCATGGCTGCTCATTAGCCATTGTGAAATAAAAAGAATTTGATCCACCCACAACATTACCTCAGGTTATCCACTTGGGAAAGGTACCCAGGGAATAAGGCTTCTGTACTACTGATGTAAATTGCCAGAACTACAGCTGCTTTGGAGAAGAGTGTTACAAAACCACTCATAACCAGGGTCCATGTTTGCTGTTATTTAGAGAACAGCTTTCTTTTGGGGGGAGGAAACTATAATGACATATGACCAAAAGTCCAATCATCTTAGTAATCTGCCCCCAAAAGTGGCTGAAAAGAGGTATGTAGAGATGAGTACAAGAACAGGAATCCTCCCCCACGGTATACTCCCAGTATCCAAAAATGACTATCACATCATTGATCTTAAGAAAGAGAGGTATGGTATGTCTAAGCAATAAATTAAAAAACAAAAAAGTAAGAGGCTACAGTTAGCTAAGTTTAGATGTGCGGTGCTGTAGGCGTAGCAGCAAGAATGACAATTTAGCAGGAAACACCACTTTGATCTGCAACTCTGTGTACTTCTGACTACAAATCATGAGAAGCGAAAAAAAGTCTGTTTGAAGAAGCCTACTTGGGATTAAGCATTTATAACGTTTCCATAGGCATATCTCTCCTACCTCCCCTTCATCCTATAGCTCATTTCAACAACCAGAAGGCCATACCGGAGTGCCTGCAGGACAGCGAACAGTGAGCATCATCCCTCCGTGCCTGCAGAGAGGCCACTTTCAAGTCAGCAAGTACATCTCCAGGAAAAACATCTTTATTTTTATTAGTGTAACCACTGTCCTGTGGCCTCTTTTTTGAAGCTTGTTGCTGAGTCTGTCAACAGCTGTAAACATCCAGATGTCTCTCATCTCAACCGAGAGCGCTTTCTGAACGGTTTTCCTAGCCTGCCCTTCTGCAGTTCATAACTCTGACATGAACCATCTTTTCATGGGATAGAAAGTCGCTTCATGCAATCAGCAGGCCAACATTTTGTGGATCATTAGGCAGCCCAGCACAGGAGGATTGTTTTGAGGAACATAAGGCAAATGGAGGGTACACTGATGGACATTTTTACTCTGGCATACCCTAAATCCTGAATGCTTGAATAATTTATGCTTATGCACAGATTCCTTGGTGAGAGGACAAAACAAAATCTGATAATGTTTCTTTTAAGCAAGTCTCAACAAAATCATAGCTCTTGCTTGCCAAATAATGAGGCTGCTGTTTTTCCTTCTTTTTTGAAGGCATTGTATGAATTTTTGTAGTCTTGGGTTATTGCCCTGGGGAATGGCCTATAATTTGAGTGACTGAACATACTGTCTTTGTTTTGACTTTGAACAGGGCTAGTTCTAAATAAATTATGAAGAACAAGAAAAATGCAGCAAACAAATACGGAAGCATCCATGTGACCAGCTCAGACAAGACTAGCCTTTTGTATTCAAGCAAACTGTGTGGTGGGCAGCGGATCTGCTCACATTGCAAATGACAATTAAAAATCCTGGCGATGACCGCAAACTTCATGTGCTTATCACGCTGACGGTCTGTGTGCTTCCTTACGCTTTTCATGGTGGGCTTTCTCAGGCAGCAGAGAAACCCCTGCCCGCAGTAGGGAAGTCATACAAGCTCAGACAAGGAAGACACGTGAGGTCTTCATCACCATTGGAGCCACCTACACAGAAGGGCAGGAGGCTCATGAAGGGTAATTCAGGCCACCACAGGGATATTCCGCTGCTGGAGGGGTGAGATGGAGACCCGGGGCTAAGGACAAACTTCTTCTGGAAGAGAATCAACAACAGGGTCTCTGGCAGTTAGATGGGCACATGGGTTGCCCATGCCATGAGACAGACTCGCTTTTCCCCGTTGGCACATCCACATAATTTGTGGCTTGCCTTCATTCCAGGGCCATTAGTTGGAGGGTCTTGGTCCAACTCCCCCCCATCAGTCATCGGGAGAGAGGCTGCACAGAGAGATGCTCCTCCTGGCCACTGCAGAGCTGGTGTGTACCCACAAAGTGTGGTGTGCAGGCTGTGCATGTCCTCCAAGAAGGGACAGAGACAAAGAGATGGCTCCGTATATGTCGTGGCCACCTTGAGGGAGAGTTTTCTGGCTTCCCTCCTCTGGTTTCGTACCAAGCCTGGCAGCTGCAGACCGAGCAGCTCCAGCAGTCCCCAGGCTGCAGATGCTTCTGGAACTGATGGCTGGTATGAACAAATATTTAGGGGATTAAAAAAACAACTCTGGTATAAAAACAAATATTTCTTTATTAACTTAGGTCAAGGCCTACAAACTTCAAGTTAATAAGAGCTTTATCCCTGTTTTCTGCTTTAGAACCGGTCCAATTAGGGTTCAGTCCTTTTCTGGTTTAAACTGAATCCTATGCTGTAAATCCTAACATGAAGGCGATGTGCCGATGTGTGGGAATGAAGGGGTGGGCTAGAAATATAAATACACTGAGGGGAATACAAAAAAAGGGGGAAATATAAGGTGAAATGATCATTTAAATGACAAAAAGTAAGCAATAGTTTGGTTCACATAAAGTAGGCAAGGAAAATACTTGAAATACAATTTTTATCTTTGCTGTATCTCTTTGAAAACTATGAAAGTCTTTGTAGCTGGCTGAAGATCCTGTGGGAAAACATCTACAATTTAGCAGCGTTATCTTCTCAGTCTGTTCCTATGACTTCTGTGTACTGCTGTTGTGACAACAGATCAGTTACAGCTATTCCAGTTTCCAATTGAATTTGGATTAATGGGTCATTTTAAGGTCTTCTTTAAATCAACTGCATGCTCCACATAAATTATATGTGCGTTAGGTTATTTTGGAAGTAAAGAAAATGTTTCCTAAAGCCCATACATTGCTATAGTTTTATTTTAGCCTCATTGTGCCTTTGTCCTTTTTCCAATGGAAAATGGAGAAAAATGTAGTGCAGGACACTGTACAAACTTTCTCTGTTTAGCTATATGGTGTTAATATTTCATTCTGCTTCTTCACAGTGTATAAACTTGAAGCTCAGTGAAGTAAATGGGGTAGATGGAATTCACAAACATAGCTGCAAATCCTATTAACAGTTAAACACAGTGGGTCTGAAATGCTCCATAGTGTGCATGAAATCTACTATGCAAACACAAAATAGTCACTTCGGGTTGAATGACATTTGCAACTTAGAATTAAAAACACTTAGAGAAATTATCGTATTTAAGCGAGTCTGCCTTTTCCAGAAAGAGCCTGCTAAGTCACTTGAAACTTAACATTTGACAGAGGAGAGAGAAAACCAGCCAAAAATGATTCAAAACAGCCAAGACGTCTTGGTCAAGTGCAAGACTTGGGTTGTGACAACAGACGGAGCTGTTACGTGGCAACTGGAGAGAAGCAGGACTGTGTTTAGCTTCCAGCAGCACTAAAGTAAACAGGTAAGAGCGCGAGGCTGGATGGGGATGTGTATCTGTTTTGCACTGGAAAGTGCTATCCGGGATATCTAAACACATTCCCGGCACATGCTCTTCCAGCCAACACCTGCCTCCCACATCCGCACCCAGGTCTAATTCAGTTGTATAAGCAACCTTATTCTAGCTGCTATAACACAGCCACCATGCGGGAAGAAATCCAGCCCATTTTTAAAATTAACTATCAGTCCCAGAGGCTCAGCAGTAGACGCTGCAGTGACATTTAATGGACTTGACTACATGGCTGTGACCTGCACAGTCTTCATAGGACTGTATCCTCTATTCCATCCTAATGTGTAGAGGTGACTTCTTAATAACACACAGACTTTAAAATCTGACCACCTCTCTCATCTGCTTCACAACAAAGGCCATAGTGCTGTATCTTTCTGGGAAAAAAGAAGAAGAGAAAAGAGAAGAGAAGAGAAGAGAAGAGAAGAGAAGAGAAGAGAAGAGAAGAGAAGAGAAGAGAAGAGAAGAGAAGAGAAGAGAAGAGAAAAAGAAAAGAAAAGAAAAGAAAAGAAAAGAAAAGAAAAGAAAAGAAAAGAAAAGAAAAGAAAAGAAAAGAAAAGAAAAGAAAAGAAAAGAAAAAGAAAAGAAGAAAAGTAGTTTCCCCAGAAAGATTTGCCCTTACTCAGAGACACCTAATGATGGCAAATACAGTATTTTCCTTTGTAACTTGTTCCAGCAACTAACAGCCTCACAGCTGAAAACGTCTGTCACTGTTTCTGGTTTGAATGCACTTGGATTTAACTTTCAGATATTAAGACTCTTTTTCTTCCCCTCACTGTCCTGGTTTCAGCTGGGATAGAGTTAACTGTCTTCCTAGTAGCTGGTACGGTGCTATGTTTTGAGTTCAGAGCGAAGAATGTTGATAACACTGATGTTTTCAGTTGTTGCTCAGTAGTGTTTAGACTAATGTCAAGGATTTTTCAGCTTCTCATGCCCAGCCAGTGAGAAAGCTGGAGGGGCACAAGGAGTTGGCACAGGACACAGCCAGGGCACCTGACCCAAACTGGCCAACGGTGTATTCCATACCATGTGACGTCCCATCCAGTACAGAAACGGGGAAGTGGGGGGCAGGGATTCGCCGCTCGGGGGACTGGCTGGGTGTCGGTCGGCGGGTGGTGAGCAATTGCACTGCGTATCATTTGTACATTCCAATCCTTTCATTATTGCTGTTGTCATTTTATTAGTGTTATCATTATCATTATTAGTTTCTTCTTTTCTGTTCTATTAAACCGTTCTTATCTCAACCCACGGGTTTTGCTTCTTTTCCCAATTTTCTCCCCCATCCCACTGGGTGGGGGGGGAGTGAGTGAGCGGCTGCGTGGTGTTTAGTTGCTGGCTGGGGTTAAACCACGACACTCACACAGGAAATTACACACAGAAACTCCATCTCCCTTCAGTCTCTTTTTGAAGAATTAACAGATTCTTCCTGTCTCCCAGTACACAGCCATTTTTCCAGCTTTCAATTCATTTTGGCCGCTCTTCGCTGCACTCTCTGCAGCCTTTCAAGTCCCCTTGAAAATGGGGACACCAGAATTACGTGCTAGCACTTATGTTGACAACAGAGCTAAATTTACCCCACTGCCCCTCTGATTATATACCCGGGATCTCGGCTGCTGGCAGTGCCCCGGGTGCCTGGGCTGGTCCTCGTACGCCGTCACCTCTCAAGCTGCTGGAGGGAGCTGATATTTCTGAGGATTCGGCTCCCCACCCTGCGGGGATGGCCTGGCTCTTTTCCAGCTGCGGTCCTTCGAGGCGTGATCCCCCCTCGGCAGCGGCAGCAAAACACGTTTTTGGCTGTGACACCGCACCTGACGCAGGGTACGGCCAGAAGTGCTCGTGGATGCCCTGGGCTGCGGGTAGATGTCGAAGCCCAGCTTCCCCGAGCGATCAAGGTCGTTCTGGATCACCATTGTGCCTTTCTTCATCATCTATACCTGTCACTAGAAGTAATTTTATGCATGCTTTCCAATTTGAAGGGATGAGCAGAGTTCAACTCTAATACAGATCCCTGCAGAACGTTACTAGAAATGACCATATATGAGTATCCATGGACAAACAATTTTTGGTATCTGTCATACAGACAGTTTAGGGTGTTTCATGTGCTGTATTGATAGCACTAGCCCATGTGTCATGCATGGTTTCTTTAAGGAGAATCTAAGAACACTTCTTCTGCTGTCAAGCTCCTTTATCACACAAACTTGTAATCTCATCAAAAAAGGAAATCAGATTTTCTTTATGAACATATCGATTTTCCATAAGGCCATGTGGATCAGCACTAATTAAATTCTCTGCCATTGCTCCTTCTTTCATTTTCAAGGCCTTTTATTATTTTCTATTTGCTAATGTCTAGTATCAGGCTCAACAGCCAGAGGTAGTCTGCTGCTGAAACAGAATCAGCATGTTCCCACACTTCTGGGATGTGCATGGTGCTCCAAGACCTCTACAAAATTAGCATCAGAATGGGCCATCTTGCTTTTTTGCTACCACTAATACAAATTCCCACTGAATTATCATCTTAAATAGTTTGCCATCTCCTTCTAGCAATTGGCTGATATCACAACAAGTATTTTGCCTCTGGTAGAATTAAAATTTCTCTAAGAGTTTGTGACCCTGGTAGAAGACAGGCTGTGTCATGAGCAAAGAGGCAGCTAGCACAGCACCAGCAGCGCACAGTGCTGAGGAGAGCTGATAAGGGCAGGTAAATAGCCCCACGTACTCTTCCAGCAGCCAGCCAGGGTACTCGTATTTTCTCTTGTTTTGCTACACAGTATATTTTCTAACTTGTATTAATTGTCTTTATATTCCCTACTTTCACTTTTATAGATATACACACATAGGTGTATACACTCACACACATATGCTCCCATTTTCACTGTTAACAAACATATACTTTAGCCAAAGCTCTCTCGATTGCAGAAAAGGCACTTTTTAGCAAGGACTGAGAAAAACTTTGGATATGTCACTTCTGTACCTGTTGATGCATTTGCCCAGTACTGACCTCGCTAAGGCAATGCAAACCCCAGTTTGACACAACGGATTAGCTGTCTGCCATTGCTGCCTTGTTCAGGGGCACATTCACACAATCCTCCTTTTTTCCTCCCCATTCAATGGGTGCAAGTCCTTAGAACAATTTTTCAGCAGCACTGTGGAATATATTGATAAGGTAGGTCTATTAATGTCTTGACTGTGCAGAGGTGTCTGTAAAAGGAAAAAGATGACTGGCAGCTGATAGGAATGCTGCTTACTTTATGCACAGCAATAATCTAATTAAAAGCATAAATTATTATATACTTGGAGGCCAAACAGGCATACCGTAGAGAGCAAGGGAGAGTGTCTGAGATGGGCTTGCCATTTGGTGAGCGCACCATATGAGTGCATGTGTCATTCATTTAATTTAATGTATGATTAACAACTCCTTAACATGATTAGCACTTCTCTAATTGTGATTGACATGAGAAATAGTTCAGCAGCCTTTCCACAAGCACAGATTCATAGATTGCTAAAATGGAAAAGCAAATACATTTGATCATCAGCAACCCAGCATTTTGGAAAGTTCCAGAGGTTCTTCCAGCAATGTCCCAGTAAATCTCTAATTACATCTGACATGAGTGGCTTTAACCGTACCCCTGTTTTTTTCAAAGCTGGCATTTAGCTCTGAGATGTTCAACAGGTGGCCTTGAGCTGGACGGTCACCAAGTGCCACTGGTGACAGCAATATTCTGCCCCTGTACATAAAATACAAGGGATGTGACAGAGTCAGGAGACACCACAAAGTACAAGGGAAAAGCATCCAGATAAACTGTGGCCAGTTCTCTTTTTTTCCCGGTTTCCTTTTTTAAAGATGAGCTTTTCTGACCTTTGCTCTTTTAAAAAGCCTGGGTTTGCTCTCCCATTTGCTCGCCTCAGCCCTTCACCAAAGGCATTTGGAAGGCAAACACCGCGTTCATTCCACCCCCCGCCAAAAGACTCTGGGTGCTACAAGAAGAATATTTGCTATAGAGTGCCTTTTCTCTTTTAAAAAATAAGCCTTTTGGTGCTCTTCAAAATTTACAACTTCCTTTTGGTTTCTGGATGGCTTAGTGGAGGCAACGTAGTCGTGTGACCTTGTATCATTGTATGAGGCCTTGATTTTTTTTTTGTTTCTGTAAGATAAATCAAGACTTTATGGGAGAAGGACCGTACTTCACCCACCTCTGCTGGGTCACTTACATCCCTCGGGAGTATTTTACAGAAATTGCCTTGGCTCCTCCAGCAGACCAGAAAAGCTGGCAGTGGTTTACGAGCCTAGTGTCTGAGCTTCCAATATTGTACTGGGGGAAAAGAGGGTGCAGGACAGGACGAAAAAGCCAGGTATGAACCCTGGCTCTTTAGGCTTGAAAGTCTATTTATTTCAGGCTTGCAAACCCAAAAGTTAGGTTCAGTAACCACAGTGATAATAATATAAAGGAACATTTATAACTCTGTATTTACACTCCCATGGGTATTGCTTCAGCAGCATAAAAGGCCTTTAGACCATCCCTAGATGGTATTGTCTATTCAGACTAAAACCCTGCCTTACAGCTGTGCTTTTTCTGTGACATCCAGCCCCAGATGCCTGGCTGAAAGCAGCAGTTATTGGTGAACAAAGTAGAACAGGGGACTGATGATGATGAAAGGAGAAGCAGATCTGCCCTCTTGTGTACAAGGCATCTACTGCATCCTTTTCTAAATCTGAAATTAATTTATTCCTTGAAATAATAAATGTGGAAAATATACGAATGCTTTGAGTGTTTTAACCTTACCATGGAAAGAAGAACAAGAAAAGAAAGCATGAAGTCTAAGTTGACTTATTCTCAGGAATTAGTTTGTAGACCCAAAGTTAACAGACCAATGTGAGTAGCTTGGCCAGGAGAAGCTGCCTCTGAACACTTAGGCTATCAAACTAGAGACTATGAAAAATAAAAAAACTCTAAGGAGGATAAATCTAATTGCCAGGAAAACTCAACCAGCTGCAAAATTATTACCCATTAAAAGTAAGCTATTTTTTTTTATGAGGGAACAAAACAGCTTGAGGTTTTCATTGCACTCATCACAGCAGTAAGGACCGAGAGAGAAGATTGGGGCTGAGGCAAGCATATTTTGCCAGCCTTAATTAAACCAGAGAGGGACACAGGGTAGCTGACTTCACAGGGCTGGTAAGGTCAGACTGAGCTTCTGCATCCTCCTCCTTCCAGCTGTTTTCTTCTGAACCTTCACGGCCAGTTCCCTTAGTCCCTCATCTTCCCAAATCCCATGTATTAGACAGGACACTTTTAAGAAATTACAACCTCGACAGCTTCTCTGGGCACCACGATAAAAAGACCAGACCCTCAGCAAATAGAAAATGCAGCACAGGCTGTTTCCAGTGCAAGGCTCGGTCGTGTCCCACCATGGTACTAGCAGGCCAAGCTGCCAGTTTATAACCTGCTGCTCGTTTTCTGCTTGCAAACAATTAAGTAATGCCTGTTCAGGGGTGGAGAGAGCCCTGAAGTGGGGCTTGTTCTGGATTGGCCTTCTAGGAATAGGGTTTTTTTCTTTTTTTTCTCTTTTCTCCTTGTATTCCTTTTTTTTGACAATGGTTAAAAAAAAAAAAAAAGAAAAAAGACCCCAGGGCACTACTACAGAGGAACCTGTCAGTAGACCATGGATTTACAGCTGAAAAGGCCAATTTGGTGTGAAATCTGGACACAGCTTTTGAACATGGGCCACAGCAAAATGTGTATTTACAATTTACTGCCACTGCTCCAACAACACACTAGGTCTGATGGCATCAGTTTTTCTCTTCTTTACAATGAAAAAGCAATTATACTTTGGGCCTGAGGATACAGTAATATATAACAAAACGAATGAACTCTGTGGCATATAAGAATTCCATCTTCCATAGAAGTGGTAGATGCTGTTTAGGTGCATTTTCCTACAATTTTCACACTCCTGATTCTCTCCAGAGTGTTTTTGTAAGTGTCCCAGTGAGATAAGCAATAGAGCCATCTCACATGAATTAGACTGCTTTCATCTGGAGCAAAATTACACCAGCAACAAGTGTGACTCAGTAGACCGTATCTAATTTAACTTCATTATGAAAAAAACCTGATTGCCCTCCATACCTCAGGACAAACAAGAATAAAAAAGTGAAAAAAGTAAATTTTCTGCTATTGAAACAAAACCAATTATTATTCTGGTTCCTTCTTCTCCGCTACCCTTTACCCACTTCATACTGCAGATTTGGAGGTCTGCAGCTTTTTATGCTTGTTTGTGCTATAAAACTGCGTTGTTAGTCTCTGTCTTACATGTGGGGTTGCAGTTTGAAACGGTGGTGGGGCCGAAACTATTCAAACGCATCTTGAGGCTCTGTTTCACCTTTGTTCTGGCCATAATCTCCGTGCTGTGTGACCAGCCTAGGGGCAGTTTAGCAGGCTGCAAAAGGAGTCTGGGCAGACTGGGAGAAAGGCAGATCAGGTGATTTCTGTTAACTAGCCCTCATTAAGAGAAAGGCCTAAATAAATATCCCTTACAAGTATTCTTTATCAAAAAATATTCAAACACTTTGCTTTTTGGTGTCGGATACATTATTTCATATTTGTGTATATATGTGTACATACATATACACACATATACAAACTTCCCAAGTATCTTCCATCCTCCTCCTATTTCTCTCTTTCTCTCTTTCTCTCTTTCCTTCCTTTCTTCCTTTCTTTCTTTCTTTTTTCCTTCTTTCTTTCTTTCTCTCTTTCTTTCTTTCTTTCCTAAAGGCTGAAACTCACGCACAGGTAAAGGAAAACATGCAACATTCACCTTCTGGTTTCTTCTCCGGACACTTCATGCTGGTGGATGTGCATAAAGCAGTCCCCAGAGAGGGAACCCCCTTGAATCCAGGAGAACCGAAAGCATATGGAGATGCCTCCTCACCCTTCTGCCATCGGCCATCAGGACTCAAACAGAAGCCAAGACACCCTCAGGAGGTCTTTGGGCCATCACAGCATTGACCACGCTGCTTGATATTTTTGCAGGGATGTCTGGCTCACTTACAGTCATTACACCATGGATGCTTTTAGTGTAACTTTTAACATCTATATTTTAACAATGGGGGAATCTGCAACAGAGTCAGCACATGGCAATATCTGAATGACTAATAGCCAGCAGAGGTTAATGTCCCTTAGCTTCCTCACAGGCCATCAACCCCTAGAGCTGATCATTAATTGCCTGGAATAGCCTATGCCATGGTCATTACTGCTTAATTATTCAGATGAAATGAATAATATCAATTCCAGGACTTCAGTTTTCATAAATGGAGAACTCTGTCTTTTTTTCCCAGACACATTCCACATCCAATCTAACATTATTTTCCTCCCTGCTTTAATAAACGATGCTCTGTGCCTGTTAAGCTTTCATAAAGGTAAAGACATTTCTTACATATTAGGCAGCATATAGAACAGACAAATAACCAGCTTATATTCAGTTATTGTCGCATGACTGAACAAATAACCACAGAAATCAATCATGGTAAGCAATAAATGAATGAACTGGAAATTACAGGAAGAGCCACGTCCAAACTGCAGAGCAGGTGCAGCGTATGACCTGGTCCTACTTTCTGTTCCCCAGTCAAGGGGACATGGGGCACTCTGAGGAACCCTTTGAGCTCAGACTCCTGAGTTTCCTTTCCTAGAAACCAGAAAGCCGGGGGAAGTTTTGTTTCACTGAGGTACAAGACTTGTACAGAGTAACCAGCCAAAACCCTCACTGCTTCGGGCTCCTCGCTTACACGGCAAGATATTGCATAAGCCCAAATTACTTTAGGTACGTCTTGATTAGGAAGTCTTGTAGAGGGTCTCAAGCCCATGTATCCTTGTTTATGGCCAGGAATCCACTAACCCTACCTCCCCCCCCAGTATTTTCCACGGAAAGAAATGTGTGCGTGCAAGACTGTGGTGAGCTCCAGCTGATCCCTGCTGTGGACGTGGCAGGCACCTGTTATTGCAGATATACCCTCTTCCCTTCCCAGGAGAAAGGTTTACACACAGTCTTTGTGAATTCAAAGCTAAATGCATGTGTACTTGCTGTTAGCACTCAGGAAAGGTATTTAACCTCAAAATTACAGAGGCACAAAGTGCCAAATTCTTCCCATCCCAGCTGAAACTTTGTGCGAGAAATGACACACCAGATCTTCCCTGCATGGATACCTACAAATAGCAACACAGAATTACCTCCTGGGCATGTTTTATATGGTGAAACTCTGTGGCCAGCAGAGTGGAAGAGGTCAAACTTGTCAGTCAGAGCAGTTTCTTTTGCTTTGAAGATCAGTGAATTTGTCAGGTTGTGGAGTCGGGAGAAAAGGGACACCAGAATCCAGCCCACACACGACAGTTCACAGTCAAAAGTTCAGAGAGTTTGGATCCAAGGTGTTCATACACTTCATCAGAGGTCACTTCCCAGCTATTCATTTTCCTATCCCAATGCACGCCCAGATTCCTGAAGCTTGTTCTGACCATGTATAGTTCAGGGTGTCAAAACTATTTGCAATCTGCTTGTCCGTTGTAAAGCACCGTTGTTACCACGTTCACATTCACTCAAAAGCAAAAGCACAGAACAATTCTGTGTGCCTCACATCTGACAGCTCTTTTGCCCGAGGCAGGTTGGCAGACCAGCACCTTGCTATAGGAATGCATGTGAAGGGAAGAAGGGGCAGAAGAACCGGCATCATCTCTTCAGCCACTTCTGTTACGAACAACATTTTGAGAATGTGCCTCTGTTTCTGTTTGTATGCATAGAAGTCAACAAATGGTGTGTTTCAGACAGAGTTTGTGTTCAAAGGATGCTGCTGTTGGGTCTTCTGGGGAGCTGAGCCTCCTGCCCACGAGAACGCCGCCTTATTTTGGGGAAGATGTGAGTACTGTCCTGCAGAATTTCATGTTGCACAGATCTGCTTCTCAATATAGCACTTTCTTGCGGGCTCTGCTGGACCGAGTGGGACGTGAGCCTCTCACTTCCAATGCACAGCTAAACGCTGTGTGAGCTCGTCAAGAAAAACTAAGGACAAGAAAAAGCATTTGCTAGGGAACGGATGCAATGTGGGCATGGTTGTACTAGTAAATTAAACAGGGCCAGGCCATGAGTTTGAACACTATTCTTCTGTATGTGCATGCAGCTTATCAGTAGCATTTTCCCTAAACAGGTTTGGTCAGTCAACCAGCAGTTCCCTACACAGAACCTGGATGCAACTCAGAGGTTAGGATGTGAAGGGACCATCCCAGCATGAGTCTGGACACGTCCACACTGGGGATTTTTGAAAGGGAGAAGGAGAGGCCGTGGAGGTTAGCTGCCTGGATATGAATCACACCCTTCCCCTTGGCTTCCAGGCTGTGGTCAGTCCCTTTTGCAGTTTGCATTAAGTATAGATAAAGCTTACAGGCCTAAAAATTGTGAGATTTGTATGCCCAGCCCTTCAAGAGATTTGTTGTGTGACATCTGGATCACTGTTGGGTTTGCACTAATTGAGATCCTTGTTTGCAGAAAGTTGTTTTCTATTAGATCAGTGCTCCGGGAGAATCGTGTCATTGTAAATGCACTGAAAATTATAAGAAAAATGCACAAAAAATTAGTTTGCTCTTCAGGTCTTAAAGATGTTAAAAGAAAATCAAGTCTGAAAGCTGTACATATTGCATTTTATCTTACTGGATAATAAAAATAACAGTTCCATGGAGAGGTTCACTAGCAGCCCACCGTGACAGACAAGAATTGGAAGAGGTTGCAGTGAAGATCTTTTCTACGGAGGGCCCAAAGCTGCAAGAGAGGGGATTTAAGATCCAGCTGCTGTATTTCCTTGCTCCCTCCCTGCTGCCAGAGACACCACAGCTGTAGACAAGCCTCGCCTTTACTCCATATCCCAGTTTCCCACCAGTTACTCAATAACTTCCGCAGTAACATGAGGAAAGAGTAAATCTTGAAACTCCTCCTTGTTTGCTTTTTCGCCTGTTATTATTTTCATTTTAAGTACTCTCCAGTGACAGAAATAGAGTCCCTGGTTAAAAGAGTTCACTGACAAAATGAAGAGGCAATGCAGAAAACGGGAAAATGGATGAAGAGAGAGGAGGAGGAAGAAGAACGTCCTGTGTCCCTTTGGTTACACCCTCTTGACAGCTCTCCTGCATTCATATATAGACATGTCTGTCATGGACACCTTGAAGATCTAGTGTATTATTACTGGTGTATTACTGCACTACTTGTCAGGTCCATGACAGGCGTGCGCTTTCTGACAGGAGAGGATGAGAATGTAAAAAGCTTTCTCCGGAGGTTATTTCATGCATGGAGAGCTGCAAAAGGGAGGACAGCAGAATGAGAGTGGGAAATGGAGAGTGAAAGGATGCCAGGAGCTTTATCAGGATAAAGAGATGGGAAGACCAGAAGATCAAGGACAGGGCTACAAAGGGTCTTGCTAGCAAAAGGGAGATGCCTGTATTTTTTAAGCTGTGTAATGGAGGGAAGACAGGGTGGGAAGATGAGGGGGCAGCCAGGTAGTGCATCCAGTGTGATGGAGGCTAATCCATTCCCAGAAGGGCAACAGCAACTAAGAAATCGTTGTGGTCCAAATGTGTATGTTCCCTCCTTCTTAACAAACGCTGCTACTGAGAAATCCCACGGACTGTGGGATTCTTAAGATTTGCTTCTTGCAGCTTCACTTACATTTGCAATAATTCTCCACCCTTGTTCACACAGTCAGGTCTCGCACAAGTCATCTCTGTGCTGCTCCAAAGACAGAGGTAAAGCCATGAATTTGGAGATGAGGAGGTAGCACCATAGCCTGTCTCCTACTGGAGACGTCTCCTGTCTGATCAACCAAAAGGTTGCATCTAACATCACCTAATATGCCATGTCACAGGGTGGGACAGAGGCGTGACGTCAGGCAGGCACGTGTCACCCGTGCTCAATTAGGCACGCTGCCCTGCCACAGCCCAGTATCCCAGTGCCTCCCATGCCCTGGGACCTCTCATTTCAGACATCTCTCCTAATCCCGTGTTGTCCCTTGCATCAAGTAAAAAGAAATTTGACAGTACAAAGGAAACAAAAAAAAAACTTTTAGGCTTCCACCTTCCCCACTGAATTAATCATCTCTGGCAGATTTGTGGCTTCCTATGACCCTCGAGTTTTACTGTCTGCTAGCACATCAGGCACCGATTTTCCTCTCTCTTTCCCCTACAGCAAGCATTACGGTGATCTTTCTCAACACTGACAGGGGCAGGGCTTATTTCCAGTAAAAGGGCACCATACTCAGCTGCACAGGGTAAGTGAGGTTAGGGAAATAGGTGCATGGGAGTAATGAGAGCACAGAGGGCAGCAGACTTTCAATATGTTTATGCAGTTAAATGTAAGAAGTTCAGAGACTATTGTTTATTTTTTTCCATTGTTCAGTGAAAAAAACCCACCCCTCTGTTTGCACTGTTTTCTCTCTGTGAGCGCTTTCCTATTTTTTCTTAACCTCTGCGTTGCAGTGGAGCTAGACTGTGTACATGAAGATATACTCCCTGCCCTGGGGAAGATCCGAGATAAGCAAAGAAGTGACATACAAATGGCAAGGGGGAGAGAGCGATCTAATCAACTGGCCGCAAGCTTTGTACATTTAAGATAGGAAAAGCATACAGAGAAGAGGAAAGCTGGTTTCTGCTGGGAGAGGCACGCTGCTCTCCCCCTTCTTTTCTTTGTCCTTGTCTTTTCGCCCTCATCTCCCTCGTACCCTTTTTTGTGCTTCCCATGCTGAGATAGTGTGAGGCTTGGGGGAGGCATTGCGAGGGCTGTAGCGTGGCCTATGCACATATATTGGCCAGTTAGTTTGTTTTCTAATTTAGTTTTCTGCCTGTCTCTGTCTCTCCTCATGGCCTTCAGCCCGGCACAGGGACATAGGCTGCTTCTTGCTAAAATTGGCTCCATTCCTCTTGCTGTCTGGTGAATACCGAACACCTGCTGAGGGTCTTTGGGTTTGAGCATTTTTGTGTGCTTCCCATATTGCACGTAAAGATGGAAATCAGGCTTTTTTTCCCCCTCCTCCTCTCCTTTCCTCACCCCTAAAACTCTTTTCAGGTGTCAAATCTGAACTCAGCAATACCAAAGGATTTCCTGCACTTTCATTTCACTGTATTGTTCATCTTTGGGTGGAGTTTTTGAAACTCTCCTCTTCAAAACATCTTGAATGCTTGAAGTTCAAGAAGGAAGCTCAATGCTTTTGTTGCAGGACAAAATAAGTATTTCATGTTATAAAATGCAAATTCTTTCTCTATCCCTTCCATCCAGCTGGAAAATGGTTTGGAGGTGTCTGAGCAACTGCAGGGCTTCTCGTCTCTTCCTGCTACTCCCAGTTGGGATGGGGCTGGAATGGGTGAGTTTTCTTTGACCAGAGTCTGGCTGCTGGTCTCCCAGGCCTCCCCTCTTCAGACCTTGGACTTTTCAGCCTTTGGAAATGCCCCGTCACGGAGGGACTTTTGTTCCTGGGTGGTCTGAGTCGCTGGGTCTGTGACAACACCCACCGTATGGGTCATGGTCCCGCAGGGGACATCGTATAGGGCTCCGGTTGGTGTTGCAACACATTTGGGCTACCGTGCAATGTACCTGTGGAGCCAAGGTGACAAACACTGCTCCTGTGCTTTGCGGGATGCTGTGGTGTGTGCCCAGGAGGAAGGAGGACCTGCCTTCCATCTCGTTGCAGAGCCACGGTCAATATTTTAAACGTACAAAGCCTGTGAATCCCCTGAGGCAAAACTCCAGCAGGTTGATGGCGCTGTAGAGGATCTCAGAGGTCTGACACCAACGCGGTAAACTTCCTCTACCATGAATATCTTGGCTTTGGAAGTGCTAGCCAGTGGAAAGATGGGCATTTGGCTAGGTGTCTCTGCTCTTCTGATGGCTTTTTTCATCCTCCTTTCTCACAGCCAGTCCTAGGAAGAGCTGTCAGGCCACAGCTGCCCTTTTCACACCTCTCTGAGACATCCAGGACAAGGGCACCGGAGCCATGCACTCATCCCTGGCTGTCACCCAGACCACTCGTGTGCACTTGGACAAGTTCTCAAATCCTCCAGCATCCCACAGAGCTCATTTCTTAGCTCTCCAGGACCTCTCCTCCCCTGCAACCGCTGTAGACTCTTCAGTCCGGATCCATCCTCCTTATCTTCATGCATGTAACTGAAGTGCCTGGTAAATGTCTCGTCCCCATCACCGTCTCTGTGCACGACCACTGGAGGGCCAGAGACAGGCACTTCCACGTGGGAAGTGGTATGAGGTGGGTTGTACTGGTCTGGCATGAATCTGGGCTGCAACTCCCCTTCTCTGAGTCCACGGCACCTCGTGTAAAGGTGCGGGGCACGTATGGTACAACAAGTTGCCAAAGTGACTTCAGAACTGGACTGTGTTCAGCCAAATGTCTGAAATGTGGCAGAGACTTTATAACCATCTGTTGAAAGGACTTTGTCTGCTATCTGTAATGAAACTCTTCCCAAATGCAGTTTAAGTGCTTGGCCTTGCAGTAAATTTTATATTCCCTGACTTCTCAGAGAAAAAAATGTGTCTCTTCCTGTGGCTGCCGCTGCACAGACATCCCTTTTGATACCACATTGCACTAAAAGCGATGTTGCCTTTCTCAAGGCACAGATAATACAAGTTAAAGATTTGTAAAGTAACTTTTGAAAAGGCAGCTTCAAAAACATCCAGCCTCATTAATACAAACCAAGAGCTTCAAAAAGCCATCTTTGCTGACCTAGCTCAGAGAAATGCCAAGATTTAAGCAAAGGAAAAGTCCCAGTGAAGTCGGTGGGCTTAAAACTAAGGACAGACTAGCAGGAGCTACACGTACACAGGGCTAAAAGTAGGCTGACACGCTTTGGCAGGGTGAAGCCCTGCTGCCAGGCTCACTGCGGTGACCCAATTTCTTTGCAGGACTCTGCAGGGGAAATGCTCGCTCCTGCAGTTCGTCCCCTTCCTTCGGTGTCATTAGTTCTGTTCCTCCCACATCAAACTTCACAGGGGAAGGATTTGGATGCACTTCTGGGAAATGACACCTCGTTTTTGCTGTACAAAAATTCTAGCAAAAAACCTGCCCTGAGATTTTTCATGCAGCTTGAGGACTGGAAAGGAGATGGAGTCTCGCTTCGTCTCCTTCTCCATCAGGGAGCAACCTTATTGCGGCAAGGGCTGGGATAACTGCCCCACGGGGATGGGGCAGCTCGAGCAGGGGTAAAACTGCCCCTTTTTGTGCCCTCAGGTCAAGCTTGAGACTTAATCCACTGGACATGGAAGACACAACGACCCACCTCCAGAGCCTGGGCAGGAGATGGGGGCAGCAGCCAGGGCTGGTACAAGGGAGGAAAACGGTTTGGTTGTTGCTTTGAGCTGATTGATAGCTGTCTGAAGACAAGAGCAGGTTGCAGATATTTTGTCCTGTACCCAGCACTGCCTTTCTTATGCAAATTTGTGTGTGTTACTTGATTTCCATTTTCCACAACTTCCTCCTCAGTAATATGCAGTTAATATTTATATATACTTAGTTAATGCACAGTTTATATGTACACACTTCACTGCGGTTCTGCAGATTAGTTAACCAAAATCTGGCCGGATTCTGCCCGGCCTAGGGATTTGTACGGGTGTAAACAGGATCATGACTTATCTTGTGCAAAGTGTTCGGGAAATGAGAAATAAATTGAATTTCATAAACGGAGTATTCAATGTTAAAAAAGCGTATAAGTTTAGAGCAGGAGATGTGGTAAAATAAAACATTGTGGAGCAAGGACGCTCCTGGAGAGCAAGCACTTGAGAAGCGGGTAAGTACAGCTCCGTACATCCCCCAGCAAGTCTCTGCCGATGACACCGACTGCGTGACTGCATTCGTTCAATCAACTCAATATCATGGGAGGACGCACTCAAGGGAAATTCAGTGCTTGGCAAAAACCCATCCCCAGCTAAGCTATAGCCTGATTCTTGATAGGAAACGAGGCTGCCTGCTTTTTTTCATGGTCATTTTTGGTGCAAATAATGGCTTTGTAGAGCCTCCCTTTTACCACCAGAGGTCATAAGCAAAACATCTCAGCCCCTCAGTCAATCTCCTGGCAGGAGGGAAGTGGAAGAGTCAGCAGAAATATTGCTTCATTCTCGGGAAGTAAAATGCAGGCGATAACCGAAAGGATCCCCAGCAATTGAGAGGGAAGGTGCCAGGGTTAGCAATGCAAGCACCAGTCTGCCTGCACCAGAACTGGGAGACGGGCAGTGGGAGGAGGTGCTGCTCGTCCGCTGCTGGATGTAACGCAGATTTGTTGACGTTTCTTGCCCTTTTGTATTTGCTTATTCATGAACACTAACGCAGGAAACTTTCTGTGTTTTGCAAGAGGCGTGCAGAATCTAAAAGCCCTGTTGAAACCTGTGTGAATATTCAAAAAAGGCACTTGCAGCTTTCCTCGAAATGTGCTTTTGCTATTTGCAGGCACATTTCAGGAATATTAAAAAAGCATCTGAGCATAATCAGCAACCGAGAGAGGGAATTTTCCTGCCCATAAAGCCTGGATCAGCTCATGGACAAGAAACACGAGCACGTGATTTTTTCTGACCAGCCATAAGACACGAAAATTGGAAAGGCAGCAGAAAGCTTAGAATGAAAATCGGCTCAAGTATATCCACACTGTAAAACTTTAAACAGTTATTAAAGTCATGGACTGTAAACTGTGTGCACATCATTTGCAAAAGGAAATGTGCTTTCAGCCAAATTATTTATGACAAATAACTTCATCTTCTCTCCCTGCCCCTTTGAGCACAGCTGTGGGCAATGTATGTTGGAAAGGAAAGGACTGAGGGTGGCAAATCAAAATTGTAATTTTTTAATTCAGAAAATGTCAAGCCAAGCAACTGTGCTCTGCTGTAAAGCACCATCATGTCCTGGCCAGAGCTCTGTGCACTCCCAGTTACTGGTGGCCAGGATTAGTTGTCTTCCCATGCGGAGCACACATGAGGAAAGAGAAATGGCGTGACACAGAAGGAATGGTACCGATGGGCCAGAATTTCCCACTATGTATGGGAAACTCTATAGCACACATACCTTCACTATAAGTAAAAAGGAGTAATTATATTCATATTTCAAAAGAACCACCCAGTTGCTCTGAGAAAGTCCCACAGTCTGTTTTTACTGAGAGATAAGGCTCTTGAAAAAGATGAGGTTTATTCCTCAAAATTGGTAAAACACATTTCTGAGCAATGACTAAAAATAAGCTCCATCTTGCAGTGAGTTATTACTTACTACTCTGAAAGAGAAGTTTATTACAGAAATCCTGACAGCTCATTAACTACCTTACTAAAGAACGGTTGTGCTGTAATAAAACTCCCATCACTCCACCTTGTCAGCAAAAGAAAAGATAAAATGAACAGACCGTTTACATATTGTGTTCGATCAACAGTCGCAAAACCAGAAACCCCCCGGTCTTGAGTCGGTGCCATGGTGGGGTGACGGTGGGCCCTGGGAAATGCCCGCTCCCGCGGAGAAAGGCCACCAGACCCGGGCTCCTCCTCGCCTGCCCCTTGGCCACCTCCTTCAAGCGCTTCTCGGCCACCTCCATCAATGAAGGTTTCTTTTCTACATCCCCATCGTAGGGAGCTGCTGGGGTGGGCAATGGGTCCTGAGGGACTTTTGCCATTTCTGGCACCTCCCCACAGAAAAGCCGTGGGTTCACCTTCTGTCGCTCTGAAGCAGTATTAACCTTCTCTTTTTGTCGAACCTGTTCCTAAAAATCTCCTGTAAAAGAGGCTCCAGGTTTTAAATACATCTCACTGGTGCAAATCAGGCCAATTATCTTGTGTCCCACCCTTAGCAGACAGAGGAATTTTGATCTCCCTCCTTCTCATTACAACCTCTGACGAGCTGGGGGACTGGTACGAGTCCCTGCCCTCCCTCACCCCTATCCCCCAGTCTTCCCCACAGTAAGCACAGCGAAATCCATGAATTTATGCCGAAATAATATTTTGTAGCTCTCCTGTCATACTTATTTTTCTCCTCTACTCTCTCTGCAGCTTGTCGTATCTTTCTATAAAGTGTGATTATCGGCCCTAGATAGAGTAACACTCTAGTGGGGTTCTTATCATTATGGATCAGAGCATGTTAAATACTTCTGGTGTCTTGCACATGACATTTCTGCCACTAAGTCCAAGAATGGGAGTTGTCTTTTCTGCAGCATCATCACACACACATTTTTAGCTTGTGAATCACAGTAATTACTGAATTATTTTCTACTCTACTGGTGACTTACCCTTAGTTCTCCATTGTGTATTTCTATATTCACATCTTATGACTAAAGGAAGCTTTTTGCATTTCTTTTTACTGAACACCCTGCAGACCTTAGATTGCTTCTCCAGCTTGTCAAAATCATTTGAAATGTTATCCCTGTCCTCCAAAGTACTGTCATCTGTGAATGGCAGAAAAAAGATATGTTTTCTGTTCCATCCCACAAGTTGCTTAACATGACCAAACCTCAGGTAAATCCCCGCTGAACATTATTTGAAATACATCCCGGTTTGACAAAAAAACCCCCAAACTCTAAGCATATTTTTCCCTCAGTGTATGCATCCACCTACGAGCTAGGTGTCTAAGCTGCTGTTCCCGTGGGTGGAAGCTGGAGAGCTATTCTGTTCATCCTCAGGTGGGCAAAGAGTGGTAAGGTGAATTTGTCTTCTGGACTGTACAGTGATGCTCTCAGGGCAGCCATAAGGGGCTGGCCGATCTGACACAGGACCTATGGGATGTCCACCCCCACTCTGAAGCAGTAGCTGAAGGTCAGCCAGGAGGCACCTCAGATGCTGCTAGATGCCTTTATGTGGGCAACTGCATTGAGCCTGAGCTCTCCTCCCTACAGAGGAAGCTTAGATGGCTAGGTTATGTGTAGACACCTACCCAGTAAACAAGAGACATTTCTATGCACGAATCTGAGGCTGAATCTTGTCCTACCTATCTTCATTTTTGCTTAGGGGAATGCCATGTAGAGCAGTGTGAAAAGCCATATGAAAGTCAAAGCAAATCGTGTTTGTTGTTATCCCCTAGGCCAATTATTTAGTCAAAGACTGAAATTAGATTGGCTTGATGTGATTCTTCTTGATAACTCCATGATTGCTGGTTTTCAATCACTTTATTATCCTTTAGATGCTTTGGTGATGTTTGCTTAATAATTTGTTCTAAGCACCAAAGCCACATTCCCTGAGCTCTAGCTCCTCGGACTCTTCCCCACCTTTTAAAAACCTGTGCCATATTTGCTGTTCTACACTGCTCTAAGAGATCCCATAAGCTCTTGAAGATAATTGTTAGAGAAACAGAAATCGCTTCAGCAAGCTCTGCAAGTTCCCCAGTGTGTGTTTCATTGGGTGTTACCAATTTGAATAATTCTACTTATCTAAATGTTGTTTAGACTCTTCTTTTGAAAGTTCATGCTGCATTTCTATTCCCTTATTAAAATAGTGATAAATATCTAGTCCTAATTAACCCCGTTTTGTGATGACCGGGGCTGTTGAATACTGTGGCCGTGGTTGCCCTTCTCCCTTGCGAGCTGCTGGACCCGCGCTTTCCTTTGTCTTCCTCTTGCTTTCTCTGTATTCCTCAATGTCCTCCCTGCCCCTTGCTGTTTGTCTCACATTTTACAGCTTGGCCATTCTGAATGCAATATTACATTCTGTGGATGTGAGGACTAGTAGAGAAAGATTGTTTTTCCTTCCTGAGGACCAGATGCTGGATTCAGTTACTATTAATATTATCTGACAACAGTATTGAAAACCAATGATGTCAGGTTTTGGCTTTAGTGTACCAGTGCTATATTGCTGCTTGATTACTTCAGCCGTATGCATGAAATGGTGTATGATTGCTTTTTTGCAGGCTGTGTTGAAATAGTCTTTATGTAACAATGGATGATATAAGGCAAAAATTGAAGGATACGGGCAATACCCCTGGTATAATCATCTTTAGTCTTGCATCTTTGCTTCCAGCATCTGCTTGCAGGTCATTGAGATCATTTTGCTATCGTGTTTTCCCTTGTACTCACCTCAAATAGCAATCTAGACATTAAGGATAGCTATTAAACAAGGTCATGTTGGAAAAATTATTTGGGTTTGGTTGGGTTTTTTTTTTAGTTCTGGTCAATTCCAAATGTTTATTCAAATTATAGAATTTCTGGACACATTGGGAATGTCCAGCAGCAAAGGGCAAACATATTTGCTAACGGCAAGTAGCCCGTCATTCAGCATGGTTGTGATTAAAGCTTAAAATGGTCTTGGATGCAATCCTTTGAACTCCAAATTATGGCTTACATGATAGATTGATGCAGAAAATGTTTACACTTCATTATGCTGTAAGATGATGGATAAGCTCGCAACTGCATTTGATCAGTGAAGTGTAGGAACAGGTCAGATGAAGTAGCAGATGGAGCAGGTTGAGAAATGAGGATAGAAAGTTAATTGTGGCCAAGATTAATTTCCTTTATTTGACTATGTGGGAAAAGGGTTTGAAATTGTTTGGAAGGTGTTTCTAATTTCAGAGGACAATAATAGTATTTAGCACTGCGCATGACTTTAGGCACATAAATTTAATCTATAGATTTCAAAGCACTTCACAAACACAGCTGTTAATCTTCTTGCTCATCTTTGGAAGAGGAGGCACTGACAATTTAGTGAACTGTTGCTTTGCCCCAACTTTTCCCACTAGCCCACAGCAGGTCCGATGCTGAGTCCTGCCGTCCCCAGTTAGAACATCCTCGGACTCAAACCAGACACAGAAAGCCAGCTCTTCTCTTAATATCATTGGAGAAAATTGTAAATGGGATCTGTTCTTCCTGGAGAATCTTTTTGAGTCCCAAGCGAATGGGCAGGATTGCAGCCTCTCCCTGGGAATATTAGTTAATTGGCAACTTGCGTAGATAGCAGCAGTCGGAGCATGCAGTGTCCCCACAAATTGATCAGAGAGTGAAATCTGGCTGCATCCAAATGGAGAGACACAGGATGGCCTTTGAGAACACCTTGGTGCTGTGTCAGGATGAGACCCTGGTACCTAACACCTAAATGGGCCTGATGGCACCTTCCAGCCAGGTCCTCAGTCTGGACAGCTGGTTTGTCAGACCTTGGAATCATACACATACACTTGGCACGCAATTGCCTTTGTGCATCTACTGCGTGCAGAACATACAGGCATTTGCACAAAAGCACAGCGAAGAAAAAATAAAAATATTTCCCGTTAGCTATGTGGAAACTGGATAATTGCTGTGCTTTTTTGTTCAGTTATGTATTGCCGCCTTCTTGCTCTTAAACATTGCAAAGGTTCCCACGCGTCACTGAAGTTCTTCATGCTCTGTTCCATAAGCGCACATGCAATGTCTGGTCATCCCGAGCATAGTTTCCACTCCTCTGTAGCTTGTAATCCTCCATGCCCCTTAGAAATCACTGACTGATTTCTTGCCCATTGAAATCAAAGGCCAAAATCCTGCAGAATTCAGTGAGGCCAATATTTTTCCCTGTGTCTCTGCCATCGTTAAGCAGAAACCATTTGGCTTTAGATACCGGGTGTCTCATCATTCTGAATAAGCTGCCAAAAGAAAGGAAAAAAGAACACTTTTTCAATCATTTTAGTTCTTAGGAAATCTGGAGTTGTACACAGACCTTTCAGTGTTCTCAGTATGTGTCCTGTCCGTTTGTCTCCTCTGAGAGAGTCCAGTTATGTATGTGTTGCAGTCACATTATAAAACAGCCATTTCACAAAATAACTGATTTCACAATGTGATTGTAACATACTAAAAATACCATTTGCAGTATTTACGAATACCGACTGCTAACAGGGGCACTCACGGAGCGGATGGGCATCTCTACAACTAGTGTTTACCAATTTGGGGTACTTCACTGAAGATTTTTGTAAAGGGGTGGGTAGCTGTGTGCTGATGTTAAGTAGGAGGATGGCTTTTCTTGAGTAACAGAGTCAGATGAAATCCTAATCATGACAATTAAATAGCACATCTCCTGGCACCTAGTAGTGATGCAAAAGCTGCAGATAATATTCATCACATCAGAGTAGCTGGAACTAGTGTGGGGCACAGATCCTGCACATGTTACATAGGCCAAATGGCAATGAAGTAAATAGGAATTTTGGCTGAACCGTGGCTCCTGTCATCACACGGCTTTGAAATCTGAAAATCTAAGGCTTGAATCCAATCATTCGCATTCATGCCCTGAATGGGAAGATAAATGAACAAGTAAATAATGGCATCTTCTCATATGAACCTGACTTTTCTCTGCACACTTTGGGTTCTATGCATTTAAACAAAAGAAAGTGCAAAAAATATTCAGAGTATTACCATATCTTAGAAATCCAAATTTTGAGAAATTATTGAAATAAGGTATTGTTATTGTTGTAATAACATCATATAAAAACAGTGCTTACAACACTAATTGTATAACAAGATAGTAACCTATATGATGTAATACATATGATGTAACTATATATTACCTTCATCTTCCATGGCACTTTCCACCCAGAGGTATCAACCTGCCTTGCAAAGAAGAGCAGTATTAGTATTGCTATTATAATTACTATTATCATTAGCCAACAAGAAATGTGCATGTCTGCACAGTGCAGATGAATCCAATCAATGTATGTGTACAGAACAGAAATGACTATAAATATTCATCTGAAATATTATTTCAATAGCACATTACATATCAACAAAATGGAAACTATTTTTGTAGGGGGTGAGGGGAAACTATTTTCTACCAGTTTATTCACTCAATAGAGATGACTCTGGAGAAAAGGACAATGACCATGAAACTAGCATTAATCTTCACATATGATTGATCATTTAATTGTAGTAGTCTTTCCTGAAGCTAAATAATCGCTAGTTGATACAGAATTGTACTCAAGATTTGCAGGGTAAACACCCGTCACTTTTTAGACATCACACAATAGCCCAAGATATAATTATCAGTTCATCATTAGTATTGTTAAACATATCACGTAGACACTGGAAATAAATCCCCAAATACCAAAACCTCAAGCAGCATCCTAATTGAAACAAAACCACCTTCATATTCAGGTTATTGAGTAATTTAAAATTAGTATATTTAGCCAGAACTCTTGTTCCGCATTTAAAATAGAAGCATGATCCAACGTTTTGGGGTAAACTATTATGTTGCTGTGAAGAAAAACTGTCAAGATAACAAAACATGGGAAGCAACAGAGAGGCGAACTCCAGCAGTGGTATTGATAGACTATGTTATTAATTTTGGATTAGGTGTGAGTGATGTGCTTAACATTTACACTAGAGATCAGGGTGGAAGGGTTCCATCCAATTCTTTTTTATCAAAAAAACGGCCCCCTTTATGACCTCTCTGAAGAGCGATATGTGAACAATTTATAGCGAAATTATATGATGCTGCTAAAGCTCTGGCAAATAACAAAGGGTTTTGGCCATGATAAGTTGCAGCACACAGCAGAGAGATCTTCCTTGTCCAGAGTTTACCACCATTTTTTAAAAAATGGTGGAGGAAACTTTAGAGAAATGGGGAATACGTCTGAGAGCAGAGCAAGTGATTACCTTGTTCAGCCAAACTCTTGCCCAGAATGCAGTTGGTAACCATCTGCCTTCGTACTATTTGTCTGTGGCTCCGGCTGTGCCTGACCTACATGTGACACTTCGGAGCAGATGTGCATCAGGATACAACAGATGAGAGAACCTCAGCCCCTGCCAAAAGGACTCCACACATATTGGGAAGGATGAATACCAATAAATCAGGATCAGATGGGATGCATTGTACGGCTTTTTCAGGGTTGAGAAACAGTTGAATTGTTTTATCTATTAAATGAATCATTAAAGGATTTAATAGTAATATGTCTTCCCGCTGTATTTGTCTTAAGCAGTAACATAACGTTTGTGTCCACCCAGGATCTTTTCTTTTCAGGGCATTAGAGACCAAAACACAGGTTTGGTGCCTGGAAATCAAGATCCACCAAAATGACATTAATTCCATCCTATTACCTCCCACTTACCTTCTATTCATACTTCATTTAACTTGTATCAGTGACTGACTGAGGCATAATATCAGAGTTCACAGGCTCAGAGTATATATTTAAGATATTTCAGGAAGCAGACAAGGGAGGGGGAGGAGGATACCTGAAAGGATTAAACACAGATGAGTTGAACGTATTTATGCTGGAAGGAGGGCTCTGAACATACATGGAACCTACGCGACAGCCGAGACAGAAGTGCTGCGCTGTCAACAAGCGTCACGTAGAAATGGAGATAACGGTGTGCTCAGCTGGTATCCCATGTCTGTCTGATACAAAGCAGCCTGTAACACTTCATTTAAATCGTGGGAAATGGCATTCTGTGGTAGGCACTTGTCATTTGGAAGAGGTGTTGCATTCGGTTCGCCAAGGAGGGTTCACGGGAAGAAGTTTTTGAGGGACAGACACGCTCTCTGGTGTTAAGAATAACAGTTAGGGCTATGTATGGGTCTGAAACTTCAATTTCACTGTCTTTCCAAGATTAGCTTTACAGTTCTACAAAGGTCTTCTTAACGTAGTAGGGTCTTCAATAGCTGCAATATCTTTTAATGAAGCCTCATCTACGGATCTGTTTAAAACTGGACAATGCCTCATTAAAAATACTTTGTATAGTGACTTCTTTATACAAAGAATGAAAATAGTTTTCTCATCTAACACCTGGGTGTTCTGCATCATGAGTGAATATATCACAGGCAATTCATAAGCATTTGTATCAGCTGGATACACGATGCAGTTAGCTACATGATTTTTAAATAGGAATGCCAGAATTTTTCTTGAAGAAAACAAGTGGGCAAAAAACAGAAGCAAAATTGATGAGAAAATGGAATACATTTGTTTTAATAAGGGTGCATGCATCTTTTCAAAGACAGCTGAATAAATTTAGAGCAGAGGGATTTGTCTCCTTTTTTGTATTATTACCATTATTAATACCAATAGTATTAATTTAGCTCAATGTTATTTTAATCCCAATATGCTTTCAGAATCAGAGATAAGTCTTTGATGTCCTTGAATGTACCTGAAAGCTGTACATTTAGAAATAACATGTTTTCCCTAGTACTGACTTCCCCACTGCATTAATATGCTCTCGCAGATCCCTGCAGTTCCTACTCCCGGTTCAGTTTTGCACCTATTGCAGAATTTACTGAGACCCCCAAATCTAAATGCTGTGATCCGAATGGTGACTACTTCGGTAAATTATGGTATGTATAGTAAGCTGAATTAGGACTCTTTCCCTGGAGCATACACTTTCCAGGGCCACCGGGTTTGTGTGTGCTCTCACAGTCCTTCCCCAGTGACGTACGGGAACCGAGGAGCGACGTTGCTCTCCATGCATATGTTCAAAGAGCAGAAAAGAGCTTTTCAAATCGTGCTTTTTGGAACACACCCTCTTGATCTCCCCGAGTGCTGGCTGATCATGCGGTTCTGGTTTAGCCTTTTTGTTAATGGATTATTAATATGCAGCTAATACTTGAGTAACACCACTGGTACCTGCCCACAGTTGGTCAAGTGGCGATCTCCCAGAGCCTTAGCTCATATAAATGGTGAGGCGTGAGGAATTTTTGTGTTTCATTCAAAACTCCCAGGCACCTTGCAGCTGAGACAGGGCCTCCCGGCAATATTGTAATCCTGTATTTTTCACGAAAGCTACAAGGCCTTCTAGTTAACTTGGTATTTAAAGTAAGTAGCAGCAATTTGTAGAACCCAGTAATAAAATCACATCAAAATGACAGTCTTTAAGACAGAGCAAGGAAAAATTGTAATGCTTTCTTCTGCACTAATGATTTGAGAAGTATAGCTAGACTTTCGGGAATAAGGCTACATAAATTAATTTTTTTGTGTGGTTTTTATTAGCGCAATATTCTTGCAGGTTTTCATTATAGCATTTAAGCGTCAAGATTTCCTTAAAAATCACAAACCAATAGATTAACCTCAGCACTAAACAAAAAACCCCCTTTTTCCTGGAAGTTTGTTTAGTAGGCTAACTCTTCTCCTGTTTGGAATAATACACACAGAGAAAGCAGAGCCTTACCCCACCAGAAAATTTTTGACAGAACTCCAACAACCACTGTCAAACATCAAACTGTCTAGATGGTCTCAGCAAAGTGGGTTGCCCTTGATATTTCATGGAATTAGTGCCAGACACTAATACCTGATCTTTCTGATTCACAGGGTGCAATTCACCTCACCTAACCGTAGGCATCTACAAAGGAGCTGTGTCCATCAGAGCTATTCTCCCAGCTACTTTTTTCTTATCAGCAGAGAGAAATGAGCCCTTCTCCCTTGTGATTCATCTTGTCCTAAGGTAATCATCCAAACCAGATCAGATGACTCATGAACTAGAAATGCACGTTTCCATGAATTAGTCTAGGAAGGGAACCCTAGTCTAGCTCAAGTGGAGACATCTACCCGGCAGATGCCTCAGGTTAGGCGAGATGAATGCTATCAAGTGTCTCTCCAGTGTTTCTGTGTCCTTGGTAGAGTAGACAGGAATAATTTGTCATAAAAGAGGAAGTCTGCATTTAAAACAGGATCTTCCCATGTAATAGTTTGCTACAGGGCCCGGTCTTCTTCTTTCTGGAAGGAAGAACTGAAATAGGGCAGCTTCTCCTGCAGTGACAAAACATAAAAGACAGAAGTGGTCTCCATAAAAATTTAGGGATGCAGTGAAATTGCACCCTGCTGCTCTAACAAAGGGTCCATCTTTCTGTATTCCAGGCAGAAGTGAAAGGAAACTATTGCAGAGCCATTGAGAGCAAAGACCTTCCATAACCCTCTCAACACTCTGCTTATTTGGGGAGGCAGGGGGTGTTGTCAGGGATTTGTGTTATCTGAGCGAGCGGGAGGAAAAGAAACAACAACAAGGCATTTAAAACTGATTGATAAATTCCAGGTGTGTCTTTGAAGAATACTAAAATACTCTATTTCCTTTTGTTTACAGTATATATCCTATTCTAAAATAGATCTGATGGGAAAAACAGAGCGTACCTCCATATTTACTGCATTTCTGGAAACGCGTCTGTATTTATTACTGGCATCTGCTGTCGGTGACAGATCTTGAGTAGAATCCAAAAGTCCTGAATAACACTTGGCTTTCTTTATTATGGTAAAAATATTGCTTTTGCAGGCTCACTGCAATTAGCAGAAAGATTGTATTTTGTTCTGCATGCCCTTTACTAGCAGTAATCCAATATTGAATTGCCTCAGAGGGTCTCAGCAATAACTGGGTCAAACTCTCTCATAACTCTTTCCGCTTGACCTGGAAAATTGACACTACCATAGGAGTGCACGGTATATATGTATACTGTCAAAACACCGTGTATATTTCAATCTTGCACTCAGTTCTCCATTTATTCACCTTCCTTTTATGATTTATTTGAAGTTTGTCCATATCTGAATTTTTTTCCAACCTATTTAGCCTCTAGATAAAGACCGCTTAGCTGCTAGCAGAAGCAAAATTCATCTTCACGCAGCATTTATACTGAACATGTTCTAATTAAGTCAGTTAAAGTAGCTATCTGCAATTCAGCATGTCTGAACAGCTCTCCATTCATCAGTGATCTCCTGTAAACATTTAGGACATCTTGACCTTGACTAGCTGTGAGTGTAGGAAACGCAACATGGCTGAGATTCGCGGGCTGCTTCTTGGCAGGAGGGTGGCAGCGTTTTAAGCTGCTACTCCAAGTTATTCCCGGTGACGAATGTAAAGAGCCAAGAGGAACGGCGGCAGCTCACGGAGACCACGCTGAGGTCCCATGGCAGGAACAGGGCGCCAGGAGGGGGGAATGTCTTGGTAGGGTCAGAGACGTGGTGTGATATGATGTAGAGTCTCCATCTAACACTCACACAGGACACTAGGTAAACCATATTTTTCTACCTTGTGAATGAAGCGTATTCCTATTGGATTTTGTGGAAATCCAATATTTTAAAAGCAGACCCAAATTCAACTGACATAATCTTCCCCCACCTACACCTGTCTTTTTTCTTTTTTAGCCGACTCTCAGAAGCTGGTGTACATACCATCAAGGTTTAATCATTATCACAGTCTGAAAGTTTCACTAATTCTACCTACAACACCCATAAATATTTTCCATTTTGGAAAGTCCGTACATAAAGTTGACATTTTAGTAAATGTTAATAGCTAGGCTTTTGAACCAGCAGAACAGGTTATACTGAAAAACCGGTGGTTTGCATGCATGAAACCACGACAGAGAAGAAAGAATCGCTGCTCATGTTCCCATGTTTTGCCCAAAGTCTAGAGATTAAAGCAATCCCTAGAATATGTGAAATCCAGTTCTTATTCCTTTCATAACCAGACTGGATGTGAACCTACATTTCTTAGCTCCGTGGAGTGGCTAAACACCAGGCTGTGTAATATAAGGATGCTCCTGTCAATGCAACTCCTCTTCATACCTAAGAAGTTATTGGGGTAGGAACTGGTGCCCTGGTATTACACGTCCCAGATGAATGCCCTGACCTCCGCTCCATCCATCTTTCTCTCTTTGTCTGCCTCTGGCTCAATTTATATTTAACCACCGAGCCTTTGTATAGAACAAGCACTACATTCTTTACTTCCTTCCCTGCATTTTGAATGCTGTCTGTACTTTGCACTTCATTTCATGAGGGATTAAAATGCTTGAAATAGATTTGATATGTTTTCCTTCAGCCTGAAGTGATAATTGTTATCATTTGCTTCTACCAGAGAAATTTTAAAAAGTTTTAATTTTGGCTCAAGTTTCATAGCTGCTGTTTTTAAAATCCTAATTTCTCTTTGTTCTGTTCGTTATACTATCTGCTGTCAACTGCCTTGAGGTTTGGTAAGGTTTCAGATACTGAATGTCCTTGCCAGCGGAGACTAAGTGTAATAATTTAACAGCATTTTTAGTGTTCAAAGTCAGGGGAGTTTGAGCTGTTAAGCCTGCTGGTTGTAGTTGCACAAAGTCCTGCTCCACAGTATAAAATGCTCATAATTTCCAATCTATTAAAGCAGTCTCTCTGCATTCTGCTTTTATTCCCTGATGTTAAAAAAAGTGCTAATTAAGCAAAATGAGTTCAACTCCAGTTTTATTTAAGGGAATTTTGCTTAAATTTATCAAAACCTCCCCCAGACAAAAGCTTTGGAGGTGACGTAAATTACGATCAATTTTAACTCTCAAGGAAAGGATAGAGATATAATCAGGAGCTTAATATGACCTAAATATTTTTGGCATTCATATATAGATAGCAGATAGGCTTCCGGTATGTCATCCCTCTAGCAAAAGACAGTTGAAGACAGGTGGATTTTATAATCCCATCCTTACTCCACTCCATGAAAGCTAAGGATCACAGTGAACAAAACATATTTTTCATGCAGAGAAATCACAGTAAGATACTTCCTCTAGCAGCATGCTTTCCCTCTCCTCAATTGGCTAAGGATACATCTCCCCCTGAAGGGATGAAGTTAGGAAACAATGGGGATCCAGAGAGAGGTAGCAGCTTCAGGCTCTTCTACAAAGAAGTCCTGATGAACATCCTGTGCTTAGCCTATTTTTATCCCCATTGTGCTCAAAAATTTCATAAAAGCCCCTATTAAACTCCAGCATAAGAGCAGCTATGGGCAGGAAATTAAGGTTTGATGACATTAGGCTAAAGTTAAGACCAGCCTTGTGAGGTGTGGTGACCTGGGATGAAAAGAGAGCCTTACATGCATTCATAAAATAAACACGCATACATATGAAGCAAAAAAACCCCCTCACTGACGACTATTTGCATAAGGGGTTTTTTTTTCCTGACAGAAAGAAGTGATGTGATTATGCTTTTGATCTCACTGACAAGTAAAGGCTTTGGATAGCATCCCCTAAACGCAGTAAGAAAATAACAAAAAAACCCAGAAGACGAAGGCCTGGATGAGGATGACATGGTGCTACCTAGAAGCCTGTTGCTGGCGAAGGTGGTATTTTCTGCTGCCCGGGTGGCTGAGACCACATCCAGGGCATGACCAGCTGGCTACGAGGGAATCGATGTCCCGGCGTACGTGTCAGGGTCTCTTGCTATCTGAGAAGCCCTGGGGACCCCCAGCATCCCCAGTTGGTTCTCCAGAAGAGCACAGCTCTTCAACAGCCCTGTGCGATATCTCCCTGCCCCACATTTTCTAGCCATCCGCATGCTTCCAACAGTATTAGACACTTGTATTTAGTAATAGACTTCTAGAGAGGCCTAGACTGCCACGGTACCTGCATGTAGCCAGCCACTTACATGGACACCCCAAAATGTAGGGGGTCCTCACCACGAGTCCAAACCCACACCAACCCTTAAGCAATTTTGATGAAGCTAACAAAGAACAGCAAGATGTTAAGGAAGCTAATACTGATTATAAATTAAAAGGAATCCTATTTGACAACTAAATCCTATTAAAGTAAGCAGATGGATTACAAACAGCATGGCTGATAATGAAATGGGCATGTGGAAAATGTTCTGTAGGCCAAAACCAAGTGAACAGAGAACAAGTCTTAACGCAGGATGAGTGTTAAGGCTTATTAACAGTTCAGTTCAGTTATTGTGGTGGCTGGTACTGCACATGATCATACTGGAGAAATGACACGGCAGACAAAGCAACTAGTCCTTGTATATGCCTTATTTGCTTTGCAACGGCAGGAGCCTGACCATTAGTCACCAAATGTAGGATTCATCAAACGTCCGTACTGCAGACAACTGTATGTGGTCTCGTCACCCTGTGTCACAAACCGACACGTCAAGGCCACAAGTCCCCTCCCTCGTTTTAGGTATTCCCCTCCGGGTGGGAGGAAAGAGGCAGCGGCATCCCACCCGGAGCTACCTGTGTGCTGCACAACTTGGTGCCCTCTTACACCGGCAAACGCCAAATCCAACAGGACTGTAAAAATGCAGCTGGAGAATTCAACCTTTATGGTAAAAACAGGGATCTCGCGAAACGTTGAGGTTATTGCCTGCGTATTTTGGGCTCCTGGCTCTCAAGACCTACCCACGGTAGGTAAGCAGATCTGCTGAAATGTTCACCGAACCTGCACTGATCCAACGAGCCCGGGCCGTGAGCACACAGCTGTGGTTTGGTGTGGTACCATGACCACCGTATTTCACGTTGCTGGGAGGGAGAGCATCCTCAGCGCGGTGCAGTGCCCCATCCTGTGCTGAGGACCTGAACTTGTGCCACCACCCCGGGCCGTGTGGTGCGGTGTGGAAGCACCGGTTTGCTCGGTGGTACCGTGCTCTCGCAAGCTTTACAGACACCGTCTGTCACCAACTGTGCCCCACCACTGAGTAAAAACCAAATGGCACCTCCAAGCCATCGGAAAAAAAAAAAAAAGCAAACTCAAAGCCCAGCAGCCTGACAGTTTTACAACATCCCCACTTCAGAGTGTGCAGCAGTAGACGAAAGGCAGGCTCAGCAACTGGTATTAAAGCAAAGGGACACTTGCCATGCTGTGGGAAAGGAAGACAGATGGGATGTCTCACTGTGAAAGTGCCTTGCTATGACAGCGCACAGCCATTTCACCGAGACAGCCGCAGATATCAGATGCTGAGGAGGAGGAGTTACAGCCAGCGAAAGGGAAGTTACTTAGTGCGCTAGAAGATATTCGTTGTATTGTTTTCTCGCTCTGTATGCACAGAAAGCAATGTTATGGGAGAAATTAATTCTTGCAGATTATCTACTTTCCAAACCAACAGAGATTCAACAAAGACTGAAATAAATCCATAATGTGTGTACTATCTATCTACATTCCAAATCAATATTAGAGATGGGCTACCAGTGTGAAAAGCCAGAGATCCAGGCCAGAGATGCATGCAGTATTATGGGGATGGAGAGAAATCTATATGCTCAGTGTATTTATCTACATTCTAAGCCAATATTAAAGCTAGTTTACCCATGTGAAAAATAAGCGCTACATAGTTCCGAGGGGGAGAACACATCAATAGCTGTACTGTGGAGACGTGTGCTAAATAACAAAGATCGCCTTCATGCCATGCCTATCTAGTGCATCTGTATTGTGCAGAGAAATTCTACGGTTCCCCCAAATCCTCGAGTTAAGCAGTCTTTTTTTGCAAGAAGGCTATTTATGCCTTCTGTTCGTTTTCTTCCACACTTCATCAGGCGCTGCTAAAAGTTACTCCCTCAGCGCTCTTTCTCCACCGTGGTGTTTTCTACAGCTCGGCAGGGCAGAGCAGGGCTGATGTGTCTCCACAGGGACCAGCCCTTCCCTCCGTCGCTGGCTTGTTTCCTTCCCCCGTGACCGGCAGCGGCTTCCTCTCCACACTCCACCGCTTTGCCCTGCCTTCGCTCCGTTTTACTCGTAACCCTCGAGCTTGACAGTTTTGCGGCACACGGAGAGGAGAGGCAGGTGAAGTCCGATCCAACCGCATCCGATTCTCTGGGATTCGGTGGTTTAACAGCAATACCCGCTTCTTTTGCCAGCAGTCACGGCAGCACAGGGTAGGCATAGGGGAAAAAAGGTCTTCTCCTTACACGAGGCTTGCCCGGTCCCGGGTTTCCCTGTGGCCGACCCTTGCACCCCTCACACACACACGGCGTTTTATTGTCTGCTCGCACAAAGGCTGCCTCCTGCGAGCGCCGGGCTTGCACAAGCTGCCCTGCCCTTCTGTTCTCCTTTATCCCTCCTCTGCCTTTGCAGGCATTTTTTTTTTTTTTTCTTTTAGCTTATCAACACCAGGAGGGGCTGGCTGAGCTAAGCCCTTACTCTTTTCTATCACTGTGGTCTCACACCCATCAACACCTGTCTCTTTCATAAATTAATCCAAAATCAATCAATAACTCCATCAAATAAGCCATGTCCCTTGCTTTGCACACACATTTGTCTTGCTCTGAGTAATATGCCAACAATGAGTCACCAGCCGTTTAGCCTGATTTTGGGAACTCTACAGTAGACCAGCCTGTTCTGGAACTCACCATTTATTTTCCATGTCAACAAAAGAGCCATTTCTTTAGAAAAGGAAAACGCCCCAATGCCCCACTCAACATATTCAGGTGCTGATGAATAATTACCCCCAAATAAGGCCCCTCCTTATCAAAATAATGTCTAATATGAGCATTTGAGGACTGCTTACAAGAGTACCTTGCAATCTTGTGAAATATCAGTAAAGCACAGCAAATCTGTAAGGGAAAGGCATATTCAAGGAGCCCTGGGAACGCTCTATGTAAATTTTGTTGCATATCTGATCTGGGCTTAGTCCTGAACTTGAACTTGATAAAACTGGCACTTGCTAAAGATTCAGCTATGGCTCACCCCTCTTTGCCTCTAAAAAAGTTCTCCTGCATATATGCAAATGAAGCTAATCAAACCCCACTGTCTGCATGGCTCCTCTAAATCCTTTTTACAACGAATTTCTTCCTGAGGGGACTGTCAGATCTGTTGGCTGGTAACGTTGCAGCTGTGAAGCCAGGAAAATTGATTTCAAAGTTCCAGGGGAACAGACTCTTTGTTTTTGTAAGTGTGGGAGATGCGGTGATTTTTGTCAAGAGCTGTATGTAACAGGCAGGTAGCAGTTCATGTTTTCTGCCATAGACACTGCAGGTAATGATGGAGAGAAGCGTGGTTTTGGCGAGTGCCAGACTCGTGTATTACACTATTGGAAATGTGGTGGCGAAGAAAACATGCACCATTTACATGGGGGCAACATCTTTTTGTTCCAAGTATGTTTTCTGGTGTCTACCTTATATGACCACGTATTTCCGAAGACAGCTCATTTTTAGTTTCTTTTAGAAAGCGTATGATGGCTCCATGCGCTGGACTCAGATCTGAGCTCCTGGAGAGCAGGTTCAGGTCAGGTTCTCACACTCGATGCCCCTGTGGCTTTGGGTGCGCCTGATCCTACAAGGTGCTCAGCGTTGTGCAAGGTCCAGGTCCCAGTCCACCGAAGCTCTTAAACGTATGATTAATTTTTAGTCCCTTTGACTTCAGTGACTAAACTGCTTAGCTGGATTCACTCCTAGGCACTTAATCTTCCTACCTGAATTTCAACATTAGCAAAATGAGGATAATTCTTTCTTTAATATAGAAGGATACAGTGAGCATTAATTAGTTAATATATGTGGAGTGCTTTGGAGATATAAAGGCTATCTAGATGTTAATTTATGCAGATAGTGGAAGAAGTAGAGGGAAATAATTGCTGTCTCTCACCTGTGCAGGGTTTCAGAACAGCATTCATTCCCTCACCCGCTGAAGAACAGAAACTAAGCGCTGAGACAAGCCCACGCTTAGGAGACACTCGGAGCACGCTTATCAGATTTAACACACTTTCCCATTTAAGGGAATGCAATCAGCTCTGTATTTGCATTTCCCTTGCAAATGAGCTTCACTGACTCCTTACAGTTGGCTTTGCACTAGCTGCTTCTCATGTCTCAGTGCCGTGGTAGCAAACTGCCTCAGCACTGTAGCATGCTTTCATCTACCGTGTATCTATATTTAATTATGAACCTGGCAAGGAGACTCCAGCGCTGGTGATTGTTTTGAGACGCTGAATTTGGGCTATGCGAGATCTTGTTTTGGCCAAGTGCTTATCTTGGATCTATAGATAAATAAATACAGCACATAAAAGGGACTGGTTTATCTCACTTCATTTTAAGTTGTTCGCGCAGGATTTGTGCTCTAACAAGTACTGTAAAGTGGCTTTGGTGGAGATGCCCTTGCCGTTGGCTCGGGAGGCCTGTGAATAGTATTGTTATCTCTCCAAAACTGGAAAGCCACGGCAGCCCCTAGATCCCTTTCCCACCTGACAGAAGTAATAAACCTCTGTAAACCGTAGAGCCAGGCCTCTCCTCTTATCAGTCGGAGAAGAGCTGAACAGTAGAGTCTGGAGTTTCCCTCGGGTCATGCTCATGCTCCCGGGATTTCTGCCCGGCGTTTCAAGCCCACCCTCTCTGGCTGCGCTGTGGGTCTGGTTGTTCTTCCACTGAGAAACTGTTTTCCCAGCTGAAAATGGAGAGTGAATGTAAATGCAGGGCTTTATACTCAGTTTTTCACCTGCCTGTGGACCTAAGGAAAGTAGTAAGAGACGTAAGCAGGGCTAAATAAAGAGTAAGAGAAATAAGACTCTGGGTAAATCCCTTGGAGATCACAATCTCGAGACGCTGTTTCTAATCTGGATGGAGGTAAGCCTGAAAGTACCTGCTGCTTGTCAGCCGGGAAATGATTTGAAACGTGAGGCTGGGGGGCCAGGTCTGCCCCATCCATCGGGTGGGATCCCATCGCTGGGCAGGGGCGAGCGGTGATGGGCACGGGGGGGTCCTGGCACTTAGGGGAAGCCCACAGGTACCACGGGCACCAGAGGGGTCTGGCTGGGGGGGCACGGGCTACAGCGAGAGCCCTTCATACATCTCTAGGCAATGTGACAGCTCTACTGAGTTGCAAAGATGATTATAAAATTCACCTTAAATAAAGCTGCTACTGTCTGGAAAATCTTGCTGATATGTCAGAACAATAGCGTATAAAATCTCAACGACAACCATATGTACCCATACGCTCTGATTTACATCTTCTCTTTCCCTAATGAAACGCCATCAAGTTTTATTGCTAGTAAGCTTGTTGATAATGGAAAACAAACACTGTTTTCTAATTTTTGTCTTCCTTGTTTACCAATGCACGTTAGGTTCTGAATTAACTTCTATTTGTTCCTAAGGTGAGTGCCAGCTATCCAAAATTACATCACTAATGCAGAGAATGTATTAATCTTCTGACCGATACGTTGTGACTTTATGGAAATTTGCATCTTGCCAGGAAGAAGGCTATCACCAGTGAGGTAATTGGCACGCGGTTCATGGAGATAACAGCCACATGTCAGGGATTACTGCTTACACCAGAATTTCACCTGCGGACGGCTCTGCTGACTGTTAGCAAAATCAAGTTTATAGTCCCTGAGCATAGGACTTTGTTCAAATATTTAAATGCAGCAGACAGAGCTCACAACTTTAAAAACATTATGTAAAAATCCATATAGTAACACCATAGGAACCTGCCAGTTAGTGTTTGCATTACAACAAACCCATTACACTGTTACAATAAGCCAATCTTTCTTGAAATTTACTACTGGCTCATCAGAAGCAAAACATTTCAGCATTTTTTAAATTTTTTTTTTTAACACAGAAGCTTTCAAAAACTCCGTTGTGTATTTTGTTTGTGTTACGGTGTCACCCATCGGCTCTGCTTGAGGTTGCTGGATACAGTACAAACAGAAGCAAATCAAATCCAGAAACAACCAAATCCAAACAGAGAGAAATCAGAAATCAGAGGCGGTCTGCACCTCGCGGAGTTTACAGTCTCGGCAGGTGAGGCAGGCAGAGGAGCGAGAAAGAGGGCGAGGGGGGAGTGCTGGAGAAGGGGAATCCATGCAGTAAGGGAGGAGCGGTGGCACAGAGAGATGAAGTGACTTTGGCCAAGGTTACACGAGAAGCCTGAGCGGAGCCGCAAAATGAGGCCAGAGCTCCCGAGACCCTCCACCACAAGGCAATCCTTCCCACTCTGTGCGTCTTCTCTCTCTCTTTCTCTTCCTCTCTTTTTAAGGCAGAAAATGTTTCAGCTGAACATCTGCAGTTCCCCAAATTCCTTCTGTTGTTTCCCATTCTGGGATTTTGAAGCCAAACTATCCCCTCTTTATCTGGGCTCGCCCTCACGTAGTCTGCCTGTGTTCGACAGGTTTGTTTTCAGGCACTGTCCTGATGATAATCATCACAGTGAGCTTTTCAAAGCAGGCGTGAGACAGTGACAATTTGCTTGGCTCAGTTTCTCTGCCTGAGCTAGTAAACAAATATTATCATTGCAGATGTGAGTAGGAACCGGGTAGTCTCCCGTTATGTAGCATGCAAGTCCCCACCAAGGAGAGTCATGCCTTTTGCAGGTTTCTAAAATCCAACTTAAACGTCCATCCCTGGGACAGGTGACTGGGAAAAGCAGCTGGCACTTTGGGCGGTGGGAGAAACGCACCGTCCAGCACGGGAGGAATATTCCCAGCTCTGCTCACCCCTGTGGTCTCGCTCCGGGCTGTGAGCCGCAGCCCGGGTAGCAGAGCGAAGACATCCAGTTCTGGTTGACAAGCCGAGCAGTGCCCGTGTTGTGGTGCAAACGAAGGCGGCACAGCTGCCGCAGCTGGGGAGCTTGAAACTGGGACCAGCTGGGTGAGGCTGGAGAGGTCTAGAGCGGGCTGGGAGCAAGCCTGTGCTATCACCTGATGCACAGCGGCGATATCGGAGCAAGATGTCATCCAACCCAAACCATCTTGCAGATGGCTTCTCGGCTTAGCTAAGCAGTTCGGAGGAAGCAACAGGGTAACGTAATTACAGTGATTCTGGGATCAAAGCTGCGCTGCACCACTGAGACATACCAGCTTGTAGCCCGGAGAGCTCCAGCGTGGCACGGCATGCATTGGATAGAGCAATCTCTGTCTTGCAGAAATGCATATGTATGCATGTATGTAGATGCTGTTATGGAGCAAAGCCTTGCAAGTACCATACAGGCAGCCAACGCAGCTCTGGATCCCCAGCCGTGCAGGTGGTGCGGTCATGTTGCAACATTCGCTTTTGGGATAATTAAAGGCACCAAAAGTTTCGGCAACTTGCAAGTGACTGCAGAGAAAGGCTGTAGGATGGATGTTACTCATCTGTTCTAAATGCTAAGGGTTGTGGAGGATCAGCTCAACTAGAAAAGCAAGGTGTTCCCAAGCAGGGGGAAAAAAGGCATTCTGAATAGGGCTAGATAATATACAAAAGCAGAAAAAAATATGTTTACATGAATTAACAACCTAAAATCATGTTGAGGAGGGAGGTAGGAAAAAGAGTTTACTTCTGAATGCCACATCAGCAAATCTCTTTGAGGAGTGTTGTGTGCAGGTTCGTTATTGATATTTGCAGTGGAGATGCTGAAGGATGCCAAAGCAAGGACACCAATTGATCCAAGATTGAAAACCAGTGGAAATGATGACTAGAAGAGAGACCACAGTGCTTGGCTCCAATGATTTTTGGATTTCATCCTCTGCCAGCTAATCGTTGAGGGGGTTCAGCGACATTTTGGCCAGCCTGCGTAAGTACTTATGGCTGGAAAAGGTACCTCATGGGGAAGGCATTCAGTATTGCCAATAAAAGATTTGGGACAGTGCTGTTGAACAAACTCAGCCTGGAAGTAGAATGTAATTTTTTAGGAGTGTAGACATTACTTTGACTTGTCATAGTGTAAACGTGTCATTATAAAGATCTCTCAGTTTAGTAAACACGATGACTTGGATCCCACTTTGTCCATAACAGTCTTGATAGAAAGCTGAAATCACTGGGGCCTCAAGCCATCAAAAGAAGTCCTTGCACAAAATGACAGTCAACAAGGGGAGGAAGGGAATGTGACCACGACTTGAACAAGGTTGTTCGCGCCCCCTCGGTGCATTGACTGAGCGTCCGCAGCTCTGCACACAAACAGCAATTCTAACGAAATCTCACACTTCAGAAATTCACAGGGAGCCCCACTAGACAGCAGTTAATTAATGCATTACTGTCAGCATTACTATCATTTTGACTTCCCCTGAAACATAAGAAGTTGACTTGCTAGATCATGGCCGTAGGATGAGTAACGAGACCGGTGAGCCAGACACACACGCAGTTTCTGTGTGCGCTCAGAGTGAACCAGCGGCCGTAACTCTGCAGCCTGTTCCACGGGGCTGGCACACACCACCAAACTTTCAGAATTGCTCTTTTACAAATGAGCTGTACCCAACTTCGCAAACACCTGCTCTGCACAGAAGGGATTATTTTGATACCAAATTTCAAGCTTCAAAAGTCAGGAAGTGTCTACACAAACAGGTGCGGATGAGTGCATTTGCTTTGCATATTCTCAAATGCAGGTGGAAGAGGAGCGCACCTGCCTACACCCAGTTGGGCTACGTATTCTTAGATGTGTTCAAACCATTGCCTTTCTCCTTTCCCCTCCAAAGAAGGCTGAGCAAACCACATGGTCAATGCTAGGGAAGTGGTTTGCTCAGTTTATTTACTATTTCACCCTCTTTTACCTCAAAAATATCAAAATAATTGGGTTTATATTTTTTTCCTAAAGCCTCCCCAAAACCAAAATTCATTTTCGGATTAATTTTCTTGCCTTGAAGGGAATATAGCTGCAGGTGTTTGTTACATGTGTGAAAACGGGAAGTTGTCTGGCAATTTTTTGGCAGCCTTCACTTTTTTGTTGTAAAACAGAGTAAATACTGAGACAGCTGGTGCACCGCGGGGAATCTGTGGCTGACAAAACTTCGGTGTAAGAAGGCTGATTAAGTGATACTCACAGTACTTCTAATCTTGACGGTGGCTGAAGCACAGCAGCAGGCTCAGCTGGAACGGGAGCCTCCCATCTGTGGGGACAGAGCAGCCCTTTCTGGACCAGTTATTGTCCTGTATCACACCAGTAACCTAGCTGGGGGATTGTGAAAGGGACTATTTGGTTTCCTTGGTCAGATAAACTTGCAGGGAAATGATGGTCATTTTCAATTATCCATGTGGAGTGCAGTATCATACACTAACTAGACTTAGCCTATCTTTCAGGCAAAGAAACTTCATGTTAATGCTTAAAAGGCGAGACAGCCTCTATTAACAAACCCCAGTGCCCGAGAGGAAAGAGAGGGAAAGATAGATACAGGCAAGAGAGCGTCGCATTTCAGATGAGTGCAATAGATTGTGCTTTCTAGCAGCCTGCAGCTTTGGAGCAGGCTGTATTTTGGGGTCTTTAGTTCAGACTACCCATAAATATGAAAGACTAAAAAGCATGACCTGCCTTAGGTAGCAGGTACGATGACAAGCGGTGAAAAGCCTGAGGGCGAGGCATGATTTGGCTCCTGTGTTGCTTTTACTCTGTCATTTCTCCAAAGCAAGGGCAGGGTACTGAAGTGCAATTCTTAGTGAACTCTGCTGGGATACAGAACTCGGTGCACAAAAGACTGGGTTCTCCCACTATGCGGGCGGCAGCCTCCTTGGCTTGAAAAGTTTGGTTTTGAAATGAGAACATGGCTTGAATGAGAGAAGCAGAATCTAATCCACAGAAAGTAGTTTGTTACCTTCTCACTCTCTGAACACCTAAAAGTAGACCGGGTTATGTCACCTCCTCTCTCAGTGAGCCATCACTGCAAGGGGCCAGATGGGCTCTTCTGGAACCAAAGTAGTACTCAGTCTCAGCATAACGTGCAGAGTTTACACTGCCTCTTTGAGTGCTGGAAAGTTTCATACATACCCAAAAGGTATGAAAAGTATAAAATCAGTCAAATTGCATTATGAAAGGGGTTATTAATTTAGCAGACTATGGTTGAAAACTTTCCAGACTAATGTAATATCTCCTCCTTGCCAAATTCATAAATGTGTAAGAGCAGTGACTTAGAAATAAATTAGTCTATTCAGCAAGACTGCAATCTACTGTGCTTCCAATTCATAAAGGTAGGGAAAACAGAAACCTTGTGAAAAACCACTGCCTAACAAAACTACGACCAGAGAAATGCTCGTGTAAATGTGAAACAAAGCTGAGAGCCTGGAGCCAGAAACTGGAGGACAAATACGGAGCTATTACCAAGCACCAGCTGCCCATCTGCACCTTCACACCACTTCTGGAATCACAGCAGAGCCCTTGGGGATTAAACCAACAAATATGGCTACGTGCTTGTGAGCTCAGCTGGCATTTTAGAGTACCTCTGCAAGCTTGCTTCCAACCCAAACTCATAGACACTGGATGCTAAAGCCTGTCACATTAAATATGTCTCTGGATGTTCTGTCCACAATATGACCCTAAGCATTTTCTTCGGAGAGGCTGATACATTTCACCTAGATGCTGCGGTGCTAACTGCCATGCTTGATTGAATAACTTGTCTCCACTATTAAAATGCAGAAAGAACTTAGACAAGCATTTAGAAGCTTTGTCATTAAATAGTTTTCTTGTCAATTGATCTATCTTGTAGAAGGAAGATAACTACTAGATCCATCAATTGCCAGTGAAAAACTAGGAACAGGTCTTAATCAGTTAAGCGGGCAAGTATTGCTTGACAGCTCCCTTCGGGACGTGGCTCATTCGGGGCCTGACTATTCAGCAGGATTAGCAACTTCAAGCACCGGAAAGTTGACCTTAAACGAAGGTGAGCTCACGTCTGCAAGGTGTCAGTGGAGCAGCACAGCGAGAAGGAGCAGCACAAACCTCTCTCTGCTCCCCTGCTGAGGACTGCAAGACCTTTTTCTTTTTCTTTTTTTTTTCCCCAAGAGTCTCACACAGCTTTTAAGAGGCTTAATTGTTTCCGAAGCCTCAGCCTTTTCTCTTTCTGTTGATTTTCTATTGTCACGCATTTCGTGACTTGTGCTGTTCAGCTCAAACCCCAGTAGCTCTTGCTGCTCCCTGGGTGCCGTGCCTTGAACGAGCAGCAGCGCGGGTGGTTGCGGGGGGGGGTGCGGAGATGGAGTCAGGCACCGACAGCTCACTGAGTCGAAATGACTCTTCTTAGTGATGAATGACCAAAAATGCCCATCCACGGAGCGCAAGGGGAACGCCTGCTTACCTACAGCTGTGTCACACAGGGGCATCTTATCCAGCCAACGTCTCTGCCATCCCCACTCCTGGTACGAGTTTTAAGCATTCACTGCATACTGCTTTTTCCAGAGCCCCCAGGCGTTACAGATGTCCCAGGACACCTCTGTGTCGCACAAACCTGGCGTGGCCGTCACGGGCGCATCCCTGCTCCTTGGGGAGCTGTTTCCATCTCCTTCGGCTTTAGAAATGGCTTCTCCTGATCTTTTCTAATGGTTGCTGCTAGCAGTTCTGCTCACAACCCCTCCTCGTGTCACAACCCACAAAGCCTCGTGTCTTGGGAAAGAGGAAAATATCTTTCACTCATTTTACATACAAAACTCCCCAAAAGTTTCTGTCTCTTCACTACTATGTACCAAAAACTTGGTTTCTTCGTAGGATCAGCTTGTGCAGAACGTGCTCAGAAAAAGCCAAGTGCTGAGCAGGACTCTTTCACACACAAATTACTCGTGGTAATATTGCCAAGCCTTCACTTCACACACCTTGCCAGATTTGTTTTTCTTCTGCTCCGTGAAAGTAAAGTAACTCTCTCCCGCTCCCTGAGCTATGTCCCAAGTGCTCTCAATACACCATGAGACTAATTATTACACTTAAAAATAAGGTGGCAGTCAGTCAGATACTGTACTTCAGGTAGAAAACCCTGCTGAGATTCAGCCACTGCATGGGAACATAGCAAAAATTAAAATGTTCCCACTTTTTCAAAGCTACGAACTAATGTGGAAACTCAGATGAAGATCATGCCTATTTAGAGATGTTAAAGACTCATAAATTGTATTTGTCACCCCCACAATCAGTATGAGTTTCAATTAAGTAGAACTGAAACACCCAAGTATTTATTTCAATTACAGATAGGTGGATTCAGGCCATACGGTTTACATGTCCAGTTTTATTTTTCTATGTTCTTCACCGATTCATTCTCCAGAATAGTAGAAGTTGCAGAAAGAAGTATTCACAGTGGGTATGCTCCAGTAAATTTGAAATTCTGATGGCCATAAATATAAGCGGATCTTTTGGATAATAAATTTTCTGTGTCCTAAATTAAAACTAGATTGGTGACAAAAGTTCAGTTGTCTCTCACTTAATGATGTAGTCACCAATACCAAGGGATGTGCTTGGTCGCTAATTACAACATCGAGTTTACAAGGAGTCTGCGTGGAGCTGAGAAATACAATGGCCACCCTATGGACTGAATCACTGTCGGCTGTCCCATTGCGTTTACAGGAACCGATGCCAATAAACTAAGCAGAAATGCAGAACACTTTACCGCAGTCGTCCCTTTAATTTATTGTAACAGAATTGCAACAAATCGCCTTTCAGCCAGGGTGGCATCTTTTAATGTGCTTTTTCCTACTGCCCAGCATGGCGTGGCCGTGCTCCCGGAGCGGGGCTCCCTTGATAGTACCTGGAAGGCACCAGCGGCTGCCAGGGGCTGCATGGCAAGGGAAAGCTTGGCTTCCTCGCACACCCCACGCCTGGGGCACTGCTGGGGGGCTCCTTCCCACCCCCCCGGGGCCGGGCGGCCTCTGCCCAGCACAGAAAATTTTGCTGCTCCTCTGCCGAGGACTGTGCTTTTTGGAAAACCTTTTTTGTTCAGGCTTCTCAGGTTTCCTGAGCGTAGGATTTATATATATATATTTATATATGTATTTTTTAATTTTTTTTTTTTTTTACTTTTTAAAGATGATTTTTTTTAATAGAGAATGAAAGCTCGGTGGGACAGCAATCCGCGGGCAGGCGCTCTGCAGGATGCGATTGCATCCCCTGCCCAGGTTTTGGGGTTGGCTGGCCCAGGAGCCCAGCCACTGGACCCCATGGGAGAGAAGAGGTGGCCAGGCTGGGCTCAAGGTCCAAAACACAGCTGCTGGTGCCCCAGTTTCTGCCGTCCTGGGGTTGGGATGTGGACGAAGGGTGGCTTGCAGCCTTTCCACCCGTGGGAAGGGAGATGTCCCCGGGGGAGGCAGCACCCCGGCGAGATACCCGCTGCCGAAAACCACGTCAGCCCTCGGACCCATCTCCCAGGAGCTGCAGATGCTGGCTGTTGGCAGCAAAGGACCGCCAGGGAGGCTTAGTCGCAGAATCAGAAACGTTCCTGCTCCTCGTTCAATGTAAAATAATTGCTTGAATCCACGTGAGGAAATCCTCTCCCCGGAGCAGCTTTGGGGATATGACAGAAGGCCTGCTCCACTTCTGCCAAAGATAAAGCAATTTATCCTCCTTTTTTGCTATTTCTTGCAGTAGAAAGCCCTGAATTTCTTCCAAGACATGACAGCGATGTATATTAGGACATGATGAGGAAAGAAATTGGCTGGGGTGGTTTGGGTTTTTTTTCGGGGGGCACCGCAAGGCTTCTTCTAGCTGAGGAGTTGTGTCAGCGGTTTCAGTGACTTTATCCCCACTCTGCCGTTGCTGATGTTGTTGGTGCTGTAAATCTGCCCGTAAGGCGCTGCTTTTAGAAGCGGCAGGTAAAGCAGAAATTTGTCCTTTGTATTTCGAGTGAACTGGAGACAGAAATTTCATAAGCTGGCTCCCCAGCTCTGTCTGACAGTCAGGAATCTGCCTCGCTGATCTCCTCCCCTGTCAAAAGTTTTCGGGTTACGGTGGTATTTATATATCGCATATATATCCACCTATATATGTGGATATATAGATAAAAGCATGTATGAAAATATGGATATATACATACATGTGTGTGTATACATATATATATGCATGTATATGTATGTGAGACAGAGGTTTCAGATGTAGGACAGTGTACCTGTAATTACCATAGACTCCTCTAGTAAAAACAATCATACCATTATAATCTCTATTACAGAGAGACTGACTGAAAGTACAGTTTACTTTTTTTCCCTCTTTAATTTCTTTCTTGTTTTATTTTTGTGTTTTGTTCCTTCTTTTCCTCCCTTATTTTTTCCCCTTCCTGTTTAAATGTACTGGATAATAAATAGAGACTAAAAATGCCTTTGCAGCAATGGTTTTGTGAGATAGATACACTTAGGGAGGACAAAAATCTGTTGAATGTTTGTACGTAATGGAGATGCATCTGTACATGTACTCTGTGTCTCTCACCAGCACTGTTCATCCCATGTCTCTACAGCTTAATATATGTAAGCTGTGCTTACATGACATGTTATGGCAGCATGGTATGTAAGCACATATAGAAACACGCAGTTGAAAAGAATGCTGAAAGTAATGTAAATATTTGTTAGTGTATTTAAAATTAACGCATATACCTCACCACAAGCATGTTTTCACATGGGTACACGTGTTGTATTTCTGTATGTATCAGCCAGCCTTCCTATGAACACACGTGTGTGGGAGGAAAGGATATGATTATGGATTTGCATAACATCCTGCATGCATGTAGACTGAAACTGAAAACATGGCGGGAATTATACAATCTATTTTTAAAGTCTGCATTACTGCAAATGTTGCTTCATCAAGCTCTTATCATAGCTGATTAATTATGTAGAATGAATGATGATGAGTTCTCGCTTTATCTTCCATCTCTGCACTGTAGAAGAAATTAAAGCAGGCTGTTTTGGGACACTCGCAAAGAGGCGTTTAGGCAGACAGCGGAGTGAATACCACAATCTTATTTTTTTATCCCTTGGACATCCTACAGATACCAGTATCTCTCCTCATGCATGAGATTATTGATCTCTGTGGCAGTAATGAAAGATGAAAAGGTCACTTTTTAAATGTGAACAGTAGGGACCACTTGCTATGACAACGGCTAGCATAGGAAATGTGTGCCCTTGTCTTTTGCGAAGATCTTAGTTAAATTAACAATATTGATCTACCGTGGGAAGATCTTGTTCTCCTATCTTTTCGTCTTCATACCGCTTCTGTCCAGCGTTTCCAGAACTAACCCGCTATGAGTTTTGATAGCTCCGCGCCTCCTAATTTTCTGCTTTTCCAGCACGCGAGGAACTCACACATCCAACTGCCCGAAGCACGGTCCCTGGCCGTGCTGGAGGTGCGTGCTTTCCTCCACGGCTCCCGGCGGCGGGGGCCTGGCTGGAGGGCACCCTCCCCACCGCAGCACCCCAACCTCTTTTTGCAGCCCCCAGACGGTGCTGGAGGGTGCCAGCAAAGAAAAGAGCCCCCCCGGCTGTCATCGTAGGTGTGCGGGCTGGCTGCCGGCTGCAGAGGTCCAGGCTCGGCCACGGGAGACAGAGGTGGGACAGAGGATGCTAATGGAGTTGGGTGCGATCAGATAAGGAAAGGGGCAGCAGGTTATGGGGAGTTAGATTATTTTTATTAGGGAGAAGAAAGAATGGGTGTGGGGGGTGAGAGCCTGGCGGAGAGGGAATCTCAGCAATCCCAGCACTGACAGCCCCATAGCTTGGGAATACAGGGGCTGGGGACCACCCCACCCTCACATCCACAGTACGGCAATTACAGCTACTGCAAATATCAAGGCATTTCTAAGATGTAGATACAGCTGCATCGTGATTCAGGTAGTAGAATGCCTCAGTGTTGCCAGCCATTTTAACTTTCCCGGGAACTTCCTAATAGCGGTATTAAAAGCTCACTTTTGGAGTTAACCTGCCACACAAAAATTCCTTACCTCCCTCCCTCCCTCCCTCCCTTCCTTCCTTCCTTCCCTCCATCATCCCTCCTGCCCTCCCTCTCTTTCTCTCTCTTTCTTTCTCCTCCTCTCCTTTCTATCTCTCTTTCCCTCTCTGATGCAGTGAAAAGTGCAAAAGGATGCCCTGCAAGCTGAAAGGACTGAAACACAAACAAAACCTAACTTCCTTCCATGTTTTCTTGATCTCCCATGTTCCTTTTTTTTTTTTTAACAGCATCACACAGTTGTAGACAGGAAGGTTGATCTGCAATTTGTGATTTTTGGGGGTTTGGCACAGCTGGAATTCTGTCAAGGAAGATGTTAGTCTGGAGTTATTTCTCTTCAGCAAGGGGGAAATTAGGCATGTGAGAGTAATAGGAAAGTTTGATGCTGGTACTCACTATGATTCAAGTTCAAGTAAGCAAAGCCCCAAAAGGCGTTGTACAGGAGACTGCCGCTGATAACCAGAAGTTTGGGATTAAATGTTTAGTACAGGAGGTAAGAGGTGTGGAAGAAAATTTGGAAGGTGTTAAGAAAACTAGTCACTATGATGCAATGGCGTACGTCAACGAACAAAACAACCAACATGATTTTCTAAGAAAGCCAGAGGACTCTAAAAGAAACCACGGTTGCCACATATCTGTCCACAGTTCCATTCCAAAAGAGAAAACAAAATGGAGGAGGAAGCAGGCAGTGTGCCTTTAGAAAGCCTGCTTGTCAGGCTCCGCTCAAGCCCCCGGGAAAAGATAAAACTAGCAAGAAAACACAACAAGTGAAGGGTAGCCAAAGGGACATCAGATGAGTGCTGTGCTAAAGAGGAAGCGGACCCCCTTTTAAAGAGGGAAGTGAAATGAATTGTTACAAAATGGGAATGATGCAGAACTATATTTAAACTTTTTTTTTATAGAAAGAATAATTAAGACGGAGTGCTGGCAATTAGGAAGTATCGACAACGCTTTAGCTGTTGATAAAAAAGCATGCAAGAAAATATTTGGTAAATTAACTGCCCTGACTAAGTTAATCCATAATATTGAAAGGATTATTATTGAATCGCACATTATTTCTTACATCTCAGAGAAACAGAAAAATACATTAAGATGGGGGAAATATAATACAGGGGAAGACTCAGCTTGCTGATTTAAGACACCCATAAACAGGGAGGTGTCTCCACATGGTGGAGGTATCAAATGTCCCATTATGATCGGTGGCAATTTGGGGCTTCATTCAGTTGCTCACACATAGGCATGGCCTGACGGCCCCGGGGGACAGCAGACGTGCACTGGGGACTGACAGATATCTCACAGGAACCATAGGAAACGCACGTCCCTCTGGAGCATAGGGCTGGAGGCCAGGCAGGACAGGACGGGCTTTGGGCATCTCAAAATGCACCGGGCACCTGCGGTTAACCCGCCGAATCCGGAGCTGGGAGCAGGAGGTAGCTCCAAATTAAGGCTCCAAATGCCCATCTCCGCACATAAGCTAGATGTTAAAGTTCCTTCTATATTCCCCCAGTGGACAAACGATTCAGTATAGGCATTGGCATCTAAACATCACGTCCAAAGGTCACGTCGGCTAATCTTAGTACGGGCACCTACGGCAGTCAGAGCACAAGGCGCAGCAGAGAGCTTCAGCCCAGTGCCGGGCTGCGCGAGAGGCGGGGGTCCTCCTCCCGGCTATCTTCGTTATCCCGGTCTAGCTCCAGATGTCTCCTTTAGAGCGGTTTAGGACGGAGCAAGGAGGTGAACGGTTTACCCCCTCCACAGCTGATGAAGAGAGACAGGCACGGAGCTGCAATCCCTCTCGCTCCAAAGCAGACCTCTAAAATAGGAGGGATTCCCTTTCTCAAGTGCTTGGTGCTCCTGCAGAGAGTGATTTTTCTCAGCATTTAGAGTGACGAAGCCAGCTTTCTGCTGGTGCATGCAAAAGAAAAGCAGCTCTTTTTTTTTTTTTTTTTTTCTCCAGGGTCTGGAAGTGATTTCTCCTGAAGAAATGCTAGGAGGGCTAATCAAATATGGCAAAATGAGAGAAGAACTGTAACGCGCTCCAGTTTCCTCCCCGGCGTGTTGGCGACCGCACCGCGTGGTGAGCGGACCTCGGCTCCTTTCCCTGCAAAGCCGTGTCTTCCCCCGGTGCCTGCCCCACGTCCAGCTCACCCTCAGACTCGGGGTCCCGTGGGGAGAAGCACCCACACCCCACGCGGTGCCGCGTGGGTCCCCGGCGAGGATGTGACACCCAGGGCAAGACTCGCCACCCTGAGTCACAGCAACGGGGACCGGGCTCAGGAAATGAGTCAATCGCTTGTCTTCATCCTCCGTGGCCTGTGTGGGACTTGTTTGGCAGAGGTAGCTTTGTTTAAAAACAAATGCCGCGTCGCTCTGTGAGCGCATCATCACTTAAAACCACAGCACAGCAGCTCTGGCTTGTGGCTTTCTCCGTTCGCTGTCTTCCTGGGGTGAAATAAATCTCAGCTCCTTCTGGGTGAGGGTCGCGGGAAGTGTGCCCGCACCAACACGGTCAGATTGGCCGGTGAGCTGGGAAAATGCTGGGTGATTTTTCAGAGGGGGAGTGGAGAATACTCCCCGGTGACAGTTCTGTGCCCTGATGAAATACGGCATCGCACCTCTACCACTCCCACCGCGGCGGAGGGCAAATAAAATGCCGAGGAGAGGGAGGGGATTCCTCCAAGAGATATACCTTGTGCAACTGGAAAAGATTCAATTTGCAGAGACTCAGGTGAATATTAGAGCAGAAATTCCATATGGATGACGTCTATGAAATTACAGAGAGGAATTTGGAAAACTGCTTCTTAAGCACTGAGGAGAACAACAGTGCATTGTGAGGCACAGGATCCCTCATAGGTAATACCTGTATTACAGTGATATGGTGTTCACACTATAGTTTAACATGAGTCACAGCACTGACTGATGCATAAATACCATATGATTTTATATAGACTATATATGCACCTTGTTTATGACACTATTTTCATTTGTCCCTATAATGCAAGTTTAAAACTTCTCTGAGCTACTCCCTAGGAGTTATGTATGGTACCTGGTAAAACCCTTAAGAAGTTTAACTTAACCAGTGCTTGAGGAATATGCTAATTACATTTTTTTGCATTAGCGAGTAAATAAAATTCAGGAGTACCTCTTTACAGTAAGCATAACTTTATTTTCAAGTGTTTTAGGAATACAATGCAGTACTTGTAAATGCAACTTGGGAATTCCAGTAGTTATCTGACAAGCGACACAGACTGGGGTTAAGAATGTGACCATCCACTATGAATAGTTCCCACTTACAGCTTCAGTACATATATTTATAGAACTACTTATTTTAGGCTTAATGCATTTAGTGGTGGGGTAACTGGAATTTTTTCTTCCTGGGCCCACTTTCCTTTTAAAAAGCAGCATGGACTGCTGTCTGCTTGGAGTCTGACAGGAGACTGTATTTAACATTTATCTTATTTACACCTAAAAATGAGGAAACAGCGAGTTTTGTATCTATACATCTAAGCATTTGCATGTCCATTTCCTAGCTGAACATTCAATCACAGCAGTTGCACAAACAAATTAGGCATACAGCTATACAAACCCAGTTTAAAAAATTGGGCCATGCGTGGGTGTGTGCATCTAAATATTTTACAAGCTGAAAAATCACCCTGGAGTATTTTAGGTTAGAGATAGATAAATTATATGTCCATCCAAATTTTCCTGTAAGCAAAGATTCAAAGATGAATATGCATAAAATCTTACAATTATTGTCAGGTTTGCAGGCGTTCCGGGTGTCCTTCCTGCAGGGCTGTGCTAGGCAGAGCTCCGCGCTCTCACAATTCGGTTCTGTGACACAAAAGAAGCAATAACGTTACTACCGGAGTCTGCGTTACCTAAAAATATTTCTAATAACCTGTTTCATCCCTGCAGCATAGCAAACGCTAACATGCCTGGAGCCCAGCGACGCGGGGCTCCCTGCGGAGCCGCAGTCCGGAGCCTTGACTCTATATCTCAAACCGAAAACGCATCGGCCGCCGGGGAGCGGGCAGCAACATCTCCTCCACGCCGTCGTCCCCATCCCAGCACGGCCGGGCTCTGTCCCCCCTCGATGGCTTCACCTCCTCCTTGCTGAGGACACAGCTCCAGCAAGGAGTAACAAGCTGCTGCCTTTCCCTCCTGAAGTCACCCCGCCGAACCATTTTTTTCCTGAATCCGGGGCTTTCTTTTTAGGTTTGTTGTTGTAATTACAGAAACCGAGCTACAGACCCGTGAAGCGGACTGTCAAAGGCGAGCCTACGGCTAAGCCACGAGCAGAATTTGTGGACTTGGGAAGAGGCACTGGCTTAGACCGAAGGATGTCGTTTGTTTTCCAGCTGCAGACAGTAGCTTAGTCTTGCTGTCCGAGAGTGCTCTCAGGATTTCCCAGGTGACTAACGTTACCTCCTGGCATTAAAGGCTCCCCTGCTATGCTCAGTCCTACTACGAGGCTCGTATCCCGTACCCACTTAAGATAATTATTGCTCGTATTGAAACACTCCCTTTTAATTAACGGAAGGGTTGATGATCTCATGTGTTTATCTGTTAGTAGTTTTGTTACTTTTTAATAACCAGAGGCCTAGAATGATGCAAACCTGCCGCGTCAAACGACGGCGGCTGTCTGTCACCGCAGATGGTAGAGAGGCTGGTGGTTTGGGGAAAGACACTGGGGTTTGGGGAAAGGCACCAGCATTTGGGGAAAGGCACTGGGGTTTGGGGAAAGGCACTGGGGTTTGGGGCCACGTTCTTCCAGGCGGTGGACGGTGTACACGGCCAGCTAACAACCGCTCTGAGAGGTCCAGCAAGTCTCTTCAAAGGACAGGCAGTGGAAGAGGAAAAAGCAAACCAACAACAATAAAGTAGCAGCCTTTTACATGAGGCACCTACAAGTGAGTAGTCCTCATTCCTAAGATTCTGGCAGATTACCACAGCTATTCTTGCAGCTGGCTTGCTTTGTCAAAAACTATGAATTTCTCTTCTTTTCTTCAATGGAGATCTTCTTTTGTCTGCTGACTTGAAGAAGCATCCCAGAAACATCTTTCCATTTCAGTTTCTGCTCATTTTTATCAGGATGGGGATGCAAGAGAGGGGAGAGGAAGGAAAAGATAAGGCAAACATCTCTGCCCCTCCAGCCCCGAGGTGCTGAGGGCTGGTGTCCGTGGGGCTGCGGGGCCGTACGGGACGGGCGCTGCGGAGGATGCTCAGCCCGCTTTCGGGTGTGGGAGGAATGCGGACCATCCGGAGAAGATCCCTGCATGTACAGATTTCAGAAAGTATGTTTTCTTCATCAGTAAACAAACAATGAGTCATTGGCTGTCGCATGGGAGAAAATGAGATGACAAAGAATGTATAAGTAAATAAATTAGTTCCCTTTAGCCATGGCAACAACTCAGTGTTTCCACCCAAATGTTTTATTCCAATTCATCTTTCTTCCTTTATTTTTTAACATTGTTGCCCTTGTACTTTGGGGAAACAAAACTCTAACACTTGAAAAGATATATTTTCAAAATGCAGTTCTTGTGTTAAACTGCATTTGAAGAGGCAGTCTTTATTTTCTGACATTTATGTCCAGGGATGGAGCTACGGAGGAAGGAATGGAGCTGTAACCCACTCTGTCCTGATGGTGCTGCAGGTCTTGCGTGTGGCATTTATCACTCGACCTGCAAAAGGAGCTTTTACCATACAGACGTCTCTTGCTCAGCCCCCTGCCCCAAATGTGGGTGCATTATGCTTTATCTGTTTTACAGACGCCATCCATAAGAAGAGCTTTGGAGGTTTGCTGACCCCTGTCGCCAAGCATCGATGCCAGAATATTGTGGTCCAAAGAACTATATCTCTCCGGGGATATCTCTATTTAAAAACATGCTTCTGGTCCAATCCTTTCCATTGCATCTGCATCTTAGAGCAGTCGATGCAAAATTTTTTGTTTTCCCCAGATCCTGCAGAGGTGGAAATCTTGCTTAAGAGCTGTGTTTCAATCCTTGGTTTAAGTTTTGTTATTTCAAAGGCCATGTTTTGCTCATAGTAAATAGTCTAAAAATTATACAAGATGTTTTAAAACTGTATATGTATTACAGCTCCTATAACCTCAGTCCATGCCAAAAGAGTGCTCTCCAAAGTAGGGGAAGTTGGAAATTGTTGGAATCACATCTTGATTTAAATGCCTCAACACAGTCCTCATCTATAGGCTGCCACGAGTGGATGTTACCTTTTTCACTAAGATGGGAAAAAGACTTCAGGGAGCATTCCAGAGAACTGAATTATTTAAATATTACCTTCATTCATAGATTTCCCCAAAGCTATTTTCCCTTTGGTTTTGTCTCTTATTATGTGAGAGGGAAGGAATTTAGGTAGATGGCACAAGCACCTTTTCTGGTACACTCTTCAATGTTTGTAACAGAGGAAATAATTACTTCTTTTAAAATAATATCAAAAAGCATTTTCCCCCTGACTGCAACTGTTTCTATACCTACATCTGAGTGATGTTGTTGCATATATCTGTTCTAACTGTAAAATTCACTTAGGCTATTCCAAGCTATGAAGGTGATGGCATTTTCTTGGTCAGGAGGACTGCAGAAGTATGCATGCGGCCAACATCAGCAATATACATCTCTTCATACTATATAACTGAATCAGTTTGATTTGGTTTGAATGTTTAGGTCAGTGGACCAAAAATGTACTTTGACCTTTTGTTCCGCTGTATTTCCTGTATCTCCAATGACAGCATTTTATTGAGAATATTGTCTTTAATCACCCAGCAGAGATGATGCGTGAGGGGAGGAGAGGGAGAAAAGCAGGGTGGAAGGGGCTTTCGCCCCTGTAGGCACCATCAGCTGCTGCAGGGTTTGCAAACGCAGCAGGTAGCCAGCCTGGAGCCATCTCTTCCCTGCCCTTTAGACAAGGACTCTTCTTATTCCCGGTCTTGCAAAGATCTTTAGGCTGCAATAAATTGAAACTGCCCTGTCAAATTCTCAATGCTCTCGAAACTCGGAGGCAATGTTAGTAAAGATTTAAAATAGGGGACATCACAGATTATTCATGCAGGCAGCTTGAAAGGCTGTGGGATTTGTTCCGGTATGGCAGAGAACTTTTTCATTATCGGTGGTAGCAATAATCATAAGCTGAGGTCTGTGGTTCAGTTTATGGTGGTCTTAATTTACGATGGAAGACTTTATTTTAAACAATAAAAGTGAGGGGATAGCAAAATTCTGTTAAAGGTAATTAACTCCAGGGATGCAGGACTGAAGGCTGCTCTGAAGAGTGAAAAAAAAAAAAAATCTATATGGGTGATGGATTTTATCCTCTTTCTTCCCAGCAGGTTAACTTTAAGGTATCTTTTTTAATTGACACTCTTGATGAAACAATTTAAATACTACAAAACTATATTTAGTTCTTGTTATTGTTGATGTCAAGGACATTTCTACATGAAATCTGAACAAGAACAGGTCAGGCGGAGCAACGTGTGGGTGAAAGCACTTCCTCTACACAAAGTATAGTAAGACAGACTGTATGTAAACAAGTACTGATTCATGGTCTTGTCTTTCTTTGAATGAAAGGAGCAAATTTGGTTCTAAATTCTCCATCTTCAGTTCTGAGTGAAGAACTGATTCTCTGATGCTGGACTGAATAAATTACAGCTCGTGCTCTGCTATTTGTTTTTTCCTTCTATTTAGGTGGTTTTTTTCTTTGAAGGATGGAAAGTAGATCTTTATGAGAGTCTCATGGAGAAAAAATAAATTAATTCCTTTCAAGGCAATCCATCTGATTTCAGCTGTTCATTTAACAGAGAGAAAAGAGATTAAAAACAAACTCTCCAAAGGCTGGCTCTGGTAGAGCAAGAGGGTAAGACTTTACCCATCACCACCTGTCGAGAGCTGATGCTATTAGTCCCTATGCTGCTGTCTAACATATAAGTAGGGTTAGTGGTTAAGGGATGGATTTCTTCATTCATTAGATTATAGGTGAGGTAAGAAATTGAGGGCTGGGTTTATTTTTTTGAATACTTTTGAGACATCAGAAGCACTTGAAGCAAAAGAATTTCAATTCTTATTTTATGAAGGTAAAAACATTTATTTTCTTGCTGAGACAGTGGGTGGGAGCAGTGGAATCAGGAGCTTTGTGCTGAATTTCGTCTCTGATAATGAAATGCTTTTTGATCAAAGGCAAGTCTCCTAACTGCTGCACGCTGTGATTTCTTTGTCCTAAATGTAGCTGTATATAAAGTATACCTGCCTCATGGGATACTCCAGCAATGAATAGAACTGTCTATAACGAAAGTACTACATAGTGCAACTATAGCTGATATTTAGGTTGATACCTTACAGCCTAAGTGTCTGGAACACTTTTCTCATTACCTCCTTATTTTCTTTTCTGCTTATATGTGGCCTGTCCAGGCAGAATCAATTAAGTAGTTACAAGGAAAGAGGCAGAGGTGTTTATGGTCAGGTCACCAAAAAGTCCAAAGATCTTTTTCTTTACAAATTTAAAATAATTTGCAGCCGGGGCGGGGGGGGGGAAGTTAGGTTTGGGGATTTTTTTTGCTTTGGTTTATTTATTTTTTTTTTTAAGACTCCGGTATTTTCAAACATGTGGATGGGTTTTGTGGTTCCCAACTGTTGCCTAGCTCAAGATGGTATATAAGATGTAAATGTACCAGCTATTTTCTGAGATTCTTGGGCAGTCACAACATAGGCAAAGGTTACCATCAGAACCACACTGGAAATGTAAAAACTCAAGCACCCTAGAGTATTTATTTAGGTAAGGAAAGTTTATGCAGCTTATGAAAGAATTACTCTGTGAGGAAATTCAATTTCAGTAGCTTTTTTATCTCATTTCCTCAGTTCCCCTGTCATCCCCCGAGCTCGACCCTTTCTTTAGAAGCCCAGAGCAAGCAGGGAGAAATGTATTGAATTTAATGGCTGGCTTGGGAAAGTTTTCCCCAAAGGACCGTTTGTCCGTTGTAACTGGCTATCTGCTGCATTTATTTTATTTTGTTTTACTGGCTGTAAGGACATGAGTACTTACATTTACTCTCTTTCTCAAAATATTGTGGTTTGGCTGAGTGGTTTAGACTAAACTGAAGAGCTGCATCAGTACTAGAGAGGATGGTTTATTTTGGTCTTTTTACCTGGCTGTTTTCAAACTCCATCTGTACCCTGAGCATCGGGCTGTGCGTGGGAGCGATGCCGCGGCGGGAGGACGCGCAGGAGCCCTCATCGCCCGTTCCTCTGCACGCACACGCAGAAGCGCTTTCCCCACCGGCTCCGCTCTGTTGTAGAGGGAAATTCGGAGATGGGAGCAAGGCCAGGGACCCCTGTGCGGGGGGCTCGGTGTGTTGGGGAAAGGCAGATTTCACGGGGACTCACCGCCGCGTCCCTCGCAAGCGCTGCAAGATGTAGCTGTAGGCAAGGCAGGGTCGACCACGCTGCGATTCGCATTAATCGCGCCGTTCAGACCGAGCCAGAGGACAGAGCGTTGGCGAGGTCGACCGGGGCTGTCCTTGCAGCCATCCTGACCTCTGCCGCGGTGCGGAGGACCGGCACAAGCCCCTTCACCCCCGCTCCCCGAGGAGCCCACGCCGTTTCAGCCGCGATGCCCGGCTGCAGAAGGGCACAACTACGTTTCACCAGCATCCAGACGCTTCCACAAAATGGTTTTTCAGAGGGACAGTCAAGACCCCTGAGCTCTCGCACCTTCCCCGGCAGCCTGGCTTCCATCTCCAGACGCCTGCTCGCCCACGGACAGCCGGGAGCCGGCCGGGTAGCAGGGCTCGGCACCCAAAGAAACCTGTTCGTAGTCCGGCTGCAACGAGTCCGGCAGCCTATTGCTTGCTTGTTCCCTGGGAAAAAACGACGCTTAAGAGCCCAGCAAAGCAGCCCGAGCTCGCTCCGGTCACGCGCGGAGAGGATTTGGATTACCACACTCTAGCTGCACAGGCAGCCCAAGCGTCCTGGCCTGGTGCAAATGCAGTGGATTTTGCCTATTGATCTATTTTTTTCCCCTCCAAGATGACTTTAATACGAGGAGACAGTTCAGAAATTAATTCATGCTGCACTAGTATTATTATTGCTCCCATGCTGCTATGGATATAGATGGTATTTTACAGGAAATCGTGAAGAAAAGACTATTGCTTTGAGTCGGGCTGTAATTTAAAGTTATCCAGACAAGATGACCCATGCTTGTACCCTCATCTCTGCACCGCTGCAGCGGTACAGCACCAGTCTAGTCCAGCTAATGTTCTGACCTAAGTTTTCAACACATACATGTCTATTCTAAATCAATAGGTTTAACATTTTAGACCTGGTTCATCATCCTAATATCTGAACTCGTGAGCACTTAAACCTGAAGCAAAATTTCCCTGTGTATGAATAAGAGATGCAGGCTTCCGGTATGTATACTCAATGTAGAGATGCCTTCTCTTTTTACCTGCCTGGGCAGTATGAGATGTATCTATAGTTCATGGTTCTGTTTTATAGAAGGTTTATTTTATTGCCTCAGACTTAATGAAAATGAAGAAATCCGTAATCATATTTGATTAGTCCAAATGGCATGACTGCATCATCTGTAATGGGAGGTAAAATACTTAAAAATGTGCCAAAGTAAATTGCTTCTTGCATACATATTTCTTTTAAGTCTCTCCTAGTGTGAACATCCCCCTTGAACTCTTTCCTGTATTGGACATACTGATTACGCTGTTCATTTAGCAAGCAGTAAATGAATGGAAGGGTTATTAAAATACACAAGAATTTGGATCGGAATACATCCACTTCCTCAAAAAATGAAAGCTGGGAAGAGCATGTAGGAATAACAGCAAACACACAAACTTAGGAGGAGCAGTTCAGTCAGGAGCCGAAGGCGGAGGCGATGCTCCTGCGTCTGGCAGCGGCCGCAGGGCTGGACAAGCCAGGGCTTCTGCTCTCTGGGGCCGGGGGTGTTACTGGGAGCAAAGGGAGCCAGGTGGAAGGGGTAGGGTTACTGCATGCTGCCTCTCCCTACCAGAATTAGGGTCATCCACGTTCCACTGATTTATTTGCGGGAGAGGAGTTAGGGGAATTCATTTGCTAATCCTACACCCAGTCTCCCTCTTCCCTGGCTGCAGTCTTCCAATAATTTCCCGATATAGACTCTACCTCCCTCTCTGCAGCTGTTTGTTATTTGCTATTTTAATAACAAAATGCTGTTGCCTAAGGCTGATGCTTGGAGACTTTTGTTTCTTCATCAAATCCACTTCCACCTAAAGTACGTAAAGGATTTGTTCCTAGTACAGGAAAATCTGTAAAATAAGCCACTCGTACTAGATTTTTTCTTGTCTAAATACATCTATCAATTTAATCTGAAGAAATTATACACCTGCTCAAACAGTAAACCAAATGTTCAAGAAAATTAGGGAGAATCGGAAGACTGATTCTCCAATCACTCATAAATCATGAAGGTATACTTTACTTTTGAGTAGCCATGAAATAGTTTGCAGCAATCATTTTTAGGTGGCTAAGGATGGCTCACCGCACTCCTGCAGTTGTTCAGCAGGGACAATGTGGGGGCAGTGGCTCTACGTGACATCGCTTTGGCTTCCTGATTGTATGACTGCAACTTAATGAGCTGCTCAGGGCTTGACCCAATGAAAGGTTTAAGTGACTAACAAAAGACTTATGTATTATTAAGATGCCTATGCTCAACATCACAAATCCATACCTTCCTGTTTGACTTCACAAGTCTCTAAACACGGCCAACTCTGCGCCTGCGTGTGCCTGGGACCGGCCCTGATGCTCTTGTCATGTCTGGGCTTGATCGTAATCCAAAAATACAGCGCTCGTTTGCCTTGAGGGCCTGCCACAGTGGGCTTGGCACACAACCGCAGGATGGATCCACCACGGGAGGTAGCAGTGGTTATGGAGCAGCTTTCACTACAAATACCCTCCACCTTTGCTGTTGAAGGTAAAGACAAGATTTATGGGGCCGGAGAAAGGGTGTGTGGTGTCACTGCTTAATAAGTCAGGCACTCACATGGAAAGGAGGGAGTCAGTAAAATCCACAGATCTCCACCAGCAAAGCAAGTTCAGGATCCCTCCGTCCTGGCCAGAGGAGCAGGGGTGGGATCTCTAAGGGGTCCTCATGTACCATGTCTCCTGGTGCCGGGCTGCAGGCGCACCCTGCAGAAGGTGCCGGCTGAGGGTGTTGTTATTCTGACTCCTTTGCCCCAAGGGTTTGGTTTCACAAGTCCTGGGGAGTCAAATAACTGCTTTGTGACCCCAAAGGTGGAGGTCCTACCCATCTCTCACGCCTTGCCACCGCACGGTCCCACTCTGTATCTCACGGTGACACTGTCACTCATGCGTTGGCTTTGTACTTGAACCACATCAGTTCAACAGCCCGGAAGAAAAACAACCAACAGCAAAACCTACATAGCTTTGTGCCACTCTAGTGAGTCAAAGGGGAGGTTCCAGTCAGGGCCAGAGCTGGTGTAAGCAGGACGCAGGATTGGGAAAGGAGGAGAGGGACGCGCAGCCTCTCCTCTTTGTCCCGAGCTGAGCATTTCGGTGGCTGCGTCCACAGGCTCCGTGTGTGCTCTCCATGGAGCACCGAGCCCAGCTCCGGGCTTCGGTCCTGCTTGCACATGATGAACACCTCTGCTGGTGAAAATATTAGCAAAGATCTGAGGAACGAAGAAGATCGGTATAACTTCATCAAAAAAAGGTTAATCAGTATGAACATAGGTGGCTGTCCAAATAGTTACATACAGCCTAAACGGTGGCTGCTGGGGATATGTTCATACTAGATACATGCTCTCCTAGCTTTGAATAAACGTTTTCTCCCAGAGTATAAACATTTATGATTTAATCTAGGAATTAGCCTTAGGGAAACCGCAAATGTCTAGAGTAATATTTACATTTGTTTCAGATAATCAATTGCTGTTGGTCAGCAAATAATTAATCTGAATTAAAGAGGACTCAGGCGACACAGGTCAAACACACACGCTTCTGCACTGCTGCAGGAGAAGAACTGAGACCAAATATAGCTCCAAATGGGACAGGTTGCTTCCTTCTTGGCATTAGCCCAGCTGATGTACGTAGGCAGCAAAGACCGAACAGACTTATAGCTTACCAAGACCCTTCTGCCCATCCGGCTCTTCAGAAGGCAAGGAACTGCCAGGTGAGGGCACATAAGCAGATCATAATTTGACACAGAGATACATAAAAACAGTACAGCATTCATCTAACTGGGAAAAATTCATCGGCAGATATATTCCCCAAACTGCTTTATTCAGTTTATGCAGAAAGTTACCTTTAATTCCATGATTCTGCATGCCCGCAAGTCTATTCTTCCAGTATTTAACCAGCACTGATAAAAGACATAAGCAGGAAGCACCTGGGAAATTACAACTGAAAAGTCAAGTGGATTTGCTATAGGTCTTAATCTTAAATTATAGCAAAAAAAGTCATACAGGCCCATTTGAGATAGAAATCCTTTTCTCGATATGTTTCTATATTAGAAAGAAAGAAAAAGAGAAAGAGAATGAAAAAGAGAAAAAAGAGAAAGAGACCGAAAAAGGAAAAGGAAAAAGTATTTTGAGAGTTAATTCTTCAGCCATTTTCCTCTCTTTCTGAGTTGGCACTTCATGACATTTCCATTATGTGCTGTCTCTGGTGTATTGCTATCAAAGCATACAGAATTTTTCCATTGAGTAGAAAATTGGCAAGGCTTTCTTGTTTACAACTGCAAAGGTAACAACTCTGATAAAGTAATGCACCTAATTATGCCACTTTTAGCCAAATTGTGGGAAAAATAACTTTCCATTCCGTTAGCCTGGCTGCTGCACCTGAATGTGTTTTTCTTAAAACCAACGCTGATGTTGCTTATTAGCAGCATCCCTGCTCAGAGAGGGCTGCACTCACTTAGTGACTTCCTGGCTTCACAGCAAATCATAAAATTAAAAGGGTTCTCCCTGCAAGTGCAGTTTAAGGATTTTCACAGTAATTGGTGCTCTCAACAGGCTCAGCTTTGGCAGAAGAGTGTGAGATTGATATTACTGTTATCCCACAGGTTAGAGGCAGCAAGTGAAGCTCTGGGCTAGAAGAGGACTGGGCGGTTGCACCCATCTCAGCAGATTCCGCCGCAGTCCTTTCGGGCTCCGCTGTATGCTGCTGCTTCGTACTAACCACCCTTGAAAGACCAAGTCAGGTCTAAGACTGAAATATAAATGGGTAGATGCTGCATTGCTGTAGCGATCATGCCATCCCCATTATAAAGATTCACAGGCAAAGCAGTGTAGTGCAAGCCCACTTAAGAAAAAAACGCTGAATGCAGTTGAAAGTAGACCTAGGCTATTTAGAAGCACTTAAAAAACACAGGACTACTATTCTTTCAGTGCTTTCCCTTTGTGGATCTCAAAGCACTTTATGAACATTCATCGAGCCTCACCACCACCCTGTGAGGTGTTATAACATCGCTCCTTTCCCAAGGGTGGGTAATGCGATTTCTGGGCGCCCACATGGAGATATGTGAAAATTTCAGAGATACCAAACACCCAGAACTGCCAGCCACTGGTATGCATAACTCATGACCCCAAATAAGCACTATTAAAAGCGCGATGGCAGGCTTATTTTTATTTACCTCCTAGTAAAAAAGAGCTTAGGAGTACACATTTTCAAGTGTGCCTCCACAGCTTTGAGAGCAAGAAACTTTTTATTTGCTTGCTTTTTTGCCTAAAGAAAGCTGAGAGTAGATGACCTAACTAAAGATGCGATCCAGGCAGTTCAGTCTGTAAGTAAAACAAAGTACACACCATATTGGATGACTCACAGTGAAATTGCAAGAGCAGATGAAATCAGTGAGAGCCATGAGCTTTTCCGTAAACAATTTCAAAGTTACAGACACCAAAGCACAAGGCAGCACAGCGTTAGGCCCCCGTTAGGGGAGGAGACCATTAAAACACACGGCACTGTGATGCGATACGCCGTGCCGGGCAAAGAACAGTGTGGGGACGAGCACAAAGCCCAGTTTGCAACATCTTTAGACCTATGTGAACAATAACATCTGGACCTAAAAGCACAATTCATTCCCTCTAGCCTGAATACTTCCCAGGAATTCCCCTCCCGGGGTTATTTCGGTGGAGAGGGCCCAGTGACTAGGAGGTTTAGGACAGGAATGGGGAGAATGCAACCACTCCCCGTTATCGTTTTTCCCACCCACCCTCCCACGGCGTGGAGCTTTTCTCCCGCCCCGATGCTTTTGCGGGAGCTCCGAAGGCAGCAGCTGGCAAGGGGAGGCGAGCCAGCTACAGCTGTACCCGTGGGGGCTTTAAGGGCGGCTGCAGAGGCAACGGACCCCGAGCCTCGACCCTCTGCAGGATTCCCTGCGGTCTGCTGGCAAACTCCCATGGTAAATGAACCTGTTCTGTGGGGTGCGGGCAGAGGAAATGGTCTTTTTCCTGATTGATCTGCGAAGGGACCGTCAGGGCCTACCATTATCAACACAAAGTAAATGAGCTGCAATTCAGGTTGCTTACACGATTTGCCCTGTCAGCTAGGGACCTCACCCACCAGATTAAAAATCCCAGGAGAGCGGCAGGATACTGCGGTGGTGAGCTCTGCAGAAAACCCTCCAGGAGCCAAGGAGGAAAACACCGTGTAAAAGTTTGTAAGAATTAACTCGTTTCACATACATTTAAACATCAATGTGTAGGTAATTTCAAACCTAGAATAGACCTGGTCGTTAGTATGAGGTCAAATAACTCCTTGGATTGGACCACTGCATTTTCGTACAGCAGCCGAGCAGCACGAGGCCGCCTGCTCGCCGTGCCTCCTGCCTGACGGCAGAGCGTGCGTTCACAGCTACGGCGAGCAATCTCCACTCAAGAGAGGTTTGGCATTGAAAGAGCTGCGATATTTTAAATTGGGGATTTGGGGAACTATGCGGACCCCTCATCCGGAATAGCCGATTTCTTGCCAAGAGTAGAAATTGCTCCTACTTTTGGCAGATGGCACTGACTCAGATGCTCGTCCGGAGTCCTCTGCTTCATATGCCCATGTATGTTGGCGGACTACAGATAAAGGTTCCTTGACTTACGTCATACTGACAAAGGTATTTGGCTAATGAGTGTCAAAACTACAAATAGAACAGATCTACCCAAAATTTATTTAAAACAAAATAGCACCTGATATGTTTCAGCTGAGCGCTGGATTTTTCAGCTAAGTCAGAACTGACTTCACTGCTGTGAGTCATAACACTAAAATATACCACCTGTATACGATGCCCTCCATGCTTTACATCTACAAATTAGCCCTCCATCATCCCAGTGAACTATTACTATAATCATATAAAAAATGGGAATGCTAAACTGCCAAAGCTTTACCAACTAAGCTAACGCTATATAGCGCTTGGGTGACAGTGACAGATAGAAAACAAAGGCTGGGAACACTGATTTCTGAATTATTTTTCTTGTCTCTAGACAATACTTATATGTAATAGAGATCAGCTAAAAGAATGGTAGTGGAGCAGATCTGAGGTTAGATATGCTCAGCCATTTGCTATCGCCAGGTTGCTGTCTTTGCAATAGCTGCTTAAAAAGGGATTGCTCTAAAGCTGAACCCTCCCCCCCCCCGTAACTGTATTTTGCAACCTGGTTATTTTTTTCCCAGCTCTTTTGTCACAACTAAAAAGTAAGATTGCTCCTTAAAATAATTAACTCTATAGAACATGAGTTCTGTTTAAAATACAATCAATATTGAAAATAAGTTTTACTTTATCTTGATTTCAGTTAACAAACTCTATTTAGAATTTTGTATAGTTAAATTTTTTTCCAGCTCTGATTTAACAATTCATTGTTTCCAGATTCTTTTATGTAGTATTTGTATTTGACCAGTGATTTTTATATTGCTGTCTAGTGTTCAGTTTTTCTATTATGTATAATCATTCAGCAATTTCAATTATAACTGATGGAGTCACAGAACAATTTCTCTTTCAATCATGTTACTTCTTCATACTATTTTTCTTTCAGCTAATTCTAATTTTAATTAGTTAGAGCAGCAATTGATTATACTGATGTACTACTCAATTAATTCCACAGTGGTGACTGAGGTTATTTGCTGAGTGACAGCAAAATACCAGAGTACACCGTATTTTACAATAATTACGTACCAGTTCTACTGGAAACAGTGGTCCATCATCTTGTATATCCAAATTCTGATTTTAAAACCACACCTATTTACATATTTTTTAACCTATTTCCCATTAGAAAACAAGGACGACTTCACTTGTTAAGTGTAGAGATCATAAGCTCTGTAACGTTAAGAAGGAATTTTAAAAACTGACCATACAAAACATCTTAAGTTTTTCATCAGAAGCAGGTGGAGTCTTGGTTTGTTATTGTACGTCCATTGTGTTTTACTCCCTATTATTGTAAGTCATGTAGATGTAGGGAAAATTATCTAGTGATCACTCTACTGCTACAGTCTTTTTTGTCTTTTAATTCCAGATTGAAAGGCAAAATACAGACTATACTTTCGTATTTTCTGAACCAGACAAAGCAGATTTGGCCATGACCCGTGTAGATTGTAGATGATGTTTGTTCTGTGTGGATTGTACATCTGTGTAGACTGTAGACTAAAACCTTGTGTACTGATTGCAACAGTCTGTATTCCCTATTCAAATATGAAATGTTGCATGAAGGTAAACCTCATGCCAGCATATAATAGCAAAAAACTACTTACAGCATCTGACCTAATTCAGAATCGCTAACCTCAAACATTCAAAAACTCAATCAGGACACCAATCATGAAACTAATGTCAAATTCTGATTTAAAAGCACATTGATTTTTCTTTTATCTACAGGTTTCTAAGTTCACAGGGATCAGGCTTCCAGCCTTTCCCTGGCAGTCATGAAGGATGAAAACATCGTTTGAAGGTTGAGCTTCTCACATAGCCTTATGCTTCTTGGAATCGGTGCTCTGAGAGATAACAAATATTTTGTGTAACAATGACAATGCTATAATAATTAGCAATACGGTTTTCAAAGGCAGGGCCTACAATTAGTCATCAGTTATTAGAAAGGAAATGGGAAGGCTAATAAGGAGCATTCATCTCCTTCTCTGCAGTCAACTACAGTATTGTTAGCTTGTGAAACTCTGACACCAGCTAGAGCTCTTAAGGATGAAGTCGCCTCTCGCCTATGAAGTTGGTAATTTAAGGCTGTAGACACATAGTACAGAGCTGAGTAGGAACATAAACCCAAGTCAGCCTCACATTACAGGATTGTTGCATTGCCTTCACTCACAACCTGCAGCTACTTTTCCAACCTCTTGGCCCAAATCAGTGCCACCGACCCCTGCTCCGTTTGCACACGGGCTTGGGCTGACAGGGTCCACCACGTAACTATGGATCTGCAGCAAGTCTCTTTGCCCACCTCCCCAGGCCGTGGCTGCCATGCCAAGCTGGGATGGGCCAGAGAAGAAGTCCTGCCCACGCACGCAGATGCTGCAAGATTGCGGCTGATGGGTCCCCAGGGAAGCTGCCATGGAGTTTAACCAGGTTGAGGGCCCTCCGGGTTGAGTTTCCCTCCATCAGTAGAGATAAACAACCCCATACACTTGAAAAATGCTCCTTCCAAGCAAAGAAAGCACCGGTCCCTGGGCTTATGCAATCCGTAAATCGGTCATGCAGCCTACTGGAGCTCCAAGTAAGAGATAACTTCCTCTCTTTCTCTTCTGTTGCCTCTCCCTGCATGTTTTTCCCCGTGAGAGGGGAGTATCAGCTTGCAGTCCTGAGCAAAGTCCAGTGTGGGGAACTAGATTTTGCCAACATAACCTACCCTGGCAGCGGGACGCTATATCCTGTGCCGCTTGCTCTGAACTCTTGCACGGCCCTGCCGCGTGTCAGGGTGTTGTGCTCCTCCCTCGAGACAGCTGCACCCCATGGCTGGAAGATGCGATGTCCGGGTCTCTGCAGCGTGCGGAACGGCCAGCTCTGGGCAGGACTGGGTACTTAAATGCAAAATGGAGACTATGCTGCAGAGCCAAGCCATTTAGCAGCAATATTTTGAATTTCAAAACTGTATGAAAGATCAGTTTTAACCTTTGAATAGAGTTCAAAAGATGTCCCTCAGCACACTTTCACTTTTAAATAAACAGGAGAATCAAGGGCCCTGACATTTCCAAAGCCCAAAACACCAGTTTGTTTTCCTTACATAAATACTTTGAATCTTAGCAACTGTCTACAAAAGATAACGATAGAATTTGTCATAATAAAATGCGATCTGCTGATAGATTTAGCTTGCAGTTTTACAGCACCTTTGGGTAGCTTTGGTCCATTGAAGAGAAGAATTTGGATGTATTTTGAGCTCTAAGGACACGTTCTTCCCCCTCAACATTTTTCGTAAATGTCATTGAAGATGCAGCAGCCATGCAGCAAGTGAGAAAAGCAGCTGCGTTACCGTCAGGCTGAATTAGAATCATTGTGCAAATATACTTAAGTGACTCAGCAGTAACTAATTGAGTATTTGGGATCCGTTCTCCCCTGGTAGCGGTCATGTAATTCCCCTTCATCTACATGGGAACCGAGCATATGCTTTAAGCAGAAACTAGATGATGTGTAGTGATGGAAGCCCTTTAAAGAGGTTTTTTTTTTTTTAGAGAAAAGACACTGACACTGCTTTCAACATTTTAAAATTAAGTGAATAGAAAGCTGGGAAGTTTTCTGAAAGGTGTTATTAAAATGAACATCTTTTTCAGATTAGAGAGAATTAAAAATCACCTTTTTTTTTTTCCAGAGTACCCAGTGTTTCTTCACCTCTCCATCTGTTAGTGACACAGTATTACAACCCCATGCGTATAAATGGAGTTTATTACAATATCAAGGCCTTTAAAAGGCAGTTTTGAAAAGCAGTAGTAGTGATTTTTAAAACAGGTTAATTCAGATTTAGGTGTATTTTCTCCCCCATGGACTAACACAGGGTGACCAAACGTCTTTGTTGTCCGCCTCTGAACTGGACAACGCCGTTTTCCAGATTTAAAAAAAAACTTTCCAGTCCCTCCTTCTCACATCCCCTCTAAAATATCTCCCAGCGGCCTACAGGAGCGGGTATTAGCTCGTACTCTAGACAGAGCAACTGGTGAGAAAACCTGATGCACCTGGAAAAAGGATCAGGTATTTGCACAGAAGGTGGAAGGCGTCCCACCTGGGAGGTGGCAGTTGTCTCCTCGCCACAACAGGGTGTAAATACATTAGCGTGGTTTGGATCTGCATGGCTGGGATCTGTGGCGGAGATTACGGTCGCATGCCCATCCCGAGGAAGCCACCTCTCTGCCGGGCGGGTGGTAAAGCACAAGCAGCATCACATAGGGGACAGAAAATGGGTAGTCATAAAAAAAAGAAAGGTGAAGAAAAATGAAGAAATACAAGCCGTAAGACACAATACGATTTTTTAGCCTCTTGTGCAAGATACGAATGTCAAGATGAATTGACTGCCATTACGTAATCGCGAAACAGGTCGGTCACACAACCTTTGGGTTCGTTGTTTGCCTGTAACCCTGTTCGAAGCAGCAGCATGAGGCAGGACGTTTCTTTGCCAAAGATGAAGGGGAATCTTTCTATTGCTTAACCATTTTTTCTTTTATTTTTACTATACGGTTACAGCCTTAGGCTGGGAGAAATATTCATGCTCTTCTCTCCTGCGTATCTATTTTCTAAGGACTGCAATGCTGTTATGCATATGCAAAAGTGCATGCTTTGCATATTTACTTTCTTTATACAAAATAGCGTGCCCGCCACATCGTGTACCGCTTTCACTTCTGTGCAGATTCCCTCAAATTTATCATCTTCTTATATTTAGAATGTAATTCTCACTCAAATCACAAGCAGCCAGCTCTTCTTAGTAACAGTTATTCCAGAGATAACAGCTAATTACGACATTTAAAAAAGTGTACATTAATATTTCAGTAGGCTCAACATTTTGAAATATACTCAGGGCAACAACTTGGGGTTTTTTGCTGGCGAAACATAAGGATCCGTTCAGCAGACAGGCAGTTAAAACACCCTTCGACATACTCTTGCAAATCCTTTCTACAGTGTCTTCCGTTCATCATAAGCCACAGTTTGGAAAAAACAGCTTTAATGGATCATTTCTTAATGTAATTAAATATATTTAACAACGGTATGCTTCAGAGTCCTTAAATTAGTCCTTTGCCTGAAGACAATGTATTCATCCAAATCCCTCCCTAAAACATTCTTCTTCTGTAAAGCCTATTAGCATTAATCTGCTAAAGCTAGGTGTGCTTTATCATTTTTTTTTCAGATACCTGGAAAGCTTTTAGATCTACTGCTCACTTGACGTCTTACGGTGCTGAACAATTTCGGAGGTCTAATTTAGCCTGGAAACCTTGCAGGGTCACGTCACCTTCCCCTGGACATCCTCAACTCAACGGCAGTGTAGGGGAAACAATAAAGTGGAAGGTTTCTGTAGGACGGCATTAGCAAGGGTGTGATAAGAAGGGACAAACCTGAGACTGAAACCTAACTGTGTATTATAAATGCAAAAGAGAGCAGGGATAATTCACCTCTCCTTTATCGCTCCCATGGTGCATTTTGTTCCAGGAACAACAGAGACTTCTATCTGAAAGTCCTTGGATGACCGATCCCATTTAAATTCAGCCTAACTCTCTGCAGGCTGGAGTGAGGCCTGACCGCCTGGTGAGGCGGAGGCAGCAGGGACCCCAAATATTTTCCAGCTCTCAAAAAGCACGGTCAGATTATTGTTTCAAAAGGAAGATTAACACCTCCCTGAATCGAAGTCAAATGCGTGCATGAAAAGCCTGGAAAGGAAAGGGGCTTTCCGTTCCTCCCTGAGGTGCATGCAAAGTCTTTCTTGGAAGAAAGAAGTGGCTGCATTTTCCTTTCAGGTTTATCTCACAGCCACGTGAAAGGCGCTTGGGGCTTCCCAAACCATCAATTAAACGCTGCAAGAATTAGTAAAAGTTAACAAAGGGAAGAGGGAGTTATCTGAGGATTTCTAAACTATTTTAAGTAGGAGCATGGAACCATCTCGGAGCCCACATTTTTCAATCGTTACATTTAAAGAGCTGAAACTCTTTGTCCAAAGTTCACCCTGCTGCTTTTAGCTTGGTCAGAGAAAACAACACAGCGGGGCTGCCGACTTTATTTTGGATTTGGGAAGGGTGGTGTTGCGTAGCCTTGCCTCCCGGGCCGGGAAACGCGTCCTGAGGAGAGCCCGAACCAGCGCGGTAAAGGCGCCAGCCTCCCCTCTTGGGAAGCCGCCATGTTGGGAAGGGTTAACGGTTTTAGAACCTTTCAGAGCGGCTTCCCCCCCCCCCCCCTCCCCGCAGCGCTGCTTTTTACTCTGAACTCCCCGGGTTACTCCAGAGGGACGATGATCTTTCCCCCCAGCCCAGGGACAGTCACCCCCGCCGAGGGACTGTGCCCCGGGACCGTGACTGCCCGTGGCCGGTGGCCAGACCGGCACCTCGGCCCTTCCCCGGCCTCCGCGTGTGTGTGGGGGGGGGCTTCTGCCCGCCGTCTTCCACCACCCGTGGGGAAACCCGTCTTCCACCACTCGTGGGGCGGCCCGGACCAGCCCGGTACGCGTGGACAGGCCTTTCTTTTGGAAGCTAAAAGGCGGCTCGGGGTGATTTGCGCGCTCCGGCGCCTTTTCCTGAGGGAACGACACCTGGGCAGGTACGTACCGCGCCCCACCTCATAAAAATCACCGCCTCAACGCGGTTAATATGCGGGGCGCTGAGGCTGAAACTTCGCCTCGGCGTGGAAGGGGAGAGGGGAGAAAAAGGGAAAGAAAGGGGAGAAGAAGGGAAAGAAAGGGGAGAAGGGAGACGGAGAGAGACCGGGACCGAGCTGTTCCCGCCCCGGCCCCGGCCGCCACTGTGGGGCTGGGGCCACCGCCGCCCCGCGCGACGTCACGGGCGGCGGCCAATGGGCGGCGGAGGCGCCCTGATGCCATGGCTGGAAGTTCCCCGGCGGCGGCTCCGTCCCCGTCCCCGCTGCGGGGCTGCTCCGCCGGCCCCGAAGTGCTCGCCCTCCCTTCCCCGGTTCTTTCAGCGCTCGGCAGTACTCTCCCCGGGCGCTTCCGCTCCCGGTGGGGGAAGCTTTACCGGGAGTACCGGGTCTCCCGGGGCTTGAGGGGGACGGGCGGCGGTGGGGGTGTGTGTCAGTCAGTCAGTCAGTCAGGGCGCTCCCCCGGTCCCGGCCCGCAACCCCGGCGGCGCACAGGGGAAGGAGCCGCCCGGCCCGGCCCGGCCCAGCCTGGCTCGGCCTTCCTGCGCTGGGGCGGAGGGGAACGGCGGTTCTCCTCGGCGGGAGAAGAGAAGGGGGAGTCCGGGGAGCTCCTCCCGCGCGATCCCGGCAGCGGCAGCGGCAGGAAGGGCAGGGCGGGGGCGGGGGGGGGCGGGCGGTTGGCGGGGGAGGGGCTGCCGCCGCCGCCGCCGCCGCCGCCGCCGGGCGCAGCAGGCTGAGGGGAGGCAGGGAGAGGAGCCGGAGCCGCCGCCGAGGGCCGGGGCCTTGGAGGCGTCCGGCGCGGAGCGGAGGAGGAGGAAGGAGGAGGAAGGGGAAGGGGGGGAGCCAGCCAGCCGGCCCCTCTCGGAGGACGCGGCCCTCATCCGCCCGGGGAAGGGCAGAGGGAAGCGGAGGGGGGAGCGAGCGAGCGGGCGCCGCCGCCGCCGCCGCCGAGGAGACAAAGAAGCGGAGCCCGCCTGGGCTGGGAGCCTCCCCGCCGCCTCCCCGCTCTGCTCCCCGCCGGGCCGGCCGGCCGGAGGTAAGCGCGGCGGCGGGCGGGACGGGGAGGGGGCCGGGCCGGGGGCCGGGGCCCGCCGTAAACTTGTGGCGGCCGCGGGGGGGGGGGGGACGGGGGGGACGGACGGGAGGGAGGGAGGGAGGGAGGGAAAGGCCGCCGGGAGCGGGGGGAAGGGCGGGTGTCACCTGGGCGGTGGAGGCCCGGGGGGGGGGGGGGGGGGAGGTGTTTGTGTGCCACGTCCAGCTGCGGGGGGGGGGGTGTTGTGTTGGGGGGGGTCGGGGTCGGCTCCTCCTCATCCTCCCGAGTTGCCTCTTGTGAGTGCGTGCGTGTGTGACAGCCGCTGCTTTGTGCCACCCGCCGTTCTGCCGCGGGGGGTGGCGGGGCGGGGCGGGACACCCCGCTTTCCCCGTGTGTCCCCGTACCCCCCCTCCCCCGGTCGGGCGAACGGAGGCGGGGGAAATCGGGCAGCGCCTCCCGGCCGGAGCGCGGCGCAACCGGAAAGTTTCCCGGGCGGGAGAGCGGCCGCGGTGCGGGGCGGGCGGTCACAGCGGGGTACGGCCTCCGGGGACCCCCGGGTCTGTCTGTCTTCGTTCTTTCCCTTCCCGACTTTATGAGAGCTGAAGGGGGGGGGGGGGGGGGTCTGGAGGAGCACGGTGCAGTATGCCCCCCCCGCCCCCCGGGTCGAGGTCGATGTAGGTAAAGGACGTAAAGCTCAAAGAAAAAAAAAAAAGAGAAAAAAAAAAAAAAAAGGTAAAATTATACCTCGCGTACCGACTGTTCGGTAAAGCGCATCCCTGGCTGTTTTGGCAGGAAAATTACTTAAGCTTCTAAGTCTTTTCACCCTGTTTTTAATTAAAAATGTGCCCACGCTAACAGGTACCCCTTGCTGGCAGGCTGGGCGCTGTGGCCCACCCCAGATAAAGTTGTCAGATCGGGATTCAGGTTTGTAATTCAGGTCTGACCTGCGACTGGCTAATCGTGAGTGCCTCTCGACTCTGGTGCCTATGTTAATGTCTTCCACGGTTGGTTTTTTTAACAGTACATGTGGCCCTCTGCATGTATCGTGGTTATTCCGTGAATTTCGTGTAGCATTTGACTCGGAACTGTCTTGTTCTTTTGTGACTTTAAAACTTGAATGCTGGCCGAACCTCGGCAAGAATTTGAAGCGTTCTTTAGCTGAACTGCGTTTCTTCCCCTTGCTGTGAAGCAATGTTTGTTTCTGAGGAACATACCGCTACTGTTGTAGCAGCTCAACGTAGGAGAATCAGGCTTCTCTTTCATGAAACGTGGTAGTGGCCTTTGTAAAAACAAATTTTCATGGCCTAACCACGCGTGGTTTGTATCATCGGGAGTTCAGGCTGGTAACTTAATATGGAGGAATTTGAAAGGGCTCACTGGGTAGGAGCGAATGAAGAATTTCTGTTTGAAAGTACTTGTTTTGCCACTGCTTTTTAGGAATCTGAAGCAGTTAGCACCACATAGGTGATGTTAATGGTACCGTGTTTCCATTTTTAGGATTATAACTTCTGAAGTAAAATAATGTTGTTGCTTCGTAGAAATACTGATTTCACAGCTCTGGAAATTGAAATCCTCTGTCTGACCCAAGTCAGCCTAAGCAGCTAAGCAGATTGCTTTGTCTTTGTAACTGACTTGCTTCTGGAGACTTTGACAGAAGATGCCACTTTTGGGAACAGTGAATAAGTGTAGAGATAGAAGGCACCTGTACTGAGAAGATCAAGACTGTAATTAGCAAATATTTTTATATAGGCCATGAAACAGATACAGACTCGTTATGGTGTTAACTCTCATTGCTGTCGTTCTGTCATTGCAACGTTAGCTGTTGTATTGCCCTTTTACTTCTACCAGATGACAGTTCTGATTGCTGTTGTTGTATAATGATCCACAAAATCTCTTTTGCTGTATTTTTCCAAAACCAACAGCAGAGTTACTCCGTGACTGTCTGGACGATCCTTTTTATTACATCCTTGCTACTGAATATACGATAAATTCAAAACGTCAGCCTTTGGCTTGTTACTGCAGTGGAAAGGGAACTTATTATCTCCCCTTCCTCTCTTTTCTTCTATAGTTTCCTGGCTAGCTGTGTGGGAGCGTAAGGAAAGGTATTTGCTCTCTTATGTGTCACCTCGCATCTACCGTCAGCTAAAGAAGAGGGACAAGGTCAGCGGTGTCCGCTTCTTTTCCAGCCTTTGTTTTTTGTACCTTGTGTTGCTGTTGGCTTCGCAGAGCTCATGGCTTTCCTCGGTAGAAGCTACAACAGTAGCAACTCAAAAAGCAATGCCCAGATAGCTTTGTTTGCTGGTCATGGTCTTGAGCAGCAGCAAAACTACCCGGAGTATCTGTGTTTTTCATGCTCCTTGGGCATAAAAGCTGCTTCCAGACTCATGGAGACAGGTGCTGTATCAATTTACTTGCTGCAGGTTTGAAATCAAAACCAAGGCATCTTTGAATCCGAAGCGTATGTTCTAGAAAATGTTTCCCATTTGCGTCGGACTGATGGTTTCTAAGCCGTGGATATTCCCCCCCACCCCCCTGCTCTGTGTTTTGAGGAAGGGGGATTGCAGGTGGGGATTTATTAGAGGTGTCTGAAGGAGTTTTTAGATGGCTGAAAACTGGCTGTGAAACCAGATGCTACCGTGTTTCAGTTAGTTTATTCAGACCCGGGGCAAGGTGCTGGGCGCTCGTTGCTGGACACCCTGCTCCCCTGAAGTAGGTCATCTGGCTTGTTGAAGAGGCGGAGAGTTGAGGCGCTCTGCAGGAAAGCTGCTTTCTACTTCTACTGAAATAATAAACTTAAAGGCAATACGCTTCATCCTTGTATTTACTAGGTATACAGAAATGTTGCAGAACAATAGTTTCCACAGAGTGAAAGTCAAGAATCCTTATTAGTTCCTGGAGTGGAAGACCTTCAGAGAGAACCGGGATGGTGTTTGTAATGTGGGAAGTAGCGTTGTTTCTTCCTCCTGAAGTGTAGAAATGAGGCCTGTGCTGTTCGTTTAACCCATGCACCGTTGTTCGGTCTTCTGAAAAAGGTACTACATGAGATCCTGGTGACTTACACCTTTTGAAAAATGACTTTTCTGTTTGTTTTGCTTTGCAAATTTATGAATGTCGGCCCAGGAATCCTAAGCTCATTTCTGTTTTAGGTAGTTCCATTTAAATTTTTCTTGCCGATTCAATTAGGCCCATTAGTTTCCTCATAATAACGTAGTCGTCGGTGTTCTGCCCAATTAAACCGTTGCTCTGTTCAGTGGTGGGTAAAGTAATTCTTTCAAGTGTTGAGTTGTTTTTTTTTTCTTGGAGTAATCTTTTTTTTTCCCCATCATAAGGATTCTTAATTGTTTCATAAATGCTAATGAAATGAGTAAATTGGAAGTGCATTGAAATATGAAATACACATTCTTATATTCCATTAAATATATGTGACACAACAAATGAATTTGTTTCTCACCATTAATGAAGTGAGTTCATATTTTAAACCCAGCAGAAATAACTTTGTGTGCGGTGGGGTGGCCTGGCAGTGTATATTTTTAAGCATTAATACGAGTATTGTAAATTTTAAGAATGCAGGTGCAGAGGAATAAATCTTGATTAGAGAATAGCAACCCATTGTGTTTTAAATTACTGCAGCTATGCACAATAACCCAGTGTCAGTAAAGTTTTAGAAATACTCGTGCTAAAAAACCCATCTGTTGGAGTGGAAGTTCAGGTATGTTCGTATAGCCAGTATTTGTTCAAAGTTGTAGAAACAAACTTTGTGGCTTAGAGGCTTTTTTCCTCTGTAGGTTTGTTGTGCTGGATTTGGTCCGGATCTCATTAACAAGTATTAATATGGTGACGTGTAACTAATATTGATTATTCTGTGAAGCAGACAGTGGGGTGAACATGCTGGGACTCTTGGTAGATACCTGAATTCTCAAAAATGTTGCTTCTCTTACAATCATGACAGAATACAGATGCAAAATAAAATGCAATACAGGTGTGTTTTCAATCTAGGCTGAAGAAACTTGATCTAGTTTTCCTCAACTCATCTAAGTTACTAACTGCAGAGTACACACAGCTGTAGAAATGGGTGCAAAACCAGGTAGTGAGATGCACCACAGATAGAGTATACCTGAAATTTTATTAGATAAAACTGGTATATTTAGTATGTTTACAAAATCAGGTAGTAAACTTCTTGGGCAACCTCCTTTTTTTAAAAATTTTTTTAAAATCAAATGAAATATAAACTTTGTTTCCAAGAAGATTTTTTAATTAAAAAAACCCACAAACAACCCCCAAAATATGGTTACATGGTAACTCATTACTGTTGTGTTTCAGCAGGTTGTGCTCTTTTGATAGGTAGAGTGCTTTCTTCTTCTGTTGCTCCAGCGGGTATCTAACATGTGGTCCTTGGAAGCGATGTGGATAGCATTTGCTGTGTCGGGGCTGGACTCTTTAGCCAAAATGGATCAATAACCAAAAATAAATGAGCAGGCCTTCAGATTATTACTTCTTTTGAAAAAAGTCAGATTTTAGCCTTCCGAGCCATTTAAAGTTTCTGAGTTCTAGAAATGATCAGAGTATTTGTGGGAGCCTTAATAAGGAGAAGTGACAGGGGTGTGAAAGTGGGTACCAAAGTTTAGCAAGAGGCTAGAGGCTGCGAATGCTCTTCCTGACACAGGTGAACTGGGTCATGTCCTCTTATGGTGTGAGAAGCTGCTTTTAGCTGAGTGCTGTCTCTTGGCTGTCTTTCCCTACAGGTTACACTGGATCAGCTCCATGTGAATACAGAGGAGCCGTCAGACCCTGCAGGAGAATGGGAGGAGGGTTAGCAAAAGCAGGTGCTTTTCTGCTTATGTTGGGATGAGATTCTGGGTTCTGCTAGCAGTGCAGCATTTAGAAAAAAAAAAAAACAAACAAAAAACCAAAACACAAAAACCCCCAACTTTTTATTTTTAAGAAAATAAAAGTAAGCTGTTTAAAAAAACCCTAGTCCATTTCTCTCCTGATGTAACTATATTGTCCTTATTTACATTATTTTTAAAAAGTCATTAAACACTGTTTTAGAACCTTTCTTTCAAAATGAGAATAGAGGCTTGCGGGGTGGGAAGGTTTAGAAAGGAAATGTGGTGTTCATTAAGCACACAAACTATAAGTTAAATATATTGGGATTTTCTAACTTGTCTTTCTTGTCAAATTTAAGTTGGCTGAAATAATCCTTTTTGTATACCAATTAAGTTTTTAGTTAACTGTATAGTAAAACAAAGCAGTTCATGAGTAGTCCCTTCAGAGGTTTAGGGGAGAAGAGGAGCACTAAATCCTGTTAAAATTTCCTCTACATATGGGGAGTTAAATTGGTGTATTACTCTGAATTTCTTTAGGGCATTCTGAACTAATAAAACAATTCAAGGAACAGCAATAAATTAAGCCTCCTGTTTAGCAAACTGTGCCACTGATACCAGAGGAGAGGAGTCCCAAGCATCGATCGGACTGACCTCTTGGTTTTAATGGAATAGGAACACCCTCAGCGTAGCACGGCTGCAGGGTTTTTCCTTCCTGTCGTTGCAGTAACAGTGTATTCATCACACTTGTTTTCTCCCGCATCCATTGTGTGTCGGACTTGGCTCCCAGTGCTGTCCTGGGCTACCACTGTTCCAAGGGAGTTGGCTTCTTAGTTGACACCCTAATGATGTTTCGGGTGACGATGAGGAAAGTATTTTTCAACCTTTTAATGCAGAAGGAGAGATACGTGGCTGTATGATATGTTCTTGGGCTGAATTTTGATAGCTGTCATGACAACAAATCACACGTTCATTTCCCTGAATGGATGGTGTCCCTCCGGACACACACAGAGTGTTATCAAATTTGACAGATCTTGAATGATGACATGTCAAGGATTCTGGATTCCACCACAGGAGACTTGGGCTGCTGCAAATGCACGTTGCCGCCTGGCTTAGCAAAACTTACTGTAGGCTTTTTCTTGGTTTTGAGTTCAGGTGGAAAAACAAGTGCCCTTTGGGTTTTTGTTTGTTTTGTTTTAAACAGATTCAGTGTGTGTTGAAAATTTAATTGGTAACTTTAGATTGAAAGTTTGCTTGCTAGATTGGTAGAAGAAAAAAAAAAGGTGGTTGGAATTGATCCAGCAACTTAAAAGGTGTGTATGATTTAGATGCTTTCACTGTTTTTAGTAAGAACTTCAGCAAAACCAGAAGGACAAGTGTTGAGTATTTTTTAGGTCGGAAGTGAGCGCTTCATTCACTGATTTTTCATTTTGTGTTAGTGCTATCGGTCGGTGATGATACAAACACCCCACGCTAGTTCTGCTGTGGAGTGCAGGGACGGGAGCTGACACCTGTGTAGACGGGCTGCGAACAGGGGCAGTGGCACAGATGGTTTGTTTGGCTTATTTTTAGCCTTGGTTGTTGTTTATTTGTGAAGTTGCAATTTCAGTTGGACAGCTGTTTCTGGTTTAACCAGACTGCAGAAGTCTTGTAAAGTTGGATAAAAACCTGTAAATACTGATTTTTGTGTGTTTTGTATGGGAATGTTGTGCTGGGTTATGGTCCTTGAGCATCTAGAATTCTGGTAACTCTGACTTGGATGATCTGCAAACAGCAGTTTTACATGAGTGGGGTTGTGTTTATTTATTTATAGTTGCGAGTTATTTTTTGTTAGCAGTACTGTCTGGCTATACCTGTAACGTAAGTTAATTAAATTGGTACCATTTAGCTGCTGGAAAAAAGGTACCGCGTTTGTATCTTTAATTTGTCCTTCCTACCAGAACTCCTTGAAATCCTGTGCACGTAGCAACTTTGGAAATGTAAGTTAAGACGTAGTGTTTTTCCCAGCGAGTATTGAAATTTTGTAAAAGTCCCTGCTATTTTTGCAGCTTTGTGGTTTTAATTAAGAATGTTTTTGTTCCAGTTGTAAAAGAAATTGGCTATGGTATATCTTGCTTAAATGTGTTTTCCTTTTAATCATTGCATGTTGAATACAAAAATATGTAGATGGCATTTATAGACGTATATTTCTACATCAAAAAAAGAGCGTAAGCCATTTAGAATATAAACATTGAGCTTCACCTTTCCTGTCTTTCAGAAAAAAGATTAAAAGAAAAATTGATGATCAATCTCCTTCCTTTAGACTTTCAGGTCTGTAAGCAGTCTTTCTGCTAGTGCTGCAGGGATAATATAGAAATAATTATATTGTGGACTATTCATAAATTCACACTGTTTTGAATTCCATTTAATTCAAATAGAGAAAGAAATTAATGCTAATATCCCAAATAATTAATGCTATAATAAAGGATCTGCCTTCCACTTGACACTGAATGACTTATGTTTCGTTACATCAGAGGACTTAAATCATTTTGAGCATTCAATATTAAAATTCTAGTTCATGAATATTAGAAATTTAATCAGATATCTCAGTAAGGACTGTGTGGATTGTATTGGGTTTAAACACTGGTAATAATAAAGCTTTGTGTTTAGCACAAGTATCAAAATATGACACATCGTTTTTATTGAGCTCTGAGGCTCTTAAGGGATGCATGGGGAATCGTAATGAACTGAAATGTTATAGACCTCCTATGACAGAAAACTATTAAAGTCTCTGTAATGTTGTTATTGCGGCGATGTGTGTCTTCTGCTGTTAGTCCTGTCTTGTAATACTGATGGTTGTATTCCTTTAGGATCTTTTCCGGTTCTGCTGACAGGAGATCCTGGATATTTATTTTGCTCAGATATTCCTTTTGCCGCTCTGGAACCTCAGGAAGATGCAACGTTGCAGCTTTGCCAAAATGTTCATTCTTTGTCTTGTATCCCAGCTTTTCCCACTGTTGCTGTGGCCCTGTGAAAATGCGAGCATGTGCTTAGTACCGCTAGTGGTCCTATTGGAATGAACATCTCTTATTTACGAAACACGAAGCTGAGCCATAAGTACGTCTTTTCAAGACAAGAACCACAATTACATTGCAGGTCAACTCTTTTTTAGTTATACATTCTTTAACTTGTCACGACGTGTATGTTAAATTGCATGTTGAACTTTTGCCTGCAGTGTCACATAGCCAGCTTACTTTTACAGACAGACTTTACACCTATACATTGTGTATTACGTTACTCTATCAGCAGTCCCATAGTGTCAGTGGGACTGCTAGTAGTTTAGTGTTGTTTAATGAATGATGATACTGAGATGTTAAAGAACAGGGATGGATCAGGCAATGCTTGGTATAATGCCTGCTTAAGTTGATGGAAAAAGGAAGTTAGTTCCTCATGGGGGAAAACAAGGAATGGTTTAGTTTGGTGTTTAATTTTAAAATATGGAAACCTAGAATTTAAAACAGAAAACCGGACTGTATGAAAGCAGAAAATTAAAATGCGATGCAGGAAAAGCCCTTAAATGTATTGAGGGTTATAATACCTGTTTTGGAGGAATCGAGGTTTGAAGATAAGTGTATTAATGCAGATCACTGAAATAAACAATTTTTAAAACTCTTCCCCCCCCACCCCCCCATTTTAACTATAATACATTGTTTAGTGATGCAATTAGACTGTTTCAATCTTCTATGATAAAACTCATTTCAGCCTGCCCTTGTGATTTATCTGTTCTTTGATTTTTTTTCTTCTTTCTGAATGGATAATTTTAGCGGTTAAGTAGTTGGTCATTTGGATTCCTTTGAGATAACATAAGTGACATACTCGTGGTTAAAAGAAGATACCATACATAACTGCAATATGAATTAATGGACATTGCCTTACTCTTCTGCAGCAATGGCATGCATACCATTACTAAGTGTACACAGCGTTAGAAGCAGCTTGGTATTCAGTAGATTATACTGTGCTTGCTAAGGAGGTAGTAAAATTTTAAATGTGTCATTCTTCAAAGATAGCAATCCTGAGTCTTATGTCAGCGAATCGTGAATGCAGGTGAGCCAAGGTGGAGTTACACTAGAGAGAAGGTAATTTTTCTGATGGTTGAGGTAGAGCACCTGTTGCTGTACTATCAAGTCACTTCAGTTACAGAAAAACCTGGGAGGAGTCCATATGTATATATAGACCATAGATCAGCAAGATAATAATCAACTAACTTGTGCTCATACAGCCTTTTTCTTGTTGATTGTGTAGAGAAGAGCTTGGCATTGCTAATTCCAGGTGCATTTGGCAGGTTAGAAATTGTTTTACAATGCCTGAACCGAACGTGTTTGGCAAAGGAGCTGGTAAGGATGAGGGAAGGGCCGGTGTCCCCCACGTCTCCCATGCTCCACAGCTACGTGGGGAGGGGTTGATAAAAGTGCAGGGCAGGGCTTCTAAACTGTGAGCAGCTCAAAACCCAGGAAAACGAAATGTGGTATCAAACAGCTCCAATCATGTCCCCTGGTTGGCTCTCATCCCAGCCAGGTGGGGGAAAAAAAAAAAAAAAAAATCAGGTGTTGCCTTTCAAGCCCCAACCCTCAGGCAGTGCCCGTCCTGCCTGCAGGTGAGTCCCTGCCCTGTCTGCCTGGGCAGTGCTGGCAGCAGACAGCTGTGACCTCTCTGCCACACCGCTGGTCCGTCCTGCCTGCCCTGCCTGCCCTGCCTGCCCTGCCTGCTGCCTGCCTGGCAGCAGCCCTCGGCTCTCGTTTCTGCTGGCTTCTGCCCCGTTTTTCTGGGACCAGCTTTTTCAATGGAAGGGATGTGCCCAGCTTGCAAGACGCCGTGCCTGGTGTTAAGCAGGCAGATTTCAGCGGGTTAAATTGCTGACACCGTCCTAAAATTGTGGTGCCTACTAGATGTAAGAAAACCCCAACAAACCTAACCCCCCAAAACCCCATCAACAATCAAAACCCAGTAAGAATACTTGCCCCTGGTATCAAATGTAATTCATAGTTTGGGTGGTTGTGTAGATGCACCCTTAGATTTTCTTAGGGAAATACCATTTTATTTTACAAAGTCTTAAATATTTGATCTTCATTCTAGAAAAACTTTAATTTAGTTGGTTCATACGTTGATTGTCGTGTTATCTAAGCAGATGGCAATCACCTCTGCTTTGTGGCTTTTTTAGTCTTTTTCCTCCTCCTTTTCCATTTTGCAGTGTTTTGTACATAGGATTGGGAATGGCCTTGATTGTGAGTGGATGTCTTTTTGTGTTGTCTGTAATCCATTCATATGGCAGAAATATTTCAGCAAATATTAAAAAAATCATTAGATAAAACTAAAACCCCCTCTATCCTATCTAGCATGATTATGCTTATTTGGGAATAAAATGAGCAAGATTTGACTGAAATATTGCAGTTAAAAGTGATGTTCAAAAATACAGTTGATGATGTTTCTGAAATGAGGACAGATTATCCACACTTGTGGACCCTCGCATAGAACATTTCTGCATAATTGTTTTAAACTTTCTTCTTCCATGACTATGTTCTGGCGTTGCATCAGGGTATTGGTGTGGGCTCCCACATGTTTCAGTCAATAAATGTCTTTCACTAAATAAAAAGAAGCATTTTCACACAGAGAAAAGTCGTGAGTGAATGTTTTACGGTTTTTGTATCATTTTCAGTACAGTTGTTTTAAAATATTGTAAATTTACGGAAGGCTAAAATGAATGTGTGTAACCATCCTGTGGAGAAGTCTTTATGTTCCTGCAGCTTCTGTGTGAGAGTGATCATCATACATTGTCTTGAATCACGCAGCCCCTTGCTCTAATCCCTCTTTCAAAGCATCCGAATCTGCCTCCTCCCCCCCATCTCCCTTCTGCTCTCTTTGCAGTGCCAGGGGGCACTGGTCATTGCCTTAGAAATACATGTCTTCTTATTAATTCACTTTTTCCAAGCGACTTAGAGGCTGTCAGGTAGCTGAATGGCATCCAGCCGCTGCGTTATGAAGCCCCTTGTCTAACGGCCTGCTCTTTAAAGTTGCCGTGGAGGCTATTACTCATGTATTTTTCATGTTGAAAGAGTCTTTCCATTAAATTAACAGCTGTGAATAGGATTTGGATGGAGATGGTTTTGTTCTTGTTTTGTTGGCTCACTATTCTAAGCATGTAGTCGCATGAAATAAGGTTGTTTGCTTTATCTGCTCAGGCTGGGAGTAAGTACACGGTGCCTTACAGGTTATTCTGTTGAATATCATGTTTTCTTTTTCTACCTACGTACGTATATGCCTGCAACTTGGTATTCGGGAATTACTCGTTAAATCTGAACTTAATTTATGAATACCACTGTAGTCCAAATTGGGGTAGGATTTACCAGCGTGAGCTGGCTTTGGACTAACATGAATTGTATAAAAATAGCACTGTACTTTTCTTCCCTATGCAGCATCTTCTTCCTGCTTGCCCACTCTTTAGCATGGGGGAGCTGCCCTAGTGCGAAGTATGTGATGAGGTCCTGCGCTGGATCTCGGTGTGATAGGGAGCTGGGGGACAGCAAAAACAATCTAACTTTTCTGTTTCCCAGTAGCTGGATATTCTCTTCTTAGTAATACTTCTCCAGAGCACCGCTGTTATGAAAAGTCTCTGTTCTTCTGTACTGAAACGTAGCCTGGGGTTTTCGGCAGATGTGTGTGTAATATGATTTGTGACAACCACTGATTCTGAGGCTTTTATATGCAACGCTGATCTGAAACTTCTAAATTTCTAAGGGTAGGTAAAAGAGAGTGAGTTGGGGAATAGAAATTGTGAGTTTAAGGGGAGTTCGACAAGAGATGCGTGATTTACAGCTAGTAGTATTGAATGTGTATGTAGCTGTTTTGAAAGAAGAATGTTTTATTTGGGCATGCTTCTAAGATTGTTTTTTAAAGTTGATTCTTTGCTTTTGCTGCAAAGTGGACATAATGGAGGTTGCTGAGTCATTGACCCTTGTAATCAACAATTTATATATCTTCAGCTTGTTTAGCTTCATACTAAGAAGCAGTAGAAAAGTGATTTTTATATAAAATCACTAGGTGAATAAACTTGTTCACCAAGGAAGGGCTTTAATTTTTCTCTGGTACGTCTAATTTTTTATCATTATGTGTGGACCTACAGAATGTGCTCAGCTGAGATTGATCACTGGTGTGTGAAATGACCAAATTATAACAATGGAGAGTTTTCTGAGGTGGGTAATATATTTTCATATGTAGCTTCCAGCAATGAGTTTAATACACTGAAGGCCACATTTTCAATGCTTCTGTTATTGAAATGTAGTGCTCTGATCGTTTTTCTGCTGAACTTCAATTTAGAGCTTCATCTGGAAAACATCCAAGGAAAAAAGCATCAAAGCAAAATAATAAGAATTGTCTAGGAATGCAGGAAGATCTTTAAGTATAAAATTAAAATATGCAGCAAGAGCTTGAAAAAGTGCATAGAACACCTTAAAGGCTAAATCTGTAAGTAAGAAAGGAAAATAGCTTTACTGGCACGTACCTTAAAGTTGTAATACTTTGCTAACCTTGGGTACAGGAAGTAAACTTTTATGTTCTTACTGTTTATAGCTTCATTTCCCATCTTGAATCTTTTGGCTTTGCTTCGGCTAAAGGATTGTTACCGTTTTATTGATAGATCCCCAAGGAGTGTATTACCACCTGCAGAGCTCTGCTTTGGTCCTCTGCTTCACTTCAAAGCCACCAGGTGAACTCTTCCAAATATTTAATCAACTGAGTTGTTACACTCAAGCCACTTACGAATATGTTTAGTTAACTTTTCTGAGGCTTAGATTTTGGACTTTGGCAAGAAAAACACATATGTGAAGAAGAAAACTGTGATTAAAAGAAGTGTGTGTATAGTTGAGAATCGGTTCTTCTGTCTCTTCAGCATTTTAGTTGTGACAATGTGAGAATTGCTATTGTAGATACTTTTGTCCATCTAAGGTAGTTTGTTAGGATTTGGGCAAATCCTAGATTGCTATCCTAGATCTAGCTAGGCTAGTATCCGGTCATTGGCAGTGCCTCTTCACTTTTGCTTCAAAGGAAGGAAATCCTACAGACTAAAACCCCGTTTTAACAGGAAGACAATTATCTACCTGCTGTATAGGATTACTATACGAATGTATTCATTAAATGTTAATACTACAATCAAAACTTTCTTAACATCATTTTGTAAAACTTTGTCTTGCTATCCTTATGTAGTTACTTCAGAGAGTCTTAGTATAGACAATTACCGCTGACTTACTGTCTTAGCAGGAGGTAACCGCGGTGACGACAGGGGTAAAACGTGGGGTCGCAGCTACGTAGGTGTTCCTATATGGGCACATACAGTTACAGCTGTTACTGTTGCCAGTGCAGTAATAGCAGTGGGAGGATGGTAGAGCGTGTGTAACTTCAATAGCTGTTTTTCTCTTTTCTAGACCTAGATTTAAGAATATGATAAAAGTTGAATTTCAGACTGATGGCCAATATGTTTTCTTGTAAGAATAATTAAAGAAGAAATTTCTTCTGAATTATCCAGGAATACCTCCATCTATCGCACTGAAGTCATTCCCTCGCTTCGGCTTCCCATGTGGGATTTTCATTTCTTTGCAGTAGGTCTGGACCTGTCAAACACAGACTTGTGTTCTTGGATTGTTCTGGCAGCATCACCAAGTGGTTTCCATGCAACCTGCAAAACATACAGAAAGTTCTGTAAAGTACAGATTTTGTAGGGTTTTTGTTTGTTTTTATTCTGCCTTGCAATGAATATTAAAATGTTCAGGAAATTTAGTGCACTTTATTTGTCTGCTGGGCACAGTAAAATTTGCTGTAGCATGTGAAAGCAGCTTTTCATCCCACCCACAAGCTCAGTATATGTAAAAAAACCCAGGTATTGGCTGGAGATCTGCTCATCAACCTAAATCTTAGCAGACATGGGGATTTTCCTTACCTCTTTGTTACAGAGGACTCTTCTGCTTGTTTTAGGTTCTACATTGTCTTTCCAGCTCAGCCCACACGTTTTTCTTGCTTTTCTAGGAATAGCTTCCCTAGATGGCAACACCAGCGGCTGGCAGCTCTGTGCTTGTTAAGCCTGGGGAAAAAGCCCTGGCTTTCTCGAAGCCCACTGCCCCTAGCAGAATGAGCAGATACGCTGTCGTCATTAGGAGATGTGACTGGCAGATACGCGGTAGTCTTGTCTCTGGATGGCTGAAACGCTCATCAGCTGGAGCAGCTGAAGGGATCCTGGTCTTGGATGAACATGATTGATTAGTATCGTGGAACAATGTCTGTGCTATGTTAAATATCCCAGTTGCTGCTGCCGTAAGTTTTTTTTGTGGTAGTTTTTTTTTTTTTTTAGGTGCTTGCAAGTATTCTCTCCCAGTTAGGGCGAAAATGCTCTTGATTTTCTTCCTTATATGTAGAAACCTTGCAGTAGGTCTGGATTAGACTCTGATTACAGAATCACCTGTACTTGCAGTCTTTCCGTTCACCTCCCCATGCTGGATAAATTGTATACATACACTGTCTCGAAAACAAATTTTGCTATGGAATATGCACACAGGAAGTTCTTCAGAGACTCTAGGATCCAACCCTCTGGAGTACGATTTTTCTTGATTTCTGTGTGTGTTTCAAAATAAAGTACTACCCCCAAAGCAGTTCTTGTCAACAGAGTTACTACTTGCTGTTAATTTTCGTCCTTGGGGTAAAAAGATGTGTGCTAAGATAACTTAGTTTCAAGAGGCAACATGAGGAGAAAAGCATGCCAGCAGAAAGGTGAATGATTCTCTGTTTCTCTTTCTCTGTATCTGTGTCAGAAAATATCATGTTTTGTGATTCCAGCCTTGGCGGGGGGGAGGGGCGGGGGAAGGAGGAAAGTTGTTCTGGTCATGTATTGTCATTTGATTGCTGCTTGCTAATCAAGTTTTCTTTCTTAGAAAAAGAAACAGGATCATTTCATCACAGATTGCAAATAGTGGGAAGTAGACGACCTTGGAAAGTAGAAATTGTAGTAGAAGGATGAATTAGTTGCTTTCTACCTACAGCACAGGACTTGCTCATTTTGGCAACAGCAAGGTGTTTAGGTCAGCTCCACCAATATTTTTTTTTTTTTGAAATCTCACTCTAATTTGCTGAGTTTGGAGAGTGTGTTAATATTTCAGCCAGCAGGAGAGCCTTATTTCTTTTTCAGGTTTAAAAAAAAAAAAAAAATCTGTTTGCTAATTGTTCTGGGTTTTTTTTTTTTTTTTGAACGTTTCTTCATAATGTGCACCATTAAGCTCTGTATGCAGGAATGGGAAGAAGTAATTATTTCTTCTTCAGTTGAATCACACTGAAATAGCCATAAAACTCTTGATCCTGATTCACCACTGTTTTGCAGCTTGTAAATCATTTATTTTGTGCTCCAAGTGCAACGTGTTTGTGTAATTCTAGTATTGATGTTGATGTATTATTTCTACTTCAGTCTCACTTAAGGCAATTGTAAATAACTTTACAGAGTTGCAAAACAGTAGGGAAATGAGCCTCCACAAGCTAAGGCATCAGATTTATTTTCTGGGGCAAATGAAGAGGTTCTTTGAAGCCTGATCAAAGCCCAGGCTCTCTAGTTGCATGTAGTATAAAGTTGGTGGCGTTTGAGCAGAACCTGTTGGCTTCAGGAGCGCTCTTTTTTTTTTTTTTTTTTTTTTTTTATTGGGGCTTTATATCTCTGGAACCCATATTCAACATATTTCTGGAAATGACAAATGCACTGCCATATGGCACGCCAGATTTCAAGCCACTCCGAGGTGCATGTGTGAATTTTAGAGTGCCTGGAAGAAATGAATGAAAACCACATTCTCAATTTTATCTATTGCCGAGCTCTGTAGGCAGAGGAGGGGGGGAAGCTTTGAAGTAAATCCTGCTGGAGGGATTGCATGCTTATTTCTGAGCTGCTGTCCTAATGCAGCAAGGTGTAGATGTAATTTATGTTTCAAAATACGCACTAATTTCAGCAGGTCTGTCAGTTTACCTGCCGCTGTGTTTGTTCTGGGAGATGCTAAGAAATACTGAGCATCCTTTTGCTGCTGGCAACTCTGTTACCATTTTCAATCCTTCATTTCCAACCCTTTTTGTACCTAACCCTCTCTTTCAGGCTTTAATGCCTGAACTTAATTCTTAAGTATTGTTGAACTGTTATTTTTATATATGCTGTGTCTCCTTAAAAGGTTCTGTATTGATTGTACTTCATGTGCAGATTTCTTAAGCTTTTGTTGGTTAGTAAAAGCTGAGGAAGCATTACTGGAGATATTTGTACCAGGGTTATTTTTAATCCTGGAGACTCTATGAAAACTTTTTAAATGCAGAAGAGATGTTTGGGAAACTTGTGTCAGGTTTTGGTTAGAAAAAACATCTCCTTGTGAAGGGTAAAGTAATAAGGTAGTTCCTTATTAAGGTTAGTTGTGTTCATGTAAGCTTACACAGATTCTGTGAGTTTTCTTCAGAATCAAAGAATGAATTTTGAAATTTTCTTCATACAGAAAGAGGGGGAAAACAACTTACTTGTGACATACATAATTTGAGTGATTAGTAGTTGCTTAACTGGTAGAATTTGTTAAAATTAATTCTGTCTTCCTGTGGCAATAAGAGAGAGTTCACAGGGGAAATCATGTTACTCTACTAAATCATTTCCCTAAATTTTTCTTTTTAAAAGTGTTGTACCTTGATACAGTAATTGTTCATAACCGCTTCCAACCCACAGCCCTTATGCTCTTTGATTCATATGAAACCCCAAGGCTTTTGATAAGGTCGTGAGTTTCCTCCATGTTAGATTATCTCCATAGTTCAGTTGAACTTGCCATGTACCCATTAATTGCTGTTTCTGACCTTGAATGAAAGCGTGTGTTGTGCACTCCAGTTGCAATAAAAATGTGACAGCGAAGGGATGGTATTCAGTGATGTAAAGCAGCAGTTTTACGTGCGTTTATAATTACCGACAGTTCTGATGTTCTTAGTCATACAGCCTTCTGGTGGAAAAATGTTTTCCTTCCTCCTGGAAAACACCGATTCATTAGGCCACTCGTAATTAATAAATCAGTTTGGCGAGGATGGATCTTCTGGTGAGAGTCAATCACCGGCGGCAGGCAGGAGGGCCAGGAGCTGCACCTGGGATCTGGATGTGTGCGTTCCTGCTCCGGGCCATGGGGCAGCTCTCCCCTGTTAGAAATCATGGTCAGGAACGTGAACGGGCACAGGGTGGGGAGTTCCTGATGCTGAGAGTGTGTTCTTTTGTGGGGGGCAATGGGTAACTGTCTGAAAATTCAGGGAGATTTCTAGGAGGGGAAGACTATATCTTTTTTTTTTTTTTTTTTTTTTTTGAAATCTATCTTCAAATGATGTTCCTCTTTCTGAGATGAGTGATTTTTTTTTTAATAATTTAAGCAAACTTTTTTTTCTTTTTTAACAGAATCTCAGTTGATATCTGTACTCCACTTAAAGACTTCCGGAGTATAAATAAAAACCCCCTAGGACATTGTTCTTTGCTCTTGAAATTCTGTAATACCATATGTAGCAGTAAGCATGTACTCAATGTAATGTTTATTTGTGATCAAGGATTTGGCATTTCTGAAATCCAACTTCTGGGTTTTTTGGTAGGAATAAAATAAAAGACACTTCAGAGTTTTTACCTTTACCTGTTTTCCACAGAAAACAACTTTTAGGCATAGTGTTCTGTGTCAGAATGGTAACACGCTTCTCAAATTTCCATCCGTATAGAAACTGGTTTTGAAATGTTTTAAGAGGAGTATTAGTGGATTTGTTAGTTAGGCCTCTTCATATCTTCATTTGAAAACTCTTGTCCTACTTTCTCTAGAAATGCTGTATGTATTCACATCTTTAAAGAAACTTTGGAAGGAAACTTTGAAAAATCACAAAATGAACACGTAGTCAGACATTTGAAGAATCCCTGTATGCTGAACCTTTTCATCTTGTGTCTTTGACTTGGGTCAGAATTAACAACAAAAATCTCCGCAATTCTTCCCGTTCTGAAAGATTGGTTCAAATTCACTGGTATTTTATTTTAGTTTTCAGGATTAGAGTTTAAGCTGTCAAATACAAAACCTTAACTAAAACCTGAGATCTTTTGGTGTGTACTCAGTGTAGATGGTCTGTTTCCTTTATTGTTTATAAATTTCCTTAAATTTATTCTCTCTGAAATTTCAGTGTATCAGAAAGGATGTCTGCACCTAGGCTATTACCAGCCAACCCTTGTTTTCTGTCAAATTGTTCTGAATACTTTAAAAAAACTGTTATAACTAATGGTTTGTCGTCAGCTTAATTAAGAAAACTAAACTCTGCATAGCTCTTGTGTGTGTATTTTTCCTTCCCTGTCTGTGCAGGGAATTGCTAATTGCGTAAAATCTTTCTGCATCTCTCTGTGTTTTTCCTCTTACGTTTTGGCTGCTCTTGTCCTGTTTATTCCTCTGCTTTTGCAGTGCTCAACCTTCTCATGTGAGTTATCACACCAGCCTCCCGCTCCGTATTGTACGCAAGGCATGGAGTCTTTACCAGCTGCTTACTAAAAGACTACATCTGCTATCCAAGCTCTCCTTTTGAAGACACCAGTGAGGGGCAATTTGGCAGATCTTTCTGCAATAAAATTAAGTTGTGATTGTATGCCCATCCAAGCTTTAATCTAGATATTGCAGGTAATGGCAGTAATGAAGATGCGATAGTGTGGTCTAGCAACCAGGATATATCCCTGGTAGATTTGTACTCTCGTTTACATGTTGGTACTGTTTGGAGAAGCTCTGTAGACCTGAAGCAGAACTCATGCTGTCCTCAGGCCATCAATTTACACATACTTTTAGTTCTGCAAGTTTTCTTTGAAACCATAGATGTGTGGGGTGGTTTTTTGTTTTGTTTTGGGTGGTGTTTTTGGTTGTTTTTTTTTTTTTTAGGGAAGAATTGTTTCGTAACATTTGGTGGTAATTAGCCTGACTCAGTCTTTCGAGTTGTGGGGGAAATCCTGCCCTGCGGAGAATTACAGAAGTCCTGTGGTTGATTTTTGAGGACCCCACAGTCTCATTCTGTTTTCCAGTAAAGCTTTTGTATAGGTACACAAGATGCCTTCAGAGTTTGCGGACGTGTGTGTATTAGTCTGATGGCTCATTCTTTAATTTGACATCATAAATTTGACTGAGTAACATGTGCCAAGAACTTCTTAAAGCTGGTGTTTATGTCAGATTACCTACTCTTCTGCTTGCCAGCGTAACTCTTCTTCAAGTAGCAGGTCCAGGCAGTCCTCCTGCCTCGCAGCTCTGGGGAGAGCACTGATGGGAAAGAGAAGTTTTTTGCCTGTGGGTATATTAAAAGGCTGGAAGAAGAAACAATACCACCCTCCTTTGAGGTGATCCTTCCTGCAAGAATCTGAAGCTTTATTCAAACAGGAGGCGTTTTCGCTCTGTGACGGCTTTGAGTTTGGTTCTCAGACCCAGTGTGCTCATTTGAAGCTCCCATCAGGTTGTATTCTGCAGAAAAGAGGAGTCATGTTTCTGTGGTGAAGCCAGCCAGCTTTTTTAGGTGGCAAAGACAAAATTGGCTTCTGAAACATAAGTTATGCAAAGTGTGTAACATTTAGCTTTGCAGTTTATAAGTGCAGCACTCTGTTCTTCAGAACTGCATTAGTGATTAGTAATAGGCATAGAAGCCCATGCTAGGGCATTTTGGTTGGTATGTGCTCTGGAGGGTCGCTTTTTTTCCTGTCCTCTGTTTCCCTTGGCGTCTCACAAAGTGAGACAGTAATCTGTAATAAAAATAAGTAGACCCAAGTTGCTTTGTTCCATGTGTATTTTGAAATGCTGAATATTGATTGACCCTCCTTGAGCTCATTAATGCCCGTCATCAGCAGGAAGGGTAAGGTAATTGTAGTCAAACAAGTAAGCTTACACATGTGAAGTTGCTACAAGTTAGGAAAATGTAAGGTGAGAATCATTTTTTGGCAAAGGAATGAATTAATGGTGTACCCCATAAGGGGCAGGACCAGTACTAGATGATGCATCATGCTTTTTGTCCTTGGTATTGCTTCACTGTGGTATGTTTATTTCTGACTGTTGGACCATCACCAGAATTTTGAATCCTGTTTGCACAGGATGTCTGTTCCTGGACTTATTTATTTATTTTTTTCTGTAATTTTTTTGCTACCATATGTCAAATGTGCTAAGAACTTGAAGCTTGTTGAACTGCTTTCTTAAGGTACCTAGTGCTTCTAAAAATACAGTAGCTATAATTTAAGCACTTGATATGTTCGTAGTCTGTATTTAGGCTCCAGTTTTGAAAATTCTTCATTTTTACTGGGAACTGTTACTTTATATTTGTCAAGAAGAAAGCATTTGTGGCATCTGTGATATCGCTGATTTAAATGGAAGGTTGCTGTAACTGATTTTTTGAAGAAAAATTGTGTGTATGCTTTAGCAATCAACAGTGGGTTTCTGAGACTGTTACTCTTAGGTTTCATGGAAGTAGGCTTTGTGTTCTGAAGCATGTGGGATGTTTGTGCTCTTTTGCAGCTCGAGAGGTGTAACTTCCCTAGAGGATAAGTTCTTGTTGTAGGAACCGTATTTGCCACCATAACCTACTGAAAGGAATGGTGAAATACAATGAAAGCAAATATGATTAAAATCCTGTAGAAAGGAGGAGAAATCGTTCCACCTCCTTGAAGGTAAACCAGAATTTTGTTTAATTTTACAAGTACAATTTAGTGTTTTCAGTTCTTTATTAGCTTTAAAAACTAAGAGATGATACTTTTAGCTTAATTTTCAGGCAAAGACATTTGGATCATGAAGCTGGCATCTTCGTATTTTTGTAAGCGAAGCTTATGTTCCTTAAGGTCTGTTATATTGCTCAAAGTTGCAGGCAGAGTTAATTCAGGGTCTGTGGTCTTTGGCTTTTGTTGTTCCCTAATGTGGCCTGCTCATGGTTTTAGATACAAGATGAAGATAAACGGGGAAGACTTAAATGTGAGCAAAAGATAGACAAAGCACTGGTGGAGGCGTTTTAAAGAGCATGCAGACGCAGCCCATGGAAATACACTAGAAAAGACCATGTGATTGAGTAATATGCATGGAAAAATGCCTCTGCCTTTTGATTCCTTTTCTAGCAAAAGGGAAAAAACAAAATCAGTAATGTTACTGTCTTTATAATCTCCGCACAGAGAAAGCTCTGGCCCAAATCTTCCCATTCTAATTGCAGAATTGGAGCACAAACCTTGAAATGACTTAATTACTCTCCCTTCCCCCCATCAACATCCTCTCTCCCTCAACCTGGAACTTACCTATTTCTCATGGTTTTACTGACTATTGGTAGTAGGCACGTAAAGGACAAAAATTAATAAAATTATAAATAAATTTGTTTAATGGGATGACTGAAATATTTGAAGTTGTTGAAACTTTGAACCTTTCTGTCCTAGCAACAAAGTGTCTGGGGAGTATGTTTGAAAGTGGACAGCATATGTTTTCCTGGCTTTTGTGCTTTTAACAACAGACCATGTGTTTAAATGTCAGCATGACATTTTGATTTCTAGCTTGCACGAGGAAGATGATTTAGTCGGGTCAGCTATTAAGAAACAGCTATTCAACAAGGCTCTTATGCATCCTTCAGAGAAAGCTTTCACTGCGGCAACTGCTTACTACAAATGAGGGATTTTTTTGTTTGTTTTCTTTGGGTTTTTTTGCATTCCCAAAAGAAAGGCCAGTCCTGGACGTCTGTAAACAGTAGTCACTGGGTAGTGACACAAGCTTGGGAAATATTGTAATGAAGGTAGAGGGGACATGATTATAATATATGCATAAATTAACTCCACTGAAGTGGTGAGGTATTCAGAGCTTCTGAAAGTTGTGCAAATTTACTTTGCAATATTTAGCAATGATAGGTTTTTTTGTATCCAGATAGGATGAGAGCTTACTGAAAAATGCCATCATCTTTTTAGTACCCTTCAGGTTGGTGGGGTTTTCTTTCACTCTCCCCTCCCTGCTTCCCAACCTGATGTTACCCTGTGTCAAAGGGTTCCTTGCCTGGGAAATTTAACCCCCCCCCCCCCCCAAAAAAAAAAAAACCAAAAAACCAACCCAACTGTGACACCTTTGGGAGTAAATGTTGAATTCACTAGGTGGTGGTTGGTAGGGTTTGCATGTGCTTTAATCATTGAGCACCAGGACAAACTTCAGTGCTACAAGCAGAAGGCTCAGGTGTTTGAGAAGTATGAAATAGCGAAGGCCAACTGGCTTCTTCAAGGGAGGGTGGGAAGAAGCAGCATTTCCCAAGTATCCCTGAAACGCCTGGCAGAGAAAGAGAAAATGCAGAGCTACCTTCCTTGTAAATGAAATTTTATTAAGCTGTGATTGCCATCTATGTCATACTGTAAAGATGGTTGAAAAACGTGCTGATGCTCATTTCGTTTAGTTTATTGTCATACCGTATGGGATTTAAATGAGACCTAATAGAGTAGTAATTGGATTTGCAGTGCCTGTGTGACATAAAGGAGGATTCATGGTACTGTGTTTGGTGCGTTCCAGAGAGCAAATGCAAAAATGAAATCTCTTCTAATAAAGAACTGGCAACAAATGGATTCCTTGTATATATTCTTAAACTTAAAAAAAAAAAAAAAAAAAAGAAGCTGAAGAAATTTGTTCTAGGCTTTGCCAGAACGTTTCTGGCAGCCTCGTTGACTGCATGGTTCAATTGGAAGCTATTTTAAATAAACTGTATTTTCACTGTAAGAAAACACTCACAGTAAAGTATATTATTATCAGGTTTAGTTAAAATTATTTTGTCTGATATTTTAAGTTATGCTTTAACATCAGAAAATGTGGTGGGTTACTGATTTGAATTTGGTCCAAACTGGTAATGTCCAAAATTGCTGGCTTGCAAAGGGATCTCTGTGCATGCCTCTAGAAATGATTTTGAGATTGAATGCACTGAGCGGGTGAAGATGGTAGCTGGTCTTCATTGGTACTGCTTTGAATTAAGGCTACCTGGAGTTCTGGAGTGCAACCCTGCATTTGCATATTACCCTTTTCTTTGAATTTCTCTTTGAATTAGCTGTACGCTCTAGGCCAAAAATGCTTCTTATTTTCAGACTTTTCTGAATATCCCTAATGACTGTGCTCAGGAAAAAAAAAAAAAAACCCACAACAACCCAACAGCAACAAAAAACCCCCACCTCTAACTGTGTGAGTCTTGGTGTAAGAAGCACAGCCTGGAATGTGTAATCCTAAATATAGGCCCATTCATAATGAATGCTTTACTCTCTCCAGAATTTGATAGTGTGTTGATAGCAGAAGCACTCACAATATGTGTACAGTGAGTTATATCCTTACCTTTGAAAGTGTTCTCTCCAGTATACGGACAGATCGGGGTTAGAAACTTGTCTGAGCCTGCTATTTTTTATCATCATTCACTTATATTTATTTAAAGGTTTATTTATCTATTCGTAATAGAGATAAACATTTCTAGTTAGAATGTTGTTACTAACCAATATATATTACTTCAGTTATTTGGCACGTGCAGTTTTTTCTTCAGTTTTGTAGCAGTCTCTTGAATAGTTTCATTTAAAAAACAGATAAATTTATCTGCAGCGTCAAAAGCAGTTACTTTAATATGCCTGCAAAGAAAGAAAATAACAATCCTTGTATTCTTTTCTTTGTTGAATTAAAAGGGTATTTTTCCCCCCACCTTGATCGTTGTCTTGTTTTAAAACCACAAATAAGCAGAATCTTGTGGCAAGGTTCAGCAAACTGAATTTGCCACATAATTAAGCAGTTACACAGACACTTCCAAGGCAAAAGGGAAACCAGTGGTTACAATGGTTTAAGGAAAGCAGCAAAAGCAGCAAGAAATCATACTCTTGAATTAAAAGCCCTGAATACCATTTGTCACTGCTGCCTAATATTTAAGTGAGGGAGAATATTATTTTCTTTTGTGTAGGTTTTAGATAAATTTAGTTCGTGCTTCTAGGAAGTTGGCATGTTCTACTACTGCTGTTAATATTTTGTTGGGAAAAAGAAGTTTTGGAAAAACCAAAGCGGTAGTGGAGGATGTAAACAGAAATCTTTTTAATTACTGGAGTCAATACATCTTTTTTCGAAGAAGTGAACCTGGAAACTATTATCTTGGGGGGCAAATTTCGACAAGATAATTGGCTTTGACCTTTTGCCAGATGTGTAACAGTTCTTTTTCCCCTCTCCTTTGTGTCCAGATAAATGTCATGCCTTTAGGATTTTGTTCCCCTGTTCTGGTTTCAAGTGTGGAGCTGCTTATGTAGCTAATCTGCACTTAAAATTATTTCCACTTCTAACCCCAGTAGGACTCTCTTTTGGGGTATTCAGAAAGAATTGACATAATTGGATTTCTGCCCAGATACTGTATTTAGATAGCTTTGGAGATGTCATTAATTTGACAGCTGCCATAGGAAATCTTTGTTTTGACTATTGTTACAGGGCCTGCAATGTTTCTATTGCATTTTCATTTGTAGTCTGCCACTGAATTGGCGTGATTAAAATGAGTAGAATAAGACACCATCAAATGTGTACAAGACATGAAAGGGAGAAAATCAGTGCTGAAAACCTCAGAAGGTAGGCTGTTGCCAAATTTTATTTGGGTATTACGAGATTTTGGAATATCTAGTTATCTTTCAAACAGCAATAATAGCAGCGCCTGTGGCTAGGGCTGCTGTATGCTGTTGTGGAACCAAACCTGTGTTAACATTTCGCTTCTTGTTGTCAACCCAAAGCAAAGTTTCTGGGGCAGTTCAGGCAAAAACTGCTTCAACAGTTTCTGGTGATTAACTTGGAAGAAAAAGGAGGTGTTTTGGGGGACTCTCTGTTCTTGGGAAGTAGCAATCCTGGCAACTCAGGCATTGGTTCCTTTTTGTGGGTCTGAGGAACCTAGCAGTTTCGTTTCGACCTGCACATTGAAGGTGCTGACTTTAGGGACTGCCATCCTGCCACGTCCAAAGAGGACAGTCACGGTACCACACGTCACTGACTAGCGTCTACTACCTACCAAGTCCTGCAGGAGCCAAAGCCGCTTCCAAGTTCTAAGTGTTTGTCTTCCCCTTACCTTTGGGTCTTAGTTGTGAACCCCTCGTTGTGGTAGTTTTGTACTTGAACTGCATGAAGCTTGTTGTTTTTCTTCAGTGGGGTCATCAGAGGAGACTCAGAAAAACTTTAAATCTGGAATGCCGGTTTTTCACAGCCTTTGATATACAAATATGTTGGGACAAAAATGTCTTGCTCCTCCCAGGGAAGACCATTTCCATCAGTGCATTACTGAATACTAACACCAGGTACTATTTGAGCATATTCCAGTTTTAGTAAGGGATTTTGTGTTGTGGTCGTTGCTTTTTTCCCCTCCCTCAATTTTACTAATGGGTTCCAGTTTATGTTTGTGTGAGTTTGCAGCCCTGTGCTTTTCAACACTGTAAATGAAATACCAAGTTTGAGTAAACAGTAAATCTATCTACTCTTTCTGCTGGTGGTGGTTGGGAGAGATTTTTTTCAACTTGCTCCCTCAGCTGAAGTCATTATAGATTTCTTCACCTGAGGGCCAAGATGCCTGGACTTCTTTCTACCATCCCTTCGATATGAAATGGCTCTCATTTATGCTGACAGTACTACAGATGCAGTTTGCCTGAACGGAATAGGGCAGAGCTTGCATACTCTTCAGAATAAGATTCCTCTACTTGGACAGTAATGCCTACAGCATCTTTATGTACCCGGTGGCTGTGCACCTGGAGGCAGGGTAAAACCCAGAAACACCCTGAGCAAACAGGCTCGGGCGCAGGGAGTGATCGCTGCAGCTGTTGGCGATGACAGCTTTTACAGCAGGCGGGGAGTGCCCACACCAGGTCTTGTTCTATTGGCGTAACGTATCAAGTTGCCACTTGGCAGTTTGAGAGTTATCAAGAAGTTTCTGACAATGTTTTCCTTGAAGACGTCAGTCAGGATCTGCTCTGTGCATTTCCTCCAACTCCTTCTATCTGCCTGGTGGTTTCAAAGACAACCATGGACCTTGACTTAGCCCTCTTAAAATCATCTTATCCTTATATTTTAGCACTGAGACAGTAGTGGCACTTTTATTTCAAATTCAGACAATGCTGTGTTGAATGTACGCATAGGAAAGATTTTCTTTGGACTAAGAAAGAATGATTAATTTACCAGAACAGGAGCTCTAGTAAGGATTGCAGCCAGCCTTTAACTTTGAATTGCCAGTGGGCTAAGTCTGCCTTACTTGACTCTACTGTATTAGTGATCTGTAGCCCCTGTTACAGCCCGTTTTCTGTTACATCTCACTCCAAAGCAAATCTTCTCTAACTGTGTAGATGTGAGATTTATTTGCTTATTTTAAACATTAGTCTCCCTAGCCAAGAGTAGTAACCAGGCATCTCTGCCTAGTGTTTCTCTGTGAGTGAGTTAGTGTTGCATCCTTCTGTGGTAGCTAATTCATCGGAATCTGTGGTTTTCACTTCTTTTCCAGTGGGGGTGTGCATTTTCAGTAATTTACACGTGCAGATTACTAGATTACTGTAAAGAGTATATTAATAAGCTGTTTGTAGTCATCTTTCACAGCCCTGAAATTCACAAGTACTGAATTAAAAGCTCTGACTCTAGTAGAGAGGTTTGGAAGAACTGATATGGTTTGGTGGGTCGTATATGTCTTTATGTAAAACATTTTAATGGCAAAGATGCAATAGGAAAAATAGATTTGTGAAGGAGCTGCTTGGGCTGATGAGTTGTTAACCACTTGGGTCCTCAAAGATTCTGAGCTGATTTTACTTAATGGAAAAGACTGTCATTGTGCAGTTTTTACAAACAATAAAGTATCAATCAGAAAAAGGCTAAAGTTCCACTGGAATGCATTATTAAACTGTATATACAAAATACTAATTTCTAAAGTGCTGAAGAAAGTTATCCAACTATAAATGCTAGGATGTTTCTAAAAATGAAATCTGTAATTTGAATAACAAGGTATCCTGCTAAGGAAACCAAAATAATTATCTCATGTTCAAACCATGGCCTGAGAAGCTTGCTTAGTTAAGCACTACATAAGGTTGAAGTCTAATCCTTTCCTTTCCTTAAAGATAATGTGAGACAAAGTTTAAGAACAGCCTTGGTAAGTATAGTTCCGTTTCTGCTTATCTATCTGCAATTATAATTGGTAATTCAGGTCTTTCAGCATACATTTGTAAGGGTTCTTGAGGTGCTTAGAGCTGTCCTAAGCATAAATCAAGACAGACCTTTGTTGCTTCTCCTATGTGGGCTTTAGGGATATTTATGTGTGCGCTTACATAGCCAGCTGGTAAACCCTTAAATAAGGAAAATTAGAAGATTGTGAGTTCCTATTCTGTATTGTAAAGAAAAAATAGGGGAATTGAGACAAAATGGAGTTTGAACTACTTCACCTTTCACAGATGGCCCTTGAATACAAATGCTTAAAAAACCCGGGGCTATTTTGGTGGCACAGTACCTTTGTTGTGAGCCTCCTTCAGCTTTTGGAGACTGGACACAGCTTGCATTTATTTTGATGCTTGATTATCAGTCTGAAAAACAGGTGTGTGGGTTTTTTGTTTATTTTTGAGACTGCAATATTACATGTCCTCTCAAAGAGTTTGTCCCCCTTGCTGGGGGGGAGGCTTCCTGGCTTCCCATTCACTATTTCTCTGCTCTGCTTTGTGGGTTTTTTCTTTTTCTCATTCAGGGACTGCCCTGGAAGTGTTTGCAGCTCAGCATAATCTAATTTGAATTAAGTCAGTATCAGTAAGTATCAAGATGGAAAATCCTGCTTAAGCCAAGAATTAAAAAATTTGCATATCACAGTGAGTTTAGGTAGTAATTTGGTATCAGTATTAGGTTTTTTAATAGCTCAGACTTTTGGGGGAAACTTCTAGCTGAGAGAATGTAAGAAGCATGTGACTCCTCTTAAGAAAGTAATGTAAATCTGTACAATATATATAGTAGAATTCTTAGCAGATGCAGTCACTAACAGATGTAACTCTCCTCATTATTTCCAGTTTAAAAAGATGCTAGTCATGCATGTATTTGGATTGCAACTACAGAGGAAGCTGACAATGGAAGTTGGTTTCTGAAATACAATATTTATTTTAAATGTTGATATTATTTAGGCAATCAACTACTTGTGTTTCATGAGTAGATTGGGAGTTGGTGGTTGTGCAAGTAGACATAAAAAATGTTCTTGTTTTTTGATAAACGTATCGTGTATACACCAGAGTCTCCAGGGGATGTGCATTTGACTGCAGGAGTTGAAGGGTAATGTAGGTCAGCATAGCCTCTTTCATTGCATGTCGTTAAAGTGTGAGCCATTGCACACTTTCTCTAGCTGCATTCTTCTCCCTACCTCTCCCTCCAAGTATATGTTTGTTTAAAAAAAAAAAAAAAAAAAAAAAAAGTTGTTTGAGTGAGCAATGATACATGTCTAATCGCTTCCTCTTTGATACAGACAGCGTGGTCAGGAGGTGTACTACAGCTCGCATGCCAGGTAGGAGCACAGAGAAGATACACAACCTCCTGCCCGTGCACTGTTCAGAAGAGACCTGAATTTTGTAGGCTAGCTCTTACAGCCTCTGGTGATGGCTCCAGACCTGGACCGCTTAAAAAAAGCCTATTTAAACACAGAAGTTCGTCTTTGCTTCAGGAGCTAGGCTCGTTTTCACAGCTGGCATACAGGCTTAAATCTTTTCCAGCATTTTAAGAATCTGGCAGTCTTTTCTGCATGCAAGGCAGCGAACCTGTTCTTGTGCCCCATTTCACTTGCTTCCTTGCGGTTAAGGAACCGCAATCTTAAGAGAAGAAAAGCGTAGTTGTGTAGAGTATATAGCATGAAAGGATTTTAATTTTTTTGTTTGTTTTCAGAATGTTATACCCATTGTAATGCAACATTGCAGTTTGCTGCCTTTTTGAAACCTTAAGTACAATGCGAATCCAGTTTTGCTTTCTGTTTCCTGCCAGTGTTTCATTAGTTTTTAAAATGTAGTATTCAATGGATGCCTTGACTTACCCAAGTTAAAGAATACTTGGGTATTTTAACATTACCATTTTCTTAGCTTTAGGAGAAGGTAATATTAAGTGAGTTTGATGAGGATATATATGACTAGGAGGTTAAAATACTAAGCATATACTAGAGTCCTGAATAAACTTGGTGGATTTCTTTTTCCTTTAAGCAAATTCAGGCACTGAGCTTTTGAGTGCTTAGGCTGATCTGTCTGCTGCTCCGTGGAACTGGATTGTGCTTGCCCAATTGTCTGCATAGTTAAAATATTTTGAACATAGCCTATTTTGATGTAACTTCATTTGAAATATCTGCCTAATGGAGAAGTCTTAATGGAATACTTTAATAGCCCAAAGTGGTTACCTGCAATTGCTCCAGTGTATTTCAGGCAATTACAAAGGAAGACAATATTTAATGTTGGGAGTGGAGCTAGATGGTGTAATGAACTGGCAGATTGCCAGCATGATCTTCTCCAGAGAAGAATTTGTATTAATGTGATGCTTTTCACTTGTTATCCAGAAGGTCACCAGTAATATGTCAATTGTTGAATTTTATCATAGTTATCGAAGTCACTTGAATGCCTTACCATTGGAGTTGAAATTCCCACTCTGTGCAATACCGGTTTATGGTCGGGTCATTCTTGTGTATTAGCATATTAAGTATCAAAGAGATTTTTTTAGCTATTTCATGTCAGAATTTAAATAGGAGGTGGTTGGGTGTTGGGAAGAGAGCCTGAGAGAATTGTCATTGAAATAGTCATTGTAAGGCTGAATCTGGATTTTAGCCATGGGGATAAAGAAAATGGGGCACATTAGAGCTATTAGTGAAAGGAAAGGTGGTTAATAACTTTGGATGTTACTTGTAATCATTACAAGACTGCTAATTTATTCTTAAGGTTGTAATCTTTAAAGATTATACAGTTAAAGTGCTTATTATATTAGATGTTACTGATATTTATCTTCTGGTGCTTGTCGGCAAGCATCAAGTTCAAACTTTTATTTCTGACTATTCAAAAGTGCTTTTCACTGTGGGATGTGTTATAGTCCTTGTGTTCGGAAGGCCTTGATGGAGAAAACAAACGAGAGTGACTGAGGTTGCTGTTCAGACATAGACAAATTTGTCTTTCTGCCTTGCATGTTTGTAATCACATGTTCATCCAATTCCTGTACTCTGCCATTCCTGTTCCTTGTCGTCTTCTGTTCCTCTGCTCTGGGCTCACGGTAAGCGTAGGATCTGAAGGCAGTTGTGAGTGGTAAGGAACCGTGGCATTTTGGATGCAGCAGGGCTGACGTTACTGCGGTAGTATTGTTATTAAGATTGAGATAATGACAAATGGACATCACACTAAATGGTACTGAAGTGATGGGCGCTGGTGATACCATGGGACATGACTGCCCAGCTCTGTGCCTCCGTTTGCCTTACAGCCTTTCAAAAAAGTTGTTGACTTCATTTCCCAAGTTTTCTTATGTTATGCCAGTTTGTCTTTTGGGTGGACGTTAAGTGTTTGCCATGTGTGCCTCAAGGCTTTTGAAGGCTGATGGAGAGCATTTTATACTCTCAAAGTCTAACTATTCATTCCCCAGCCTGGCTTTGCTATCAAATACAGCTGTCTAGAGCCCTGGCTGGTAGGACACAGCAGCAGAACCAGAAAAACCCACCTACGGTGCAAACCCTTTGCCTGGGAGCGATAGTCCCAAACCCTAACCACTGTTTCCATTTACTGCCCTTTGAGAAGAAAGATCTTAAACTTCTGTAACTGAAAGATTGTTTCAAGGAACATATTTAAAGTACAAGCGAATTATTTGCGGTTCAGGTTTCCATCCTGAGTTTGAGTCACTCTGCAAGTCATGACGTTTTGCAGGCAAAGCTTTGGGCCGTGGGGGGGTGTGATGGAAATTGGTTACTCTGCTGGGGAAGTCACTCTCAGTGTGACTCTTAGCAAAAAACTTCCTCTGGCTCTTCCATAGCAAAGTGAAGATTTTTACCAGGAGAAAAATAGAAAAGGAGGTCATAATGCAATGGAATTGAGCCCAGAGAGGACAGAGACCAGTCTTGCATCTTGCGCTCGTTAGCGCGTTAGATTAGCAGAGTTTCATTTCAATCAAAGTGTTGATAGGAATGAGGTTTTCTTGTGCGTCTTCTTCCTTTGACTCTGCACTATCACCATTAATGTTCTGAGCTACTTTTAATGTATGTTAATTGAACTGCAAAAGTAAAAACCATTCTTGCTGTACAGAAGGAACTTAGCATTGTTATATTGAGATAAACACGACTCGTGTTTAGATGGAATTTGGACTTTATTTTGCCCAATTTCATCTCCAGTTGACTAACACATACGAGGTTAGTTTTTCAGGTATTGATGATTAACAGTACTGTTTTTCAGCTCACTTTCAAACCCAAGTTCTATATGCAAACGTGCATTTGTGAAGGTGGAAGCAGTAATTGAGAGAGGTGTTGTTTTTTTCTTTAAGGAAAAAAACAAAACAAAAAAAACCCCAAACAAAATCAGAAGCTTGGTACAGTACTTCAGTGGTGGGTGGTAATGGGCAGTAGATGATTTGTGAGGTAGGAAGGGGAAAGATAGTTCTGTTCCGAAGATCTTGTAACAAAAAGTGAAGTGACTTTTATTTTCTCATTTTTTCCCCTTATTATTAAAAATGTTCTTGCATTATTGACAGGAGGAAAACATGTACTACAAAATACTCACCCAGTAGGAAAATAGATCTGCCCTGCTTCTGGGTTTTAATGTTGCTTCATTTGTTAAAGTATCTTTCCCATTTACTTTATCTGTCCTATAATTTCAAATACAGAGCAGTTTTCAGCGAGAACACAGTTAAGGTCTGTAACTGGGTAGGAAAATTGATATAGCAAAGTGTGGTTGCCCATGGTCTGTGTCTGCAGAAAGCTGAAACCCAGGTCGGGCGGTGGGGCAGCAGGCGTTCCAGCCGGCAGCCTGGCAGAGGAGAAGGGGGTAGGTCACCTTCCAGTCCCGTCTGTCCTCTGCTTTCACAGGCATATCTTCGTTCAGGTGATGGACTGGATCAGGAGGCTCTTCTGGTTGAATAACACTGCCTCATGACTTGCCTTCCTCTGTTTATTTTTTTTTTTTTCCTTGTATGTTTTTCAGAAGGGCTAGCAATGCTCTGGCTTCCCTTGCAGCTGCTGGGGAGCTGAGGGGCAGGGATTCGCTCGTGCTTTATCCCCTAACAATATGTTTATGCTTAAATGTTTGTCAAACTGTGGTTTTAGTAGTTCTGTTACTCCACTTATTAATGGGTGGAAGTCTAAATCTCACTTTTAAACATCTGTGTAAGGTGTTTATAATACCTTTGTCAATATACTTCCCCCCCCCCCCCCTTCATTATGATGCATGGGATCATTGGATGAATTGCTCTTTTTAATTGAATTTCTTCATAGGATGCTTTTGTAGAGTGGCAACTGGTTGGAATCTGTTCAGAGAAGACTTTGAACAGAAACATTTGTGCATGAGTGGCCTCAGGTTGAGTAGGAGTTGTAATATATCGTCCTTACGAGCTAGGGGCTGCAGCGCAGGAAGACGCTCAGAATTTTTTCCTTCTCTTTGAATTGGATCTTAATGGGTTTACTCTCCTTGAATTTGTCAGACATCCTATGGAGTTAGAAGCGTCATTAAAAAACAGAAACAAATGTTTAAAGACTTTGAAGTCCCTTCTGAAAGGTTACTTTTGTGGCTAGGAATACTGAACAGAAGAATGGATGCTGGGAGGGACTGCTGGAGGCTTGTGCCGTCCAGCTCCTGGCAGGGCTAAGGCTGGGGCCATGTCCTGGAGAATTTGAGACTTTCCCAGGAGGAAGGTCCCTCACTTCTCAGGGGGCATGTGGCTGTGCTTAGCCACCCTCGTGGCTTCTTTACATCCAGCCAGAATTTCCCTTAACGGAGTTCTCCAGCCCTGTGCCCAGTTTCACCGCCTCTGTCAGAGCTTTCTTGTCGGGTCAGTATCGCTATTAGACACGATAGTAATCCAGCTGGATTGCACATCCAACTGCGTGTGACTGCCTCCTGGGTGGAAATAGTCATGTCCCCAGAACTGCTGGCTATGCTTTTGCTGATGTACCTCAGGTTTCCATGTGCAACAGCATTTCTCTTTTCTTAGGAAGTATGGGCAAGTTAAACTGACTAATGTAAAAGTGAAGGAAACAGTAAATAATGGTGCTTTTTAAAACATAATCTTTCTAAAACTGGACTGAATTTTTAATTCCATTTTTTGACTGGTTTATCTCTGTACTGTGATGGCTGGATTTGTAGTTACTTTCTTTCCTAGATGGTTTTGATTGTCTGTGTATTCACATGGAGAAAAGTATGAAGATGGATTCTACTTATGCTGAACAGGTGGCTCAAGTTGGAGCCATTCTGCCTGCTCTTCAGCATATCTGAGGAGACCTTGGTAGTATGAAAACTAAATTACCTAGCTGAAGGTCTTCTAAGTTTAGTGCTGAAACTAAAATAAGTGTTGTTTGTTGTTTCAGATAGTGGTGTACATAACTTTGTTGGAGAGTCCTGCCTTTTACTGCCTGGATCCTTTTAACAGTGTGCCAAAGGTGAGTGGTTCAAGTTCAGTGGTTATTTTCGTAAATAAAGATGATGAGTGAACTGGATGTATTGCTTGGTTTTTGCTTCTGTGCAGTGTAGTACTTGTGACTTTTTTTTTTTTTTGAACTGCTGGATGGATGATTAAATAGCAAGTCTTTTTCCTTCAGTGATCTGAGACAAATCAGTTTTAGCTCCTACTTGCAGAAAAAGACAAGAAAAAAGGATATGCTCAGACTATTAATTAAGCACCAGATATTGCTACCACTGCTTTTTGGCTCCTGTCTCCCTTTACCTACTGCTTTGACTTGGGACGTGTTCCCTTGAAGGTGCTGTAGGCAGGATGTGGTGGTGTGGGACGTATGGAGGAGTAGCAGCCATCCATAGCCTGTGGTGGAGCAGGCTTAATATTATTCTTTGATTGAAATCTAAAAACTAAGTAATAGCTTATAAAGCATTGAGAGGAAAGGAGGTTTGGGTTTTCTGTGGGAGTAGAACAGAACTGCATTCAGTATATATAGAGAATCTTCCTGGGCTGGCTCTGAAGAACTGAAGTAACCTAATGAAGCTGATGTTTTCCATAGGATTCATTTTGTGGTGGAGTCTGGCTATCTTTTTTCTGTTAATTCATGTACCCTGTTGTCTGTTTCTAGTAACTGTAGTTATCTCTGTAGCTTAGCAGAGATTTATTAACAGAAGCTTTTAATAAAAGGAAACCTCATTACAACTGTACCAAAAAATAAAAGCAAAAAGGCAGAACACTGAAAGAACTTTCAGCATTGTAGTTGCTGCAGACCGGAACAGAAAACTGGGAATCTTAGTTTCATTCGTTACTTCACCAGGTGGATTTATTATTTCTTACTCCAATTCTCTGTTTATAAAATAAAAGTAATGTTACCTTCTTCAGAAGGAAGTTATGAAGGCTCATTATTGACATTTTGGAGCCTTTAAATGGAAAGCAATGTATGAAGTCCTTGTGTGCCTTGATATTTGTTGTGAGTTCTGTTAAATACTTGTTCAATGAAGTGTTATCAAATGTTGAAATTAGACTTAATTTGTTTAATAAAGTGCAGGTGAACCAGTTAGAATTAAAAATGCAACCCAGTCTTAAGTATAACATCTACATAAGTTTTTGCAAATTATTCAGTTTCCTTCAAACTGACAAGGAAATTCTGAAGTACTACGATAGAAACTCTGAGATGCTAGAATTGGCTCTTGCGCTACATTTTCAAATTGTCTGATATATGTCTTTAAGTGTAATGGACGAATTTATAACCCTGGCCTTTCCAACAGATCAGAGTATAGCCAATGATTCATCAGACTGTAGACTTAATCATAGTAAAATTATTCTATTTTTTCTACTAAAATTTCTACTCAAAATTAAGCTTGTATTTTACTGACTGTGTCCCAAATTTTGTATTGAGTTCAAATGTGTAATATAAAAGTCTTTAGAATTTTATCTTTGGAATCTCTTTCTTGTCATCTTTTATAATAGTTTTCAGTTAAATGTTCAGAGAAAATAATTGTTAAAAAAATCCACTTATTTGTTCAAGGAAATAGGTGTTTGGAATCTGAGTTATAGAGTTAGAGTCATCTTTATTTGTTGAACTTATTTCTGTGATATTTGGCTTATTGAGTAATTTTTTCTTCTACTCTTTAACACAAGAAGGGGGGAGGGGAGCCAAATATGCCCAAAGTGAAGGTGTTTACAGCAGGTGAAGGTTTTCTATACTTCCCAAAAAGTAATAAATAGATAATAGCTCACGGAAGGGAGGAGAGGAAGAACTCTTTGGACATCTCAGTTGACAGGGGGTGTAGGAGTCTGTCTTTTTTTTTTTTTTTTTTTTTTTTTTTTTCCCCTTCTTTTAAAGTATGGGTACCCAGAATACTTGCTGTGTCCAATGAGACAATACTTAATTTCAGTAACAAAATTAAATCTAACTTTTGTATTAATATTTTATGTCTTTTTCCATCCTTTGTGTGCATGTTTCTGATGGACTATGTTCAACTTGGTAAAGATGTGATTCTGCAAAACAGGGAGCATTCTAATGCCTTTCCTGAAAGGAAATGAATGCATAGGTGTAGGCTCAGTAAAGTCTACGCTTGAAATGCTTTGTTGAACCAGAACATAGTAAACCATTTGTCCTTTGAAAATGAAATGCAATTGACAACAGAGTAAATATTCACAAATTACACTCAAAATATTCTTAAACTTCACTGAACTGCAGATGATAATGTGTCATTATAGGGTTTTGTTGAGTCAGAACTACAGTGTAATTAGTATGTGGTTGTCAAGATCTGCCAGCTCATCTTTTATCTAGCTGGGCAAGCTGGCTTTTTTCAGTTGTTTGTTTTTGTTTCTCTCTCTCTCTCTCTCTCTCTCTGAAGACAACTATATGGAAAGCACCCTTTTTTAAAAAAGAAAAGATCTGTCATTTCTGCAATTAAATTAGTATGAAGTTACAGATGAAGCCTAATGTTCTGGCAATTTATTGCAATCATTCAGTTGTTGCAAATCCGAAACTATCCAGAAAGCATTTAATGTATTTTAGAACATCATGTTTTATGTAGTGGTATTCTGTACTTTTGAACTTGTTCCTCATTCACTTACGGTCTTTGAATCAAAAAATAAATTTCATCTTGTATTTTCATAATAGAATATTTTAAAAAGTGATTGCAATATTAATATGTGCCTTGAGCAGTTCTTTTTTGTTTTTTAGATAAAATCATCTGGGAAGTGTTCTTTAATAGTATAATTTTTTGAGACTTCATACACCTTTATGGAATGTACTGTTTGGTTCTTCAGGGATACCTCTGTACATATCAGGAGCAACAGGTACAAGCAAAGTTATCAGTGTCCTAGTACTCAGCAGATCTGCCAAAATGCGATCAGATGTCAATGGCTGCAGTACCACAACATTTGGTGGAAAGCCTAGTCTGTAAAGGTACTCGGAACAACTGTGAGGCCAATGCACTCCTCGTGTTGTGAGACTGGGGACCTGCTCGCAGCTTCTGAAAGACTGATCTTCCTCATTTAAAGGAAAAAGCACCACAGACATTTCAATTTGATGGAACTGTCTGCTGTACCAAAATAGTTCTTGGTATTTTTCTATGGATCAGCATGTTTGTAGTTGTTGATTTTTGAGGAGTTTAAACCCAAGGAAAACAATCCCTGTTCTTAGTGTTTTGTATGAGATAGTTATGGGAAATTTTGATTCTGACAGTAATTAAGAGAATGAAAGGTACGTACTGAATGTACTGAGTGGATGTCTGGATTCCTTTCCCTTAAGAAAAAAATGTTTCCTGTAATTACATCAATTATCCCAGGTGCCTAAAGTGTTGCTTTTAAGCCTTCGAATGCAACTTTAGCATTACTTAAATATATTTACAGACATTTAGTATAATAAATGAATTTGTAGAATACTGCCCATTATGCTATGCTAGTGGCAGAATACTTTCTGACCTGTAATTGTGGACAGTAGGGAAGAACACTTTCATCCCAATCCTACGCCCCCATAACCACAGGTATACAGCCCACCCCACCCCCCCAATAAATTGATCTTCCCTGAATTACATAATTTTAGTACTTTCTTTTTTGGATTTTTTTACATTTTTTCTATTTCTCTTTGTAATAATTGTAGTTCTTCACATGAAAATACAGGCATGCTGTTATTTACTAATAATATAAAGCTAGATTATTAAGAATCACTTGTCTATAATTTTTTTCCAGCTTTGATAGCTTCAGGTGCAACTCAGGTTTGTGGGTATCAATGGTACCTGCTGTGGCCCACAAATGGCCTTTGCAGTATACTTTAACTGCAATCCCCATGGAGTCCTCATCAGAGGACACTGTACAGCTTTCATCAATATGTGAAAATTCAGTTCAGTAAAAATAAAACAATGACCACGTTTTTCCTGGTGGAAGTAGTTTTGTGGTTTGATAGCTAGTGTGGGCTTCGGCTGTCTTCTCATCCAGCATGTCAGTTTTTCTGAGCCAAAAAAAGCTTTGCCTGCTGAAAAGCATCTAGCATGTTGCTCATGAATATAGCTATTAGTTAAGGTGTGTGTATAAAATAGATATATATGAGTCGGCTAAGGTTAAGCTTGTGCCCCAGTATATTCGTGAACTGAGTACAGAACGCTCAGCGACCAACCTTGGTGTCTTGATGAGTGTTCAGAGGAATGCCACTGGCAGAACTGGTTACTGAGCCCGTATTTCTGTGGCTTCTAAATAAACATATCCCTGCGTTACACCAGTTTCAGTTAGATTTGAATATGCACTGCACTTCTGAGGGACAACTGATGTGGCCAAGAATATGATCTTGAGAAACTCTTCAGGGTAGCTCACGTAGTTAAGCTACATCACAGGGAGGTTATCCCGAGATGCTGAACGCGGCCATGCCTTAGGTGAGTGTTGTACGTGGAGGCGTACGTCGGGAAAAGTCCGCTTGAGGCTTTTGGGACGCGGGGACGGGGAGCAGTCCTTGCGCCGGCGCTGTGCAGTGCGATGGGGCTGTATCGGTGCAGGGCCAGGTCAGGGATCCCAAACCCTCCCGAAGGAGGAAGCAGATTAGCGGCTGAGGCCACAGTCACCGGGTTACTCCAAGATCTAACGGCCCCATAAAGGAGCTGCTGTCATCTCCCGGTGGCAAATGCCTCCTCGGGTTTCTGAGGGGTGCCGACCCTGTTCCATAGCTCTTTGGGGCTGGCTGCTTGAGGTGGTGCTTTGCAGAAGCGGGTACACAGCCAGCGTTGCTGTAGGTCACTTAAAAAAATCTGTTGAAGGCTTTTTCCTCCATTTGATAATGGCTGGAAGGCAGTTCTTCTGGTGTGGAGGCTTTGAGGGAACTTTAAACGCTTTATTGTTCGTGTTGGAATTGGTGTGTAGTAGAAATACAGCTAAAGCCGTAAATGTGTGTATTTTCAGTAGTTCTGTTAACGTATTCCATACAACATCATATTTAAATGGTATGTGTTACATCAAATGTATTATGGTATTAAAAAACAGTTCAGCTTGCTGAAATACTGCCTTTTAATGCATGGGAAGAGACTGTACATGCAGTTCATCTCGTTTCGTATCTGGAGAATGGTTTTGCGTGTGTTACCCACGGGCATTCTGGATAAATGCTGAAATTGGTGAATTTCGCAGAACAGAAAATGTTTAAAGGTTAGTGTGGTATGTTTGCTGTGGAATTCTGTTTCTAATAATTCGGTTAATTAATCTTGGATTACAATTACTGTTTGCACTGTAGTAACAAAGCTCGAATTGTACTAAGCAGAGAGGACTGAGAAAATGAGCTTGTCCTGTTGTTTATTTTTTTAAGCCAGTAGTAACACAAAGCATAGAATACCATGTGTACAGATACAAATGTTTTACCGTCTATTTTTCTTTCCCTGACTTTGAGAGTCTCACTTTAAGACATCACAGCCTCCTTGCAGTCTCCTGGGTTTAACCCCCGCTTTCCTTTGTGCTCTCTTTTCACACCCTTTTGTTTCAGGGTTCCCCTGCAGCTCTCATCTTATCCCTCCTTATTTTGGAGGCTGTTGTCTGTGTCAGCTGCTTTTAGTTGTTCCCCATAATAGAGCCTCTGTGCAGCTTATTTTCTACCTGCTCCATCACTCTCTCCCCCTGCCAACCCCTTTCTTTTAAATGATCCTACTCCTGCTTTTTGATTCAGCAGCTGTATGCATAATCCTTCCAGCAGGTCCCCTGCTACTGTCATCGCTACTCACACTGTTCTTTTTCCTCACTAGTTTGAGTGCTTGCGTTTCTTTTTAGCATGTCTTTTCCTTGCGACCGCTTGTTCCACCTCTTCCTCCTAACCTTTACAATTTACCCATAGCCTGATATTTTTTTTAATGTGAAATACAGACATCTGAACAGACATGTTCCTATATGCAAGTTAAATATCTGCCTCTCATGCAAGCTGGCTGCGGTGGGTGATGTCAGAGAGATCCTTTCCCTGCAGCAGCAGGCAGTTGGGGGATCCGGATTTTCCCAAGAGGCTGGTTTTGAGTTCTCCATCTTGCACCAAAATCAGTAGTTCTTTGTCTGTCACTTGGCAGGTTCTCTGATAAGCTGGGTTGTCTCATACCATTAGTTCTCAAGTTATCACATACCAGCCCCAAAAATGCTGTTGAACGAGGGTTAGACCTCTCTTCATATTTGATCTCTGAATTTGTTTTTCAAGATTAAACAGTCAGAGTATTAGTTTTCCTTTCTTAGTTCTCCCTGAAGATTACTGAATGGCATTTGCTGCCAGCCCTGGATTTGTATAAGATCTGGAAAGGTCTGTTCCATTATTGCTAGAGAGAGTGCTGGTTTATGATGATGAAGATCAGGGTGCCTGGTGAGCTGAAGTATTTATCTCAAAAGAAAAGGGTGTGACATCCTTGGGTTTACTTAAGTGTTTTGACTAGAACTACAAACCTCGTGTGTGTGTGTGTGTGTGTGTGTATATGTTTATAAAACTGGTTTTGAAAGTAGCTCCTAAGCAAGGTTTTGACAGTTGTACTCCTCAGAGAATTGAATTTACTGTCAGAGGGATAATGGAAACTTGCATTCTCAACTGCTGACTTGCACTTCAGGCACTCATTGGATGCGTGGCTGCTATAACATACTTTCTGACTGCAGTAAGTTACTGAAACTTCAGGAAGTCTTGACCTGTGAGCTGTAAGCCTTCTCCCGTGAAACTAGTAACACATCATCGTGTGGCCAAAACGGGGGTGTCCCGTATGTGTGCTGGGCTTATGTCCAGTGGTGTGAGGAGTGGCTGCTGCTGTGTACTTTTCAGCAAAGAAGGTGTTGCAGCAGAGACATCAGTAGGTGGTTGTGACTTGCTCGCTGGCTGTGCTTTAGGAGGAGCGGAGGAAAATGACGACACTAAGCAGGTCACTGGTCAGACTGGGGATTCTGGCCTGTAGGTAGTGACTGGGCATCTCTTCATCCTGAGTCAGTACCTGACTAATTCTGCAGAATCCTTAAAAATAAGAGAAACAAAAACTGTGAGGGCAGCATCTGATGCAATGACACAGTCCTGCTTACCTTTATGGAACTAAAGCTTGATTTCAGGGTTGAGTTTTTTTTAACTACACACTAGAGGAGCAGGAACAAGGCATCAAGTAACACTTCAGTCCCAGACCTGTTCCTCAGAACTGAATTTTCAACTAGAAGCTTAAGAACAGGAACAAATAAAATAAAAAAGCTTGGTATTAGCCACTCGAAGCATTCAGAGGTTCTGTGATGTAGGAAAGGAAAAGGGATCTCTTCTGTAAGTTCTCCCTGAGGTCTGGGGGTAGAGGGGATACATGTGTCTTCCCCTTTCTCCCTATTCTCTTCCCCACCTTGAGGTAATCTGTGAATTTTTATATACTTGCTCCTACTTTTGATGAGTCAAGTGATTGTAACTTGCTGCTCCTTTCATATACTGCTCCACAGCTCCCAATATTTGTGTATGAATTTTCTTTAAAAAGCCTTTTTCATTGAGGCTTGATGCAGATTTGGTAACACTATTGGCTTCTCTTCTGTTGTAATATAAATTTTTAAATTTGTATTAATCTAGAAGGAACGAGAACTCTGTGGCTAAACTTCCAAATTTCAGACCTGTGGTTTTGAACCTGTTTTTCCTTTATTTAGTCTTTGTTCTAGCACAGATATTAATCCCCACAGTCTCTCTCCATGTTTGGAAATTATTTGGCTACTATTAATTCCCTTTCACATTTGTTGATGCGTTTTATTGTTATCTGGTGGGAGTAAGGAAGAAAATGTGTCCATGTGCATGTGAGGATAGAACATCTTCACCAGTGTAAGAGTACATAACATTTCTGTATGAAAGGGAATGTGATATAGCAGCCAAAGCCAAATGTTTAATTTTGAACGGATTTGTTTATTGCAGGGAGATTTTATTCAGAAAAGTGAGCTGTGAAGAAGTTTCTGGCAGAAGATAAAACAGTAGGAGGAGATTTAGAGGAGTTTGGAAAGATTCAGTTTTGTTCAGGCACTGGAGCTGAGAGTAGGCATAAAGGAAGATAAGAGTCCGGCATCGCTAGGCAATGTTGGTCTCTATTGAATGTATATTTTGCTCATAGAAATGTAGACTCTTCTAATTGCTTATTTGTGGTTTTTGGTAACTGTTTCTATGGAAAAAGTCAGATATTCCTAGTCTTTATCCGGTAAAAGTTTACTTTCAGAAGCTTACCTTTTTGAGCAGCAGTGGAAAATCACGTTGGGGTAATAGTAGTGGAACAACTTTTTAGGTTGTCTGTGTAAGCAGTCTTAGAGCAGCTGACACCAGAACAGCAAGGTGAGAGTTCAGAATAAGGAGCATCTTCCTAACATGCTTACAGCAGCCTGCATTCTCTGGAGCACGGCTGGCAGAAGGGTTTCAGTAAATCCCCTTTCATCCGTTTCCCCCTTCAGTGAATGGTGTTTCTCTCTTGGTTTTGCGTCCCTCCCCTTCGACTGAGGATTTAACAATGGCTGGCTGCTGTAGTTGTGTGGCAGAGCACTCACAAGTACTATTTTTTAGAAGAGGACCTCATCTGAATGGGAGGAAGATACGTAACAAATAATTTGATTGAAATATATGAATGCTGCCAACATTCCAGACCAAAAATGCAGTCTTGACTTTAGATTTAAAGCATTTTTAAGAGCTACAGGACAGGTCGTTTTGAAACCTGTTTTATTTGGAAAAGCGTGAGGGATAGAGTTTTCCCTGCACTTGTGTTTTGGGAGCAGTAAGAGAGGATTCCTGTCTTGACTCTGAAGAGCTGTCAGATGGAAGGAGAACAGATAACTTTAGGGGGAGACTGGGGCCTTTCTTGCCTGGGCTGATACTTTCCCAGTTGTACAGCATTAGCACAGCAGTCAGTCTGACTGACAAGAGACTTGTGAAGCTGCAGCATTTACTCATGTCTCATACGAGGTCCAAGAGTGTCTCTTTATTTAAATTGTGCTTTCTCTTGGTACATGTCCTATCAGGAAATTAAAAGGATAGCTGTCCGAGTAACTATCTTGTGGTCCAATCTTCTTCAGGAAGATGTACAGATTTATACAGGAATAAATGTAAGAGTACTAGCTGTTTCTTAATGAAATCTAACACTGTATCTTTTAAGCTGCCTCTTTGGCTATATACATAAGCACAGAATCAAGAATGCTATCTTGCATCCGGTGATTATTTTTACCTGTACTATTCAAAGACTCTGCTTCTAGAAAGTAGCTTTTTCCGTGAGAAAGTCTCCTAGATATGACAAATAGATGTTCAGTAGCTCCAAATTCAGGTAAAAATCTGTGGAACTGTGTGTGCCTGAGAGTTAAATTGAGAAGCATCTTAATACTTTTTTTGTGCTGCTACACGCACCTTTTTATATTGGACAAAAGTTCTGGTCCAGGTGATAAAAAAAATGATAAAAGAAATCCAGAAGTCCAAGAATTTATTCAGTATTTGAAATGACAGTAAACTGGAAAGCTCACGGCAACAGTCTGAACAGGGCCCGTTAAGTTACTTAGGGCTCTGTGAGCTAGAAAGTTAAAAATTGTTTTAATATACGTATTTTTCACATTTTCCTACTGTCATGAGGTAGATTGAATGGGTTTTTTTGTAAAGCAATTGATAAATTGCTTAAGACTATAAAGTGAACATTGTCTAGAAATGGACAATGTACTCTTTTTCCTTAAACAGCTTTGGTTGGGAATAAATGCGGTTTTGAACTGAACAAACATCTCTTCCTCTTTCTAGTTAAAAAGCGAATATATGATTTTTCTATTGGGGAACAGAAGGTCAGCAGTTCAATTTTATTTTCAGCATTTTATAGACAGTTTAAAGTGAAATCCCTTGAAAAGTAGGTAGCAGTGTTTCAAGGGATTAGCAGTAAAACGTAGCAATCCACAGTGATTCTGAGCTTTGTCCTTCTGTGCGAGATCAAGGTTAAACTTCTTATGTCTGAGGACTGTTCTTTGTTTATACAATACATAAATGTACTAACACTTCCAGTGAAGTGTAATTCCTGCAGTCCATTGAATGTTTGAGCTAGGGGAAAAGAAGCAGCAATGGAAGCAAATCATTCAATCAAATGCTTTTTTTTTTTTTTTTTTTTTTAATCTTGAAAGAAATTCAAGGATGTCTCCTTTATAAAATTTCATGGTGTTCACCCTATCTTGAGTGGCTGGCTGTTTTAATTTCAAGGTGAGAAGGAAGGTTTATTGACAGTGAGGATGAAAATGCACAAACAGCAGCACACTTAATTTGTTCTTCCATAGAGCATGTTTCACCAGTCTATCATATAGATAATATTACCTAAATGTCCTCTCGGTAGAGTGTCTGGATTTTTTTTTCTGTGATCTTGTGTGCTTGGCTCCCTCCTTACCCCCTTTTTGTAAGGGACTGTGGAGGGGTTGGTAGGTGTAAAAGGATTTCTAATTTTGTCTTGCGTAGACACCTAACATACGTTGTATTCTTCCTGGTCTTTCCTCTCTCTTCTGTCTTGTTTGTTTTTTTTTATTTTCATGTATTTCCAAATGTATAGGTAAGCTTAAATGTTGTCTGCTGGGAGGAGTGGAGATATAACAGTCCAGAGCAACACCAACAAACATTAAGCTTATCTGTGTCTCTGACTTAGTAGAAATACCTGTAAACCAACGCGGAGGAGGTGTGGCCGTTAATCACTGCTGCTGTTTTAGAGGCGAGATGAGGTCTCTTTTCCCAAAAGTTTCCTTTAGTGCAGTTGAGCTGTTTATTAGCAGCGTGGCTTTTCTGAAACTGCTTCTAAAAGAAATCAAGAAAAGGTGAGCCGACTCTCTTTTCTGACCCTCTCGCTCTATTTGTCTAAACGTGAGGCAACGTTTGGGGTTCTGTTTTGTTTACTCAGCAGCTGAGAAACAGAGGCCAAAAAAGCTGCCTCCTCCCTGTTTGTCTCATGCCGTTTGCAGCCGAAGGGTCTGAAAATGTCCTCTCTGCACAGTCTGGCTTTTGCCATTGCTGTCCAGAATGTGGAAAACCATCGCTCTTGATGGCAGTGCCTTCAAAACAAAGCAAGCAGCAGCTTTTTGCCCTAATAGTGGAAAAAGTCACCGCAGATTGGGTCAGCCGCAGTGGTTGCATCTGCGTAGGCTGCTGATGGAGGCAGAAGAACCTGCAGCTGCTGCCGGCACCTGCCTGAGCCCTGCCTGCTGGAGGAGCTTGCAGCAACAGATGCAGGAAAGGGAGGTTGAGGGCAGATGGTACGAGCATGGGGGGGCTAAAGGCTGGAGGAAGGAAGGGGTTGGTAGGAAGGGATGTTAGCTGGCTGTCTGCGGTCAGAGTTGCTTTATATTCAAGACTTCTTTTTTTTTTTTCCTCTTTTTTAACAGACAAAAACCAGCGATGATGACTTAATAATTCATGCTCCTTGTGTTTTCTGATAAATATATAATAAAAGGGCATGAAAAGATGCAATTTTGTATAGTCTTCAAGGTATGGGGAAATACCTTCTTCCAAAAATACCATCTGGGTTGGATGAAGCACTAATAAAATCATCTAACTACAAAACCCCCCTCTCTCGTTTTTTGCCTGGTCTCTATAAGGTTGCCGGTACTGTCTGTTAATCTTTGTCTTGATTTCCAAATGAAACAAAAGTACAAATTTCTCAAAAACGTCCCCACCCCCAAACAAGCTGAAATATGTTTGTTTGGGTTTTTTAATCCCTTAAGGTTGTCCTTAGCCCATTTCTTAATAGTCATCCCACGTTTATGGAAAGACTTGAGCCAGGTTTTTATTATAACTGTGTTGGTGACCATACTCAGCTTCAGCTTAGCTAAAGACCTATTAGAGTGTTTTCTCTGTAATTTCTATTACTATCATTATCTATATTTTAAGCATAGGTAAGTTATAAGGCTCCTAACTAGTATTGCAAAACTGTAACATATGTTGCTATAATACCAGCTTTTTGCTGTAGAATACCAGCTTTTTGTCCTTTGAAATAGAATTTTCAATTTAAATCATCTGTCAGAAGCTAAAAATGAACACTGCCTACTTTATATCAGGCATGCTGTTCCAAAAAGGGTATAGAAATATCCTCTTCTTTTTAAGTTAGACATCAAAAGATTTAAAAAAAACTTAGCTTCCCAAAACAGCAGAGTGTTTATCACATAAATAGAATCATAGGAAAGATAGTACTTCCTATTATGTGTTTTAAAAACTGTCCCATTGATTAAGCATTTGTATCTTGAACTGCCCCAGACCAGGAAATTTTGTAGCATAGCAGTACTACTAATGAAATTAAAAAAATAGGGAATTGGGAAGGTTAGCTTCTATGAAGGTCATAACATGGAACGGTGTATGTCGTATAAAATTAGGGTGGTATTGCATGAATTAATAGAAGGCCAGAACTCGGTTTTGTGTTCTTTTAGTGCTGCAGTGGCCTACCTTGTAATAGCCTGGATGGCTTTCTCTTTTCTACCACTAGAGATGTAGCAGGCTAAAGTATCTGCTAGTTTCTCATACAAATGTTAGCAATTTTATTCTTACCTAATAATATTGTCCAGAGTCTTACTGTTGTGACAGCATTGTGTCCTCTTCTTGCAACTTCAACTTTTTCTGAGACCACATACCTCAAAATTACGAAGCTGTATTGGTCTGAATAATGGCAACTGTGACTGTGAGGTGACTTGGGCTTACAAGAAAGGAGGAAAGATGTGAGCTGGGGCATTGCCCTCGCTGCGTTCGTTGTGCTTGGCAGTCTCTACCTTCAAGGGCATCCCCACTGGTGCTACACCTTCCTGCTGGAGTGGGGCTTGGAGAGCTGGAAAGGTCCTAAGCATCACCTGCAGCCATCAGAGACGGTCATCACTAAGGCGCTGGGCTGCACACAAAACATAGGTGGGTCTCGCCGAGGAGATGCAGACTCTGTGATTAAAACTATTTCTTTTCCTTAAATGGTGAGCTTACATTTGAAAAGATCATTTGAAGCCGTCCCTGCTTTTTTCATCAGGGCAGACTGATTCGTGTGAACATTCATGAAAACACTGGGTGGGAAATTTTTTTTACAAACATCCTTTTATATGTTATTATATAAACATATATAAAGTGAGATTTCTTTTTTGTTGAATGGTAAAGTGCTGTACTGACTTCTTAGCAGGAAGGATGTATTTCTGGGTGTTTATAATCTGTATTCTCCTTTATTTCTTTGTGTGTCTTTTAAAAAGACTTCTAAGCCACTTACAAGACAAAAAACAAGCTTGGCTTTTGTGCTTTGTTAGAGCTGTGCAGAAATTCGTTACCACTAAACTAGTCTTGAGGTTTCCTGTTTGCAGTTGTTCTGTAGCACAAGATACAAGGCGCCGGAGTGTAGCTGCAGTTGTATTAGAGATTGGGATATCAGATATGTTGTGGGGCCGAGAGAAGCAAACGTTGCTTAGAAGCTGTCGGAGGCATCCGGTTGAAGAAACAAAACCTCAAACCTTGCAGCATTGTGCCCTGAAACAGTGGCAGGTGATACGGAGGGGGAGAGGGTGTGAGGTGTGCAGGGGCAGCCTGTTGGGTAGCATCAAGATGAAGTTATTTAGTACAGTTCTAAATTACTGGTTAATTAAGACTGATCCTTCACTTTTTTTGAAGCTATACAGCCTGCTTATATTTTAGCAGGAAGTATCATGTAGAAGTGGGCCCGCGGCAGGGCAGTCCTGCGTGTGATTAACTGTTTTACTGGGCTGTATCACCCTCACAGTTTTATCTATAATTATTCTTCCCCCCCCCCCCCAAGTGACTCATAAGGAAACCGAGTACTTTTGCACCTAAGAACAGATGTCTCGGGACCTGCCAGAACGGCTCACGGTGTCTGCTGAGCCTGCCTTTGAAGTCAGCCCTGCAGCTGGACCTGTCCTTCGGCTGGTTGTTCGTCTGTCCAGCATGGCTGTGGGCTTGGGTAGATGGGTAGACCTAAATTGGGAGCTCAAATGAAGTGAAAAATGTACCGAAAAAAATAGTTTGTTCATGCCTATCTTCCTTAAAAGCCTTTTGATAAGTACTAATTGCACATCCATAATCTGCTGGCATACTGTGTGGGTTTTTTTGGGCGGGTCCTTTGTCTGTTTCCTTTATTTTTCTTTAGGATTAGAGTTCATCTGACTGCTTGGTGGTGTTATCAAGGATCGTCCAATTTATGCTTTCAAATTAGTGGCACAGCTGCAACTCTCCAGAACTTCTTCATTGCTCTAAATTTTTGTCAGAGTTGACACTAAAACTGTAAAAGCTTTGTGGATGGTTCTGCTATCTTGGGGTGCATTTGAAGATTAAAAGTGTTTAATTTCTCATATTGTTTTCATACCCTAGTTAATGACAGAGAAGAAAATGGTTGTCATTGTAAAATAATCCCATAGTGTAGAAATAAGTGTTAAACATTTTTTTGCTACATCATGTGCAGGAAACTTAATGTTCTATCTAATTCTGCACTTATTCTATTGCTAATATTTAATTTATTCCAGATGCAGTTTAATAACTTTTTATAGTTCTTAATGAGCTGAACTCTAGTTTTTTCATAGCTTCAGTTTGCATTTCCTGACTTGAGCTTGTTGCTATCAGTTTTTCCTTTTCAACTGACCAGGGAGAGGGGACACAGAAAACTTCCAGAGCTTTTTACCTCACTTTTTAAACAGAATATTCTTTTAACCATATAATACTTCTTTCATAAATGCTAAATTGTGAGAGTAGGTTGGGAAATGTAATAAAACATTCCTCCTGTGCAGTGGATCCATTTATTTATATCTTTGTTCACGTTTATTCTTTACAGCTTCCACTCATGCTTGCTTTCAGCTTTGGAAAACTGACCCTCCTAAAGTACCAACAGCAGCTTCTATTGATTGTGATTGTGTCTTCAGTTTGCACATCAAAGTAAATTAGATAATAATCACTTGCACTTACTCAGCTATCACTTTTAGTGCTGTAGTCAATGCATCCTAATGAGACCTAATAGTGAAATACCCCAAATTAATTGTAAAACTTGTGTTAAAACAGTCAGCAATTTTAGGCGGCCCTGGTATCAGTTTGGCACCTCAGAACTGCATAGCAAGATGATGAATGTTTGGTCACTACAGCTATTTAGTTAACTTCCTTTAAAAGAGGGGGGGAGTATTTTACAATAATTTTTGGTGCAGTGACCTCTTTCCAAAGAAATGTGTCCCTTGGGATGGATTGACACACATTATATGCAGTATTAAAGTGTTAAACTGCAGCAGCAGTTAGACAAGGTGGCCTTTATGTGATCCATCTCCATTTGTCTAAGCACCAGCAAATAGCCCACGTAACAAAGCGTGGAAGGGGTTTTACTGGTTTTAACAAAGGGCTGCGATTTGCCATAATTTGGGTCAGCTTGCTTACTCTTTCTAAACCTCTGCATTTTGAGATTTTCTTGTAGCAATCATTAGAAATATATTTTGCTTGGTTTAGGTTAACTTTGGCCTTTGCAAGAAGGAGATGCTATTTTCCTGTTTTTTCAGACATACATACCTTAAGTGTCAAAAATGCTGTGTTCTACTGGAAATTGCTAAAAGTATGTCCAAAAGGTGTATTCTTTTTCACAGATTTTCATTTGAATTCACATTTCTGTTCTTTTTAATGCATTCTGAGTTCTGTCTTTTGAGTTTGGTATTTTACTGATCCCCAAGATCTGAGTGAAACAATCTCAAATGTAGAGATGTGCTTTTTTGAAATCTTTCTATATGTCAAAACTGTTCATCCAGGCTGATTTAGAAAAACCTAACCACAGATGCAACAAAGAGAGCAACTGTAAGTGAAAACAAAGCTTCAAACCTCCTGAAACAGTAGGCAGGCTAACCAGAGATTGCATCTTCATAAATAAGAAAGCTTCAGACTTAGAATGTGCTTCAGATGAAGTGATCCAATACAAGTTATTTTATTAATTACAGAATACAGTAAGCACATCTGCTTAGTATGAAAGAGGCCTTGATGGAAAGAGACTTTTTTTTATTTTTTCACAACTGTGTTACCTTAGAGGACCAAATACTGCCTATTTGCTATAGCTTACAAAAGATCAACCAAGTGGACACCACCAGATGGCTGGCCTGCCAGCAAGATGTGCTGGAGGGTTCCAAACCCATTTTGATTCAGAGTTTGGGGGCAGGAGAAGGAGAGAGGTTGTTCAGCCTCAAATCTTAGAGAAAACTGTGATACGTCATTAGTTAGCTTTTCATTCTCCCAAGACAATTAACTTAACACATAATTACTATACAATATTATGTAACATTGCATAGCAATTACGTGTTTTAATGTACATCAGTGTCATGTAAAAGCCTCCGTATCAATTTAGTGCCTTTCTTTCAGTGTGTCTTAGGAGGGCATCCAATTCCAGAACAGTCTGTTACATCAATTGTCACTTCCTATTAATAGAATTTTTGCTTGTTCCCTTGGTGAGGGATTAAGTTTCAAGCATTACTGTCAGTCATTTTTCAGCCATGTTCCTTTTTGCAAAATAAATTGTGAACGAGGAGAGCAACTGCTTCCTTTCTCACTGCATCTTTAAAGCTCAACCATACCTCCTCCTGTTTGCACTATACTAACTGTGTATCCCTGATGTAACCCTGAGCCTTCCTCCTGAAGGCAAGAAAAGATACTGCTTTTCTGCCCATTGGGCCAGGGCATTAAACCAGTGGGAGTGCGAACTTCTTTCAGTCTATAGGAGAAGATTCCAGTTCAGGTGGCATGCTGGAATGGATCCTTTCTTATTTATCATTGTGGGAGAAACACATTAGACCTATATGGTGGGGGGAGAAATCCAGGCTTGGTAAAAGATAATGAGATCTGTGTAACAATTATATATAGTTTGATATTTGAAATAATATCAACTGAGCAAATCTTTCACATGAAAAATCACTAGCAGATTTAAAAGTTTGTGGGAGCAAATTCTCTTCAGGTCCTCTACATTTTAGTTTCCATAACCTCATATACTGCTTGCATGGTTTAGTTTTAAGCATTGGTTCAAAATGGCATAGGTGGTTGTTTGTCTTTGGTTTCTTTCTGACATTGCTGAATTCTTGAATCATTGTTAGTTTATTGAACATAACCTTTTCCTTTCTGGACTTTTTTCTGGTAAAGGCTTTACAGGAGCTACAGTACTAGACATTCCACTCATGTCTGCCTTAGGGTTAGCTAATGTTCCTCACCTGTCTGAGCAGGCTTTCAGTACAGTCTTCTTATAACTGACTTTACCTTGGCTGGGTTTTTGTTCACTGCCTTCCTAGCCGGGCAGATTTTTCAGGTTTTCCCTCTCTCCCAAGGATGTTTTTGTGTGGGAAAATTTTCAGGTGTGCTTCTCCAGTAGGGCAGCTGCCACTGAAGACAGGACTCCTCTGCTAACAAAACCTAAACTGGAGGGAAGAAACAAAAGTGGCTGAAAATACCTGAGCTCAATCTAAACTAATTAGTTGTAACATTTCAGCAAATACAATGTTGGTAAAATAAATTAGTTTACTACCACTGCTAGCAATGAAGGAAATGCTGGGTTAAAAGGGGTTGGAAGTGTGGATCGGTCACATAGCTAGTGTAAGAATTACCTTTTGAAGGTCTAGGATGTGGAGTTTTGTTTGTTGGCTCATTTAGTGTGGTGTCTTTTAGGTTGGTTTGTTTTTTTTTTTTTGTTTAAAAACTGCAATTGGAAGTTGGATTGCCATAAAAGTAAAGCAAATGATTGCTTGATATGGTAAGCTAAAAACTAAGGCCATACATATACTTTTGAAGTGAAGCAATCTTGTACTGAGAAATGACTGTGTTGTATTTCATAAATTTACAGTTCCTTGCATAGGTATTTCAAAGCTTTTCACTGGTGCTTTTTAAAGTTGGGGGTGTTGTCCTGTTGGGTATGAGGAGAAGACTGCATTTCAGTGCTAGGACTTCTGAGCTTTTTGAGGAGGAACATTCCAGAACGTTGTACACTCTTAGCAGTAATGGACTTTCATTTTCTTGATGTGAAGGCGTCTCATGTTAACATTAGAATCTATGGGGACTGTGGTATATTTTGTTGTGCAGTCTATAAGCAGTATACTGAAGAAATTTCACATTTTGAGTGTGTGTCAAGTTTTTATGGGACACTCGCCTGCTTTGGAAGGCTATATTACTCTTTTTTCCTTACGTTTTTCCCCAGATCTAGTTATGTCCTTTGCTTCTAATCTTTTGTTTGACACACAGCTGTGCTGCAGAAGCATTTCAAAACTATTAATTCTACAGCCCCCCTTCTGGGGAACAAATGTGTCCTTATTCACATACAAGGAAATCTTAGCTCTGCAAATGTCACAGGAAGAACCTTATTGTCCTTGATGGAGCCAGTCTAGTGATGTAACCATAAGAAAGTAATTTTAAAAACTTTAATACTAGTTCCCCAAATTTAAAACCAACCAACCAAAAAAAAACAAACAAAAAGAACCCCCCACCAAACAAAACAAACCCCAAACCCAGATCTCCCCCCCCCAACCCCCCCCCCCCCAAACTAAAAAACCAGCACAGCCAAGCTCTTTGACACACATGCATGCAGTTTTAAATGGACAAATGCTCAGCTGCAATTCTATGATGCATTTTGAGTCTTTATAAATCCTCTCCCCACTTGGGTAGGAGTGCTTTTGCCATTAAACATTCAGCAAAACCTGGAGTGCTTTACTGAAATGGGTTCTGCATGAGCATGCCACTTGAGAAACTTGGCTTCTCTACACTTCTGCCAAAATTGCATCATGCAAGGCGTCTGCTTGTGAAATGACATTGTTTCTCAGGCAGAGTGGCAGTTTTACACCTCAACAATAACTGGAATTGTAGAAATTGGGTGGCCTTGGGGCTCCCTGAGTGATATTTCGGAGGACTGTGTAGTTGATGTCGTCAGCCCTGACGTGTGGTCTTTTCCTGTGCTTCTGTCCTTGCCCCAACACCTTGGAGAAACACCTGGCGACTCTTACAACAGGAGCCAATTCAGTTATTTATTTTTTGTTGCTTCAGAGGGATAAGAAGAGTTTAATAGTTTTGCATCAGTCACTAGTCAAATATTACACCTAATTGGTTTTTTTATTATTAATATACTGTAATATTGATAGATAACTTTAACTTGCCTGTGTTGTGAAAATAACCTTTTTTAGAAGTGGAGCCTGTGTGTGGCAGCATGAGCCAACTGCATTGATAGTGTCCTATTTCTTCATGTTCTCCATGGCCCCAGGAATAGTAAGAATTGACCATTTTACAATTGCTGAGATAAACTAAACTGATCTAAATTAGAGAGAGAGATTATATTGACAATGCCGGCCTCCAGAACATGCTTGATTGCAGTCCCCCTGTGGCTACATCAGCTTATCGACCTGTAGGCTATCTGTCCATTTTATGTGAGTCAGAAACCAGGGCAGTTTATTGGAGACTGCGGTCCAAAGCTCAGGCTCTCCTATGTCCTTGTCAGACGGGATTATTATTTTAGGGGAGAAAAAAAAAAATTGTTGAAGGGTATGGTGACTTATTTCTTGTAAAATCCTCAATTCCACCTGCATAAGTCACTGGCTGTTTGAACTCTGAGAGTGCTGTTCTTCTCAATTGTTCAAAACATTGTAACTTCTTTTTGAATTAATCTTGGGGCTCTCAGCTGTGCAAACACGCATTTGAATAATGTTTTAATTATTGTATGTTCCTTTGTGTTTTCTAATTGGAAAATGAGAATTTAAACCTGTTGATTTCAGCTTCAGATTTTCGAAAATGTCATCCTACCTTGGCCATGAGGGGTGATGTTGTTGGTGCTTTCCAGAACTTTGCTGTCAAATAGTTTAGCAGTGATAGGTCAACCCTATGTGATGCTCTCCTGGAAACAAAAATGATGATAAGAGGAGGCTGTTAAATTATAATAGAGTCCACTGTTGTGTCTTATGATTATAGGTTAACTTTAAATAAGGGAAACACTTCTTTTCCTTTGAAAGAGTAGACTGCTGGGCTGTCTAGCATGTAGTTTTCACATCTTGTACTGTAGCTAAAGGGAGAAAGTGTGTGTGTTTACAGACTGCAGAAGGAACCTCTCTGAATACAGGTGATATAACTTACATGCTGAACAGAATTTCTGAATGAGGTTTGGGTTTTTTTTTTAATTACCTTTTTGTCCCATAAACTATTAGGTATCAGAGTTCATAGGGTTGTGGACTGCTAAGAACTAGGCAACAAAGTCAAATGTTAAAAAGATCCTTGGACATTAATAGTTTGAAGTACTCTGGGACCTGTTTCTACTAATCTGTAAATTAAAGGAAATCTACAGCTTTTACTTTTTAAAAAAAATAATCTGCTACATTGATTTTCAAATATATTATCACCTCCCACTCTCTCCCATCCTCCTCCACTTCCCTCTCCCCCAAAAACTCCCAGCAGCGGTTAGAAAATTTTAGGTAACTTCTCAGAATTTAGAGGGTAAAATCAACATGTTTTTGTTGGCATTATAATACGTTTGAATGTCAGTGGTACTGGCATGGGAGTTTTGTCTTCCTTGTACACTATTGTGCTCCCTCGCATTGTTCCCGGTAATTACTGGGATGCGTAGGAAAACGTGGAGGCACGCAGCTGTCTTTATGCAGCTGACAAGTAGCTTTGGGAAAGATTGTTCTTGTTACAGGTAAGTAAAAAAAGACAACTCATTCAGTCTTAACAGAACTCCGGATAAGTTTTGGGTAGGGAAGAAAAGCAATGCATCGAGGGAAGCGCAGCGGGTGCTCTTCACCCCGCTGACTCATGCCCAGCACAGGAGTGCGGTGAGCTGGGATCTTCCTTGGGAGCAAAGGGGGAGCAAAGGCTTCTCCTAAAATGCAGTCTTGTGCTGCCTGTGCAAAACATTGTGAACAAAGGCTAACTGAAGACAGTACCTTCTTCTTGATCGTGGATTTCTGTGCTGAGTTACATTACTTGAAGTATTTTTAACTTCCTATTAAAAAAAGATGGATAACTTTTAACATATTATTTTTAAGTTTTCTGCATTTAGTATGAAGATGAGGAACTAGGGCAGAAGGAAAATATATTTTTTGAATGCTGCTATTTTTTTTTTCTCAGATCAGAACTTTGAATGCCAGATGTGGGATAGTTTTATAACGCTACATATGAAAACTAAATGGGTTTTATAAATTAGCCTTTGTTAACGTATTTCTGAATAATATTTTATATACATTCAGGGGAAGTGAATGTAATACATTATGACTAGAATTTGCTGTCAAGGTGTTGTCGTATTTCAGTGGTAGAAAAAGCAAGAAAGGTCAATATGACTTCCCTTATTTTTGAAAGAGGCATTCCAATCTGTGAGGTGTTTCTCTGTATGGCTTTCTCATTTTTCCCTACCCTTCTATTTCAGAAGAACTCAAAGAAAAAAATTAAGTAAGAATTACATGATATAACTTACTGATGAGCATGTTTTAATATTTTGTTGCAGAAGGACTCCATGAAAGATGACAGAAGAAGTTATTGTTATTGCAAAGTGGGATTACACTGCACAGCAGGACCAAGAACTTGACATCAAGAAAAATGAGCGTCTTTGGCTATTAGATGATTCGAAGACATGGTGGAGGGTAAGAAACGCGGCCAACAAAACGGGATACGTGCCATCAAATTATGTGGAGCGAAAAAACAGCTTGAAGAAAGGTTCTCTGGTTAAAAATCTAAAAGACACATTGGGTAAGTCCTTTTGTATTTTGGAAGAAGTTTAGTAGACTTGATGGGTTTCAGATTGGGAATGCAATGTTCATATAAATATTTTTTTTAACATGCTTGTTTGGATTTTCTTAATCCTTAGTTTGAGGTGACATGGTGGGGGAGGGAGGGAGAGCATGAGGGGAGAATCATGTGGAAAAATCTGTAACGGGTTTTCTCGTATCACATCCAGGAGAATAAGATGTTGTTTTTGTTCCAGTTTGTCAGAGATTGTATGTTTTCAGTGGCTGAAGAACTGTGTTTTCATTGAGATACCAAATGCTGAATCCTCTCCTCTCATGCCAAGTCCTCTTGCTCAGAAATAGGATGTAAACTGTATTGTTCAGCATAGCTATCACAGCAAAGCTAAACCACTTTATGAATGGGATTATATGATGTGGCTATGTGCAATGTCAGGGGTTAAGTTTCTGTGGTCTGAGATGTTCCTTCTGCTTCCAAGTCCTTCATATGTACTCTGTTTTATACTTGCACATAAATTCTTCACAACGGTATATCATATATAAAAAATAATATACCTTTGAAAAATTTTGAGTGTATTTTGAAGAAATGTATTTGGAAGTCAGGTGAAATGAATTCTTTTTTCTTTATTTTTGCAATTACTTTTAGTGACTGCTTAAATTACTAAAAAATAAAGGGCTTTGCATATGGCTAGGAAATGTTAAACAGTGATAAGTGATCATTTTACATATAGAGGCCAAAAAACCCCTACTAGTGGTATTTTAGGATATAGTGAATAAAACAGAAACAGATATGCACCTGGAGGTGTTTTGAGGTTATTTTTTGCTTGTGTGTTGGTTTTTACCTGTGAAGTCTTACATAGGGAAGACTTACTCTGTTGCAGTTTGCTGTAGAAAATACTGACTCTTCAACAGAAAAATTAGAATTGGATTGGACTTGTTAGGAAGCAAAAAAGTTCGCTTAAAAATAAAATGGCAGTAGCTCTTATAGGTTTATTGCATGTGTCCTGTGCTAGTGTTGTGTCTAACAGGTTAGACTTCTTGGTCACTTCTTCATTACCATATCCTCCACTGCTGAGCTGCCATAAAGTATGTGGAAATTGAGGTCTACAGGACGGGTGGCAAGCAAACAAGGTTATCAAAAGATTTACCATGGTAATATTTAAAACCATAGGCCTCTCTACAGATACTCTTGGAATATACTTGTTACAGTGCCAGCAAATGTGATTATGCCTTTTCAAAGATTTGTATAAAGAATAAGCTCCAACATCAATTAACTAGTTAAAATCAAAATCCCAGTTGTGACTTTAAGCTCCTTTTATATGGATTTATGTTGTTTAAAAATATGTATAGATAGCCTAAAAGCTACTTTATGAAAGGATTGCATTTCTGTTGTGATAATGTATCAAGTGTTTGTGTAAAATGTGGACAGTATTTACTTGATGTAAACAAACACATTTTTATTTATATCCAACAGAAAAGTGTTTAAGTGAAAGAATAGAGACGTGTCCTAGCATATATGCATGTTTACCTCCTTGATCTTAACAAAGCTGCATGCTGCAGGGTGCTTCGCTTCACTGTGGTGGCGACCGATGAAACGGTGTGAGAGCAAAGCTTGGTGGTTTCATGGCCGAGCCTTCGCTAGTGTTCCGTCTTCCAAACCTCAGCCCCTTTGCTCACATGTACACAGGTTTTTAAGTTCTGAAGGACCGTTATTACAATCTACTGATTCCCCCGTACCTTTTCTAATGGTTTTCTCTGTGCGTTGTTTGTTCAGCTGGGGCAGAAAATACCACGTGGCAGTGCTTAGCTTTTTCTTTTGCAGTGACCACACGTGCCTGCTAAGCGTACAGAGCGCAAAGCACCTCTCATGCTCTTTTATGCTCGTACATCCTGTGACAGTAAGAAACTGCCTAAGCCATACCTAACCCACAAATTGGCTCAGGATATTCTTAACACCCCCTCAGCTAAACTATATAGTCTTTAAGCCATGTTTGTCTGGCTGTACAGTAATTTCCCATTCAGAACAAGGAGAGCATGTGTCCTTTAGAGGATCCTTCGTTCTGAGCGGCCATCAAGAATGCAATTCTTGGGTTTGTTTTTTTTTTAAACAAAGGCTTGCAAATTGCAAGGCTGATGCTTGATCTAGTGAAACAGCTTTTGAAAGTTTTGCTGCACCCAGTGAAACAAGTTCTTAAGTTCTCTTTAAAGAAGTATGTCTAATGTCTCACCAAACATGCCTCTCCTAAGATCACAAGAAAATTCACATTAAAATACCCGCTAACCTAGCACAGATGGGAATGGCGGTCAGGAGTATTAGTCCTTAAACCAAATCTGTTTCCGAGTTTGATCTTGAAGTTATTACCAAAATATCAGGTGCTGAACTAAAAAAAAAAAGTCATTTAGTAATCAGTCAATAATTAATCGTAAGTTTTGTGAAATCTCAGGAGGGAAACAGCAGGCTCTAAGTTGCTTCCAGTGATAAGACTAGCGGGCTTTAAAGAGAGGGATGGACCCTCTGATGTACGTGGACCCACCTTTCCTACTTGTGGCGCTCCAGCAAACGGTTGCTCCCATGGAGATGCACTTTTCCCTACCTATACCTTAATCAGTTAGGTTTCCTTGTGTTCAAACATATTTCATCTGAAAGCATTGTTATCGCACAAATGATGTAGTGTGTTGTCTGTGTGATTGCCCGTACCTATCTGCCACTCTTATGCTTATCCACAGTAATTACTGGTGGTTGATTTATACTTACTTCCAGATATTCAATCAATATGAAGAGTGCCAGCCATAGTTCAAATTGTGGCAGACCCTATAAAGAGCTATTACTATTTAATTAACAGTCCCCATAGCCGGCTGTTGAAGATGCATCATCTAGATAGTTCTTAATCCATGTAGTCTGTGTTCTAATGAAAGTTTATGGCACCAGTTAATACATTGGTGTCCCGTTCATAAAAAGCCAAATATACCACGGAAGTTTACTACCTTTTACAAAGTTGCCTTTATCAGGAAAACTTCTAATCTCATCAGAGAATGAAGTCATGCCTGTTTGATGCTGAAAACTAATTTTCCTGGAACTCTGTTGACTGTCATTAATTGAATCTCAGCCCTTGAATACTTTATTAATAGAATCCCATCAGCTTTACTGTTTGGCTTGGTGTTGGTGGAAGGTTAATGGGCATGTGGGTACCTAGAACACGCAGCTTGATTGTTTAAAACTTCAGCCCGTTTTCAGCAATGTCTTAAGGCTTCTAGAATTTCCATTGTATGTCAGTGTTTTTGGAAAAGAACATCAGCAAATAAAACGTGTTCAGAGCCAGCTCTTTTAAATGTGTCGGGTGCATATTAAAATGCTGATTAACACTTTTTTAGCATATGTTCATTAAATCAATTACTTGTGGACTGAAAAAAAGCTCACCTCAAATCTCAGATGACCCCCAGTAATTTCTGAAGAGATACTTTCGGATCATCCTATGTCTTTTTACAAAACAATGTCCTTTTCTGCACCATTCACTTTGTCTTTCCCCTTCTAAGGGCTTACTCTGTTATACCATATCTTCTTTTAGTCCTGTCATGAGGGAAATTTTCCAGAACTTTTAGCTTTCCTTAAGTGACTTGGAGACATTTTGAGACTTGTAATTTTTCTTTTGATGGCTGTCTGTTTTTCTGTTTGATATACGCTACTTCTGTGTTCTTAAATCTCTTTCTTGAGTGAACTCTAATGGATACTTAGCTACGATGGCCTGGGTTTAATTATGGAAATGTGGCATATAGGCCACCTATTAAGTATTTTAAATGATTCATCTTCTCATTCCCTTTTTTGTCTTAACTGAGTGATACTGTGAGTAAAAAGTTAATGGCACTTTAGCCATTTCAAATTACTGTCTTCTGTTTGCTCATATTGAATGAAATCTGGTAATTATTACTATTCTTAAGGCAAAAGCCAGCTTCCAGGCCTGTGATTAAAATTTCATCTTCATTCATCATAATGAAGTTTAAAATAGTTTCCTTGTACAGTATTCTTTTGTGGGGAGGGTATTTTTTATGCATTTCGATTAAGCCTTACTGAGCAAGAGACCTCCAGCATGCATCTTCCAAACTGTAATTTTCTGTAATGCAATTCTTCCCATGCACCGGGGGGGGGAAGGAATTCCCGTACCCATTTGGATGGAGCGGGTGTTTGCCAGCACCACCCTCAGAGCTGCCTCTGAGCGCGGCTCCACGGGTTTCCTCTTCTGCAGCAAAGATGATCTGTGCTGGCTGGCTCATCTCTGTCACGCTGAACATAAACCTTATCTGAAGGAAGTAAAAATAATTGTGAAATCAGTTGTTTGTGTAAGCAAAATAAAACTTCTGCATTTTTTCCATCCCTTTGCAAGTCATTTTCCTGGCAGCAGCACAACTCCCCAGGCAGCAACGTGCCACGGGTGACTGATGCGTGTGATCCAGCAGCAGGGTGCCATTTTCATGGGAATCCACGATTTTCTGAACGTTGCTGCTTTTGCTTCACAACCAGCACTGCATAAATGGGGATTTCTTAAAGGTGTCCAGTCTTGCTCCCTTTAGTGAACAACCGCATAAGAAACCTTGAAGACGTTTCCACTCAGTGTGGGTTTTTGAACGGATGCCCAGCAAAAGAAAGAAGGTTTATTAAAAGGTATTGAAAGAGAGATTGGACACCAAGAATACAGGAGATAGGTTTGCAAAACGCGTAGGAACAATCGAAACACTAGAGATGAGTGTTGGCAATGATGGCAAATAACAGTAATCTTGATAACATTTCACAGAGATCTTTAAGTTGCACGAGGGACTCTTCAAATGACTTCTTTATTAAGCTTCTGTAAGTCGGCAAAACATTTCAGTAACTTTTTAGTTTTAAATCGCTCAGTGTGCCGGCTTTTCACGTGGAAAGTAAGAACTGCCAAGTGAGATGTAAGTACAGAAACGAGTCCTTACTTGCCTCACTGTTCCTGGTATGTTATTTCAGAAGTGTTGTGAGCGTCCAGGAGTATTTCCTGTGTTTGTCAGCCTCCACGGTGTCTACCTGGGCCAATCTGTAGATCTGTGCAGCAGTTCCTGAGTGCTGTATATACTGTCACTTCCAGGAATCAACAGTTTTACACCTCTCCCCTTCTCCCCTGGTTATTTTTATTTATTTATATGAAAAGGTTTGGGGGTTTGTTATGTGTGTTTGTTTTTTGTTTTTTGGGTTTTTTTTCACATTTATAACTTCACATTTTCCCGTTTGAGAGCTACTTAATACCACTTTCACCATGCCTTTCTGGAAATTGCTGGGGAAGTTAGCTCTCTTTTTCATTAGTCAGTCACTGCTTAGTAACAAGCAGAAATGTGGAATAGATCATTTTTTAATGCAATGTTTTCTTTAGCATTGGAAAACACTGTTGGTTAAGAGGTTTGATGTACTTCCTTTTTAGATACAAATATTTCAACTCAAATTTAAACTATTACCATCATAGTTCTGTATAACATGGTCATGAAATCTCATTCTCTAAATAAGTAATCAATCTTTTAACTTCTGGTGTGTGGGTTAGTGGTCTTTATTTTTTAGTTTGGTTTTGAGGATTTTTTTCTTTTTTAAAATATCTTAGTGGCCCGATTTCGGTAGTTCTGACTTGGTATGTCTAGTAGATTTAATTGTACAAGGTCGTATTTTGGCATTCATCAAATCGCTTCTAAATCTTGTCTTTAGTAATCAAATTTCAGTACTCGAGTCTTTCACTGGTGAAAGTTACTTATATGACTTTGATTGTTGTGGGTTTTAACTGAACTTTTTCCAGTTCTTCAGCACTAGTTTTTTAAAAGCATAATCATGAGAAGCATACGCAGTCTTTCTGGCACAGTTGTAGCTATAAATACAGTCTTTCATACTCTTTGCCTGATCAATTTGTGTTTATCAGCGAACTGCCTTAGCCATATTAGCTTCAAAATCACAGAAAACACATTAAATCGGTAATATGACCAAGTACTAGTTTGAAAATATTTCTATTAGTTCTTAATTAGTTGTTTTCCATTTTAGTATTTTCTGGACACCATGTGGGTGTAAAATTTACTACAGGATGAAAGAATGGTGGAAATAAGAATAAATATGGTATCATTGTATAATAAATACACTGTTGTATAGCACAGCCTCTTAAGCTTTGTAGAGCTCATGTTAATAAAAACAGAGCTGCCTTGTAAGACAAACAGAAGTTATTTTAATCTCTTTAGAACTTGGAGTTCCCAATGTTGTTGGACTTCCTTGTCACAGACCTGTAAGAAATGCTAGTTTTTCCACTCAAGAGCAGGCATTTAATAAATTTGATGTAAAAAAATAAATAACCAACCAACCTTCAGAACTTTCTACAGTATGTAGCTACTTGTCAAATTATTTATCATATATAAAGATTTCTAAGAAGGAATGATACAAAGTCTTTCATTTAGCCAAATATCTCCAGTTGAAATCAGCAGTAAAATCCCCTTGATAGGAATTCAACACAAAAAAAGTATTTTTCCTGTGTCACTTTATGTTGCTTTGAAGCTTTCTAGCTTGTCAGAAAATGTGGGCATGACAGTAGTGGCACGTCTGTCGTGCCTCTTGGAGGACTGGATGAGGCTAAGCTGTCTGTACTGGCACTTTTAAGCAGTCGATATACAGGAATTTAAGTTCTTCTTTACAGAGAGGAAGTAGTTGAAGTTTTTACATGCAGCACAAATTCTTGCTCAGTTGCCTGGAATCCATGTGTTAAAATAGCTTATGCTATGGTTGAATTTGTTCAGCAAAAGCACTTTCCCTGCTGCACTGCGTCCTCCTTTTTTAGTTGCATTGCTCAAAGTAAGCATGTTTGTTTGTGGGACAGCGTGGCAACAGTGGTGACTCTTCACCAGTGATGAAACTGAGGAACATGGTTTTGGGGTAGTGAGAGAAGCTGATGGGAACTCCGTTTAGGTGTGGTGTCTTTGGTGGTTTTTAAAAAAAAAAAAGCTGGAACAATTGCATTTCTTTCATCTTCACAGTAATGATAGATCAGTCCGGTTGCATGGATTCCTGTCAATAGATGCTGAGAAGGGAGAAATGGGAGATGCTCACAATGATTTCAAAACACAGGGAAGAGATTTCTTCCATTCCCATTAGAGCATGTGGAGTTAGGAGCTGGCAGTGCTAATACCACTGGAGTGGTAGCAGATGATTTGATAATAAGGAATTCAAATGCTTTGCTACTTTCTGGAAATATATCTGCCTCATGATCATCATAAAAACCTAGACTTAGCTTAAGTGGCTATTTTCAGTTCATTGATGGTCTTTGAAGATCTAGAGGCATATTCAATAGCAGTAGCTCTGCATATGGAAAATGATACAAGAAGATATTGCTGATGCAGTAGGGTCTGCTATCTCACTATCAATCTGATATATACATAATGGCAGAAGACTATATTAATTTTGAAGTAGTGTTACTATTATGGGTGTTAAAATAGTTACCCAGAATGCAAAACAAACTCACAAATTTATGGTTATGGACTTATTGTATGCCTGTAAAAATCTAAATAACTTTATGCATATCAACTATGTCCAGTGAAAGTAGCATTCAAGGAATTGAAGTCTCTGCTTTGTGTAACTAAAATCAGACATTCTAAGAAATACCATGTTATAATTTCTAAAGGAACGTGTGCTTAAGAAGTAAAAAAATCTGAAATTGCAGAACAGACTAATGCAAAAAAAAAAAAAAAAACAAACACCCCACCAAACCCCAAAACAAAATAAAACACAAACTTCATGCTTTTTTGTTACCTGCAGCAAAAAGACTTGAAAGCAAAGAAAATTGGTAAATATTCTGAGGAGCTCAAGGTACAGAGTAATGCTTCTTTTACTGCTTGATAAAAGACTTTCTCTGCCGGATGTATGCATCAGGCCCTTTATCAGATCTGAGGTGAAAAGCCAAAAGCAGCAGTGAAAGCAGAACCTGCACCTTGTTGCGGTGCCCCTGAGCTCCAGCGCTGGCTGGTGATGGGAGCAGAAGTTTGCTCTTTTTTTTCAGTTTACATTTGCATGTATTATATTCTGCTGAAAGTTTGTCTTACGTGAATTATTTATTGGGCTGGATTATTTAAAGGATTTGCTGCTTCAAGAGTTTGAAACAAACATATAATGGAAGCCATGATGCGTCCTACCTTTCAGCAGATTTTTCTCATACAATGGTTGCAGTAAAATGTTTCAAGGCTGAAGGCATAAAGAAATCTTGCTGGTTTTAGTCCACATTGAGTGAATAAATTTGTTCTTTATGTTGTAATAGAAGTTTTGTGTCTCCCCCCCCTCCCCGTGCAGTGTATGTGTGTGCTTGGAGGTACAATTTGACATTTACAGATTGCAGAACGAGCCTTTATTTTAGTCATAATTATGTTCTGAAAAGATAAAAGGATCGCCTTAACTCAGTGTGGCTGTGTGTACTGGTGTCTTTGGTGGTATTACTTCCCTCAGCTGTCACCTTTGAGGACCCTTGGTTTTGCCCCTCTCTGAGCCAGTTACGTTTCAACGTGTAATTGTGTTTGGCCTTAGAGCAAGCCCAAAAATTAGCTCCCAAGGTAGTTTCATTGTTCCCTATTAAAGAGAGTCACCCCATTGCCGGTAGCTCTTCCTACACCCTGTTCCACCCGTGGAGGCAGAGCCTTTTGCTCTCTTAGCATTAAAAGTTTGTGTCTGAACCCTCAACTCTTTTGATGTTTCATTTTTTCCATAGAATAAAATCCTTTAAGCGATCTGCTAATGATGTCTCGTCTTCTGAGGCAGTGACTAAATAGAGTACCTCTTTTTTTCCAAGTAGCATCGTACTGGATTTCTTGCATTGTGTTTCCTTCTGTCTTCCTTTCCCGCAGGTTCCTGGGAGGACCGCAGTCCGCCGAAGCACCAGAACCGGGGCCGCAGCGTGGGTCCCCGCATCGCACCCTGCTGCTGCCTGGGTTGGACCCACCCTGTAAACGTGTGCTTATGGGGGGATGCGGTGACCACAGTTCTCCAGAAAATGTGGTCTCTGCGTGCTCTGCGTACTGTCCTCTGCGTTAGCTTCACGTCCTGGCACGTGAGGGTGGTAGCAGAGAAGAAGCAGTCCGCAGTAGCTGAGCTGATTTTGAGGTCTTGCGTATACCTTGTTTGGTGTGTATAGTTGGGTCACCCTTCTAAAGACCAAACTAAGATGGCCAGCAAAAATCAATAGTCTGTCTATGTAGTCTTGGGGACATCATTTTCCAAAGAATTTCAGTGACTCAGAGGACAAGAGATTTTTCTATATTAAAGTGACAGTGGCTGCTCTTTCTACTGTCTTGGCATCGTAGGGGAATTCTTCTCATTTAGGTGTGGGTATTTCCTCCAGTATGCATCCCTAAATAATTCTTTCAGTATTACTGGATCTCTCTTTTTTTGAGGCCTTGGGCTGTCTTAACATTTAATCTTCCAGTGTCTTTCAGAGTATTAATTTGTTTCTTTTTCTCTGCGTGGTCTCACTTGGGTTCCATTGCTTTCTGTTTCTTGGGTATTTTGAAGACCTGAACAATAGGTGGCCATCCCGGGACATGTTTTCACACTATGCCAACAAAATCTCTAAATTAGCATTCACGCCAAAAAAAATGGGCTTTATCTTAGAATGTACAAGAGAAGATTTCCTTCCTTCTTCTGAGTCTCAGAAATGTTATGTGGAGTGCGTCCATAAAGCAGGAATCCAGATGTGTGCAATGTATGCAGACTCCCAGCATAAACCTGCTACATGAGAGAAAATGCCCACCTCTGTTATTTTTCAGGAGGAGGGTTCCAGTGGCAGAGATGGCTTTCTTGGAGAGTCACTTCAGTGCTGAACATGGTTGTTTACTGACAAGTAGTGTTTGTGTTAACAGCAAACTGATTTGGACAGACACCGCTCTTAACGTGAATGGGTGCTCAGGTTGGCGAGGTGGACATTCAGGCGTGCTGTTTCTACTAGGTGACTATTTGTAGCTGTATTTTGGACCAGAAAATTGATCTAGGACTTTGGCTGTAGAGTGTCTAAACTATATGCGATCATTGCCATCGCTTCTATTTAGCAGTCTTTGGGACCTTGTAAATGAAAGAAAATGGAAAGTGAAAGAAAAAAGAAAGGGAAAATGTGTTTTGATGTAGTGAAAATGCCGTTGTTCTTGTACACGGGTTATACCAATTTACAAATCTGTAAGATATTTTTTTAATTGTTCATTCAGGAAGTTGTTCTCCAGAACGGGAGCTAAATTTATTCCTATATTACTTAATAATTCATTCTTGAGTTTTAATCTACAGAATACATTTTTTTAGTTTGTGTGTGAGTTTGGGGGTTTGTGTTTTGGCCGTGAGGGCCAAATCTCAGAGGAGACGGGCTGTTTTGTTAAAGGAGCCATTTTCCCCTGTTACTTCTCCTTCAGTGATGGGGAGGTCTGGTGTTGTGTATGAAGTTGTGAATAACCTGAGCGCCCTTGATTAATGAAGCTATGGGCATTGCAATTCAGAGAGGAAGTTAAGAAAGAAAAGGTGGTATTGACTTTGCTTTCCTTTCCTAAAAGGAGCACTGAATAAAATTGCAGTATCTATGACAGGCTTCTAAGGAGTTCTGAGGTTTCAAAGAAAAAAGTAATAAACACCTTGGATTTTGTTGTAAGATGGTATTTAATGTTTGAAAACATGAGTATAGTATAGCATCGTCATTCTGACCTTGTGGTAGAATTACTAAGGCTTTATATCATGCTTGGTGCTGGTAGGAGCCAAGTGGAATAAAACGCTATAACCTCAAAGACTATCTGACCGTGTTACATTGCAGGGGGACTATCTTGAGCTTTTTGATGCTGAGAGATTGTCCTTTAGTCAGTATTTGCATCATTGTCTTCTAATGCATTTCTTTGAATTGAGGGGCTGTATAATTACTCGTTGTAATTCATCTGTTCAGGTTTGGGCTTGATGATCTGAACTTCAATCTGTATTTGTAACACCTCTTAAGCCTTTCATTTTCATGTACAGAATTGAGAGCAAATTTGAGCAAACAAGAAGTGAAAAGACAAAGTTAATACTATAATTGCCTGTATCCAAAATAGAGTCATTCCATCTCAGTTATCTGGAAGAGTCTTTAAATTGGAGGGTCATCATCATACATTCAGGGTAGTCTACTATGTACCTGCAGTATATATATATTTTTTTTTTTCAATAAAAAATTGAGTGGGTTCATGTTAGCAAGTTGGATTTGTATCCTCAGCTGTCCCGTGCACCTCTTTTACTTAATATAAATGTGAGATAGCTAAAGAGAAGTCATCTTTCCATCAAATGCTGGAGGAGGAGGGGGAACATAAGCTGTTGTATACTTACTAAGGGACAGGAGCATGTATTGGGGTAGACAGTAGGGAGCACCTCATGCATATTAGGGGTTTCTTTGTCAATATTCTGTTAATGCTTGTGAAGGAGAGGCAAAATGGGATAGCTTTCCTTCTCTACATCAAGGGAACAGAAAGCACTGGGAAGTCTTACAGGGCTGGGGGGGTGCCTTCTCCCCATACCGTATAGATCTGTTCTGAGAACGATAGGTAGTCCTTGTTGTTTTTTCTTATCAGGGCATCCTACAAAACCAAGAGAGCATCAGTAGTAAGATTACAAAGTAGGTGGAAATGATCTCTATTTGAAAGCAAAGACTGTGTATTTAAAGCAAGCTGTCTTCAATTTAAATTTGTAGACAGAATTTGGAACCATAGATCTTGAGAAACCCCATTCATTTTATATGCCTTCTCTTTGAGACTAGGACAGCCATTTTCCTATTCCATAGAGGATTTAAAATCCCCAGGCCATTTTGAGTTTGCCTAGTAAGACTTCATCAACTTCACTTTTCCACTGGGGTAAGAACATACACGAGTTGGTTGATGGAAGCCTTCGGATCGTGTGTTTGATGCCTTTGGAAAACTCTGTCCACATGTGTCCCTGTAGTACATCTTTCATTTTAACCTCTTGCTCTAAAACACTCTGGGTACAGGAAACTCCTTATCTAGTACTGGAATTTGAATGTACCTTTCCTGATAAGAGATAGGCATGTTTAACACAGTCTAAATTACAAGAATTAATGCAGTAGTTGTTTTTAATACAGTTGTTGAGTTGATTTCTTTATGGAAGCCTCCATACCAAATAGTGTTTGATGTATGGGAAACTTTGACACTACTTTTTCTTGTGTTTGAAAAACATAGTGATAAAGCAGGCTGGTTGTTGAAATGACAGAATTTCTGATTTGTTCTACTGTGGCTTTTTTTGAGCTTCTTAAAGAAACAAAAAGTCATTAATAGAGCTGTAAGGTTTCATTTCTGTATCACAAATGCAGTTAAAGATTTCTAGGCTTTATAGCAGTGTCCTTTAAAGAGTGCTGTTGATGGACATGTTTCTTCTAAAATACTGACTATCCCATATGGATCTTGGCCTTTGAACATTCGCTTGGAAACTGGACATGTAGGTGGAGGGGGAGAAGAAGGGGTGGGAGGTTGCAGACTGAAAATGTACAGAAATGTTTGGGTTTTCTTTCTGTGTAACAGAAGAAACTTCAGTCTGCCGAATTCCTTTTTAATAAAGAAGCAAAGACAAGTTAATTTAAAATTATAATAATAATAATAAATAACATAAAGCTAAATGAATGTCTGATCTGGACATTCCAGCTGTCAAGAAGTTATGTGTTTATCTCTGTATTGGGTGAATGAATTACTTAATTTACATTGGTTTATGGTTTTTTTCTTAAGAATTTTCCTGAAAAGTTAATTACTTCCTTTTTAATACATTTTTTTTTTAAGAAAACACTGTACACTTTGCATACTTATTAACTGTATGCATTAATACGCAGTATAATTCAGAGCCTTAGTATTAGGCGATGAATAATTTATTTGGTAAACAGAGAAGGATCATTTTTTTTTAACTGCATATGTGTGAAGCCAGATGGAATTGCAATTCTATTAAAATGCACAGGAAAAATCATTACTTTAAGTATCTTAAATATAAATTGGCTAAAATGTTAAATAAATGTTACCTCTAAATAAAAATGGGTTTTGTTAAACTTGCTTGTTCCTGCTGCATCTTGCATAAAACACTTGATTAGTAAATTGAATGAGAATGTCTGGTTACCTTGTCTCTGAAGATTTTTAGAACTAGGAGAGCTGTTCTGTAAAATTTGGTTTTATATTTGGGGGAACTAAAACATATTTCCATCTCAGCTGAAATTGATTTCTTTAGGTTTTTATATAAGTTACTAAACTTAACAGAAATTATTTTGAAAATACTTTTTCCTAACTCTTTCAGAGATGACTATTCAGTACTTGAACAAGCTCTTGCTCTAGGTATTTATACTAGGAGTTCTCCTAGCTCATTTGTTTGACTTCCTTAAATTTATCAGCCTCAAACTTGTTTTGCTTGAATGTTTCAGCTGTTTAATGGAACTTGTCTTAATAGATTATAGTAGTGTTAAATTTTTCAGCTCTGGAGTGCCTGGTTTCAAATTGAATTATAATGGGTTTATTTTTGAAGAAGAAAAACATTATTTTAAAAATCTGATTAAAATGAAAATATTTTCATAAAAAAATGTACTGTACTTATGCTCCTTGTGGTGGCTTCTATGATCATTTTTTTTAACCATAAAGCAAGTAGTACTGTTTAAAGCATTTTACTCTAGAAGGAGGGTACACAAATTGAGGTGCATTAAAATTTGTATGAAAAATTTTACAAGTAACTGCTTTGTTGTTGGTTTGGTTTGGTTGTTTTTTTTTTTTTTTTTTTAATTCAGAGAAGCATGACCAGTAATGTAAAGAAATTTCAGTTACTGGGTAATTTGTAAAGCCAGTGAAAGGTCTTTTTTTTTTTTTTTTAATTATTTTTTCCCCTAAATAATTTTTCAAATACTCATTCATGTTATGTTTAAAACCCATGCTTTGACAGTTTGCATGAGAGTTGTGGAAGCATGGATAAGATTTAAGGTAGAAGCTGAAGGAACCGCCTCCCGGAATTTTCTCCCTTTTTCCTCCTCTTTCCAATACCTTTGGTTTTATGTATTAGTCACTTTGATACAGAATAGCTGCGAAGTCAAGCGCTGCAGTTGAGCGTCGTGCTGGAAGGCATTGCAAACTGGGAAGCCGGGCGAGGGTGTAATGGCATGCAAGGAAGGAGGTGCTCAGCCCCGCAAACCACAACCCCACCGCCGCGGCACTCCTGCGGACCCATCGAAATCAGCCCGGTGTTGCGTTCGTCTTGCAATTTTTTTTTTTTTTTTTTTTTTTTGGGGTGCTAACGTGACTGCAGAGCAAGTCTTTTTGGGGAAGGCATGGCTGGTTTGGGCAACTTTGGGGCTGGTGGGGAGCCACGAGGTGGGAAGGCAGGGATCCTCACTAGCCCCGCCTGCCTTTCCCAGTGGGCAGAGCATCACGTTTCTGTTTCTGGAAGACGTTAAAAAATAAAAACAAATAGAAAATTTAGTTTAGAGAGAGAAAAATTAAATATACCAATTTTTACCCACCTTTGTTTTTGACCGTACATAAGCGTGCTTTTAATTCAGCTTTAGTATCAGTTCCTGTGTTTTGACTAGGTCAAATAATTTAGTCTTTTAATTGAGAAAAAGCTTGCTGTATTTGTAAATACACTATGAAAGAAAGTAGCTGGCAGTATTTGATGTCCTATTAATTCAAGATATCAATTTGATGACCCTTACCATATTTGAGGTAACTTTTTGCTGATTTACAGCTTTGTAATAATATGTAATAACTGATGGAAGACTAATTTCAAACATGAAAGGTTGAATACATGATACAAAAATCAGTTCTGACTTGTTATGAAAAAGAATCTATTACAATATGTAAATATAGCAATAAAAGAAAATATATTAAAAGTTGATTTTCTAATTGCCACAGGGAGAGGGAAGGTAACAGTATTACTCAGTAGCATTTGTTATTATATCTCCGGCTGTATATTTAGACTTAAAACTAGCTACTTCAGAAGTGATAGAGGATATTTGAAGGATACCATTTAGTAGAAATTTAGTAGTTTCCAAGAACTCAGTTGTATTGGGGCAATTTCGTTGTTGGTTTTGGAGTGTTTTTTGTAGTTTAAAGGTCACTCACTTTGGGGGCGGGGGGGGGGGGGGTGTTCTTCCTTAATTGCTCTCGGTATTTTAATAAGAAGTTGTTGGAGGCTTCTTAAGCAGTTGTATCTGGCATATTTAGTGGCATGGTCTCTTTCGTTGAGTTCTGGATTGAGGAATTCTGTTTTCAAAATTGTTTAGTGTTGCCTTTATGATTTCTCAAAGCAATACAGTTTTCTTGTATTGCACCTTTTTTCTGAAAGGCCTTTTTTTTTTGTCCTGTGAATGTGATTTGATGCGCAAGTAACCTACAGAAAATATTTTTGCTCATGATTTATGTATTAAAATCGGAAAAGGTTTTAGAAAAGGTAGGTTGGGAGAATTCAGATGACACTAGATTCACTTGCCAACGATTTTTCAGAAATTGGCTTTGGGTATTGACTGACCTTTTTTTATAAATGGGAGAATGGAAAAGTCAGTAATCTGAGGTATCAAACTTAAAAATCCTTTGGAAAAGAAATGCAACTGGTTTTAGTCTATTTAAAGTTAAGTGACATACAAGATGTAATAAATTTAGGGAGCAGTCTTGGGGGGGGGGGATGCTAGACAATTTGACTGCAAATATCTTCAGTGTTTAGTGCATGTTATTCTTAAATAGAACTTAATAAAATAAATATGAGTACGGATAAGCCTGCGGAGATGCATTATACAGCCATGTCAGTGAATCTTCTTTCACCTCTGGGGATGAGCAAAAGCAGTTAAAATACAAAACGTGGTCACTCATCAGTTTCAGGCAAGGACACCAGCTTGCAGGAGCATGGAAAGACTCATCAAATAAGTCTTCCTAAAATTAGGAAGATAACCTGTTTTGTAAATGGGCCTTTTCTAGTAAAGGTAGTGTGTAATACAAACCATAATTAGCAAATGGAGTATGAATTTAGTGGCAGCAAAATCCCTTTTTATACAAGTATTATGTATGTATTTGATAAAGTATGTATCAAGATAAAGTTTTAAAGGTAATTAAACTTGTTTCTCCTAAGCACCAATTTTCATAAAGATCGTAGCTACACAGCCTTGTTTCAGTGCCTTCGCTGAAGGAAGAGAAATTAGTTTTAGCAGGAGAAAGCTGGGCAGTCAGGGCGTCTGTGCTGTCTGATGGGCGGCCGAGCTTTGGGCCAGGAGCGTAGCCAGCATGGCAGAAGACATAGGTAGGGGTAGGGGAACTGGCACTGTCACGGTGTCGGGCCAAAAGGGAGTGACCAGAAGGAAATTCCACCACTTTGGGGTTTCCTGGGGGAGCTTAAGGAATGCGAGGTGGGAAGGCTGGAAGTGCTGCAGGGAGAGGGCATTGGAGGTACGAGCTGGAGGAGCTGTGGGTACAATGGGAAGGCCGTCACGGGGACAAGCTGGTAACGAAAGGGTGTAAAGTTGGGGTTTGCACAATGGGGACTTAAGAGACAGGAAACAAATTCATAGGAAACTGGTCTTCCTTCAGCCTGCTGCTCGCCAAACAAGCTATTCTTTAGAGCTGCAACTGAGCGAGGAAAGGAAAAGGGCATGAAATAACGCGGGAGGCACATTTCTGAGTCTCCCTAGGACTGACCTTGGGGCCAGAGGATTTCTTTCACTGCGGAGAGAAGGAGGATTTGCAGTGGATCCCTTCTCTGGAAATGATGCTAACCAGTTTTTTTTTAATCTCAGCAATATATCCACCTAAAAATTAAACCTACTCACCTCATTTGGCAACTTGCTTGTAAGAATGAAAATGAGCTGGCTTAGTGTGGGTCAGCTGTAGATTGTGAACAACATTATTTCCTACGAGATGCCATCACATAAACCAGGCTTTCTGCTGCTTTGCAGTGCATTTGCTCCCACTGTTTTCCCCTCACTTGAAAGCTGATCCATTGCTTTAGATTTTAGTTGTATTACAAAGGATTATGGCTTCGGGGGAACTGTAACCAATGAGTCAGAATGGGAAAATACAGTTGTATCTCACTAGTAGATAAGTTTTCATTAAAACAAAGACAATAAAAATGCCAAAATAATGACTACCATTACAAGTATATTTGACTCTTCCAAATGTGATTCCCAAAGTGCTTGAATGTTTTCCATTAAATTCATTACACGGGTCTCATTCCATTTGGACATAAGAATAGGGATACCCTTACAAATCGTAGTAAGCGAACATTTCTGTTAGTAGCGAGTAATGGCAGCATTTACTCTTCCAGAGATGACTCATGTAGATTGTACTTTTTTTTTCAATGGAGTTGTGATTTTGTCATAGATGCATACGAAGTTTATAATCGTGCTAAGTTTATTCTTGCTTAGCTATGACCAGCCACCCTACTAAATTATATTTTTAGACTTGTTTCCTAAGGAAATGAAGCTTGCAGTAGTCATGCTGTCACAGTCAGCTGTCATCGTCCGTCCATCTGTCCACCCCTGATAACTCAGCCAATTTTAAGCAAACTTGACAGACTGGCAGAGATAAGCTAACTAGTTTTCTCCAACTTGGTGCCTGGGAGGGTCATTGTTGGTGTCCCTCACTGGAGGAGAAGCCAGAGCAATTCCAGCTCTTTGCTCGGTCCAAGCGGGGCTGAAGGACAGCGGGGCGCTGGGCACGGTGCTTGGCTGGCCAGCCCAACCAAGGTAGGGAGGGCAACACCAGGGGACATGAAGTATGCTTTGAGGGCAGTTTGGAGATCGCACTGGGGAGCTGGAGGTATGAGAAGGACGTGGGGGATGCGAAAGCGGTCATATGGTAAGGGGGTTTATTGTGGATCCTGCAGGAGATGGGGGAGGCAGAGGAGGAGTAGTGCGGCAGGAGGTGTAAGGAGAAAAACAGGAACAGATTTCCTTCGTTCTGCTCATGGAACAACTTGTTTCCTCTTCTGTCATAGACGCGGTTATGAATGTTGTAGCCTCACAGAAAAAATGAGTGTTAGACTATGTTGTGCGTGCCCTTTGCTGTGCTTGGCTGCCGATGGGTCTCTGCATAGTCAGTTACCTTGCTCAAACCAGCTGGAAACAGAGTCTTTGGTGCATGTCGCTGGTATTGCAAAAGGCTAATCGTTACCATGCTATCGGCCTTAAAAAGTTTGGTTACATTAAACGTTAAGCTTAAACTGAAGAGCTCTGACTGCCTTTTTTGATAAAGAAAAAAAAGTGAAGTTTCTGTTGTTTGTTTTTTTCTTCTGTGTTGTTATGGTTTGTGTTGAATGGGGAGGATAGAAAGGAACATTTAAAATGTCAGACGCAGCATTGGAAAGTTTGTGGAAAAAGATGCAACTTCTGAAACTCCAAGTGAAAGAGTGCTTGGATGATAACCTTTTGCTAAATGTTTAGACACCTTTATTGGAATTCAGAATTTTTTTTTCACCTGTTTGTCAACAATTTCTTCTCTAGATACTTCAGTTTATGGCATTCTCTTATCACACTACATCCCCATAGCCCACAGTTACCTCTGTGCTCTGATTTTCAACTAGTTTTCTCCTGGCTAGCTACTTCATCATCTGCTGGGTTTTTTTATTTTATTAGTTCTGCTGCTGTAATTCCAAGAAGTGGTGCTGCAGATCTCCGTTACAAAGCACATCAAAACCTAAGCTTTTAATCTGGAAGGTTCAATCTCAGTGTAGGGCTTTATGTAGAGTGAATTTATTGAAATAAAATTGCTTGTTTTCCGTGAAGTTATACAAGTAATTTCCCCCCTTTCCTAACAGAACAACCCTTAAGTTGTGTTTGTTTCTATCACCCTAATTTAATGCTCCTAAGTTCTGATACATCCTTGTCTTTTGGTTGCAAACGATCTCTAAACTGATGAAAATTTCCAGTCTTGGCAGAGATCAGAGCCTGGCCAGCTTCTGATTAGCACTTGCTTGGACATTCTTTTCCTGCGATTGTCTCCCCTAGTACAATAAGCTGCTCTCCCTCTTTTTGCCTGAAAGTGCAGCCGCTGGCTGTTGGCTGAAATGATGTAGTTAGAATGACATTAGGATGTAAGCAGGCTCCAGCAGGAAGCAAGGAGCTGCTGGGGAAGGTCAGGAAACACTTTAGGATGATTGGAATTTTCTGCTGTCTTCTGAGACCTTAAACATGTATTAATTAATGTATTTAACCCCTCTAGTTAGCAATCCCTGCGTGGTCGTGTGTGCACTCTTTGTGCTGTACAGCTAACCCTGTGAAATAAACCAGGTAGTTTTGCACTGAACAAACAGCTTTGCTGAAGATATTAATTGTGTATGCATGTACATATTTATGTATATATGTATTAAAAAATGAACACACTTTTCAGCAGTGGAGTGGTCAGATTAAATAGTCCTGAATTGTTAAAAATGAAATAGCATGCATCTTCTTCTATCAGGTTATTTGAAGAAACAAAAGCAAAGTCTTTTTTTTTTTTTTTTTTTTTTTTTTCCATTCAGTCTGCCATAATCAGTGGGTACTCATTGTGTCTCAAGTGAATCTCTCGCCTGCCAGCAAGGCTCTAGGAACATGGAGAAAAGTACAAAAGCTCCTGTTTCTGTGTTGGTTTTTGCTTTCTGTCCCCTGCATGACATTTTGGGTGTTGCTTGGTTTGTGCTAAACTGAGACTTCATCTTTTGTTTTCTTTTCAGAACTTTTGTAAGTGAATTTCACAAGAGAGGGCTACTTGTTCACTTTATCTTTCTGTTTATATATAAGCTTCAGCAGCCCTTGCTGTGAAGGTTTGAAAAGTACACCAAGTGTGTTGTGCAGTTTTTTTGCCGTATTTAAACAGACATTAGCATGGTTCCTCTAATTAAGAAAATTTTTAAAAAGTTATGTGTTTAATGTTATTGTTGTTTCTTCTGTACATTGTATTTCATGCTATACATAAAGCCACGACAGTACATCAGAATTTACATATTACAGAGGAACGTATGCAAATGGTCTTCCTCACAGTCAGGTTTATGCTTTTATAGTACGTGATGAAATGTAGATGAAAGAGGTGTGGATTTCAAAAGGGGGCTTGCAGTTGGAAGGAGTTGTAGCTGTAGCTGCCTGGGGACTGACTGAAGAATGAAGAGAGCAAAATGTAATCTGCAGTGAAACTTAAGCTTCTGTTGCTGTGCTATTTATTTTTGTAGATTTTCTTTCATCTTTTGCTTGAGCCAAATTAAAGTCATCACTAAAATTAAAAGGCATGATCATTTGGCTGGATTTTTAAGAGACAGAACAGCAAGCTGTGCAACTGTTCCAGTGATTAGCTGTTCTCCTAGTGAAGAAACCACTGGTTTTAAGTGTGTTAAAACTCTGGTACTTCTGGAAGGGAAGAGAGCCATTATAATGCACATTGCCCCTTACCTGATGCTGCATCAGCTGGATGTTAAAGATAATCTCTTAAAGGTGTTACTGTTTCCTGACTATGCGGTGTTACAGAAGAGATCTCCGTTTAGCAGTGTCGTTAAAGTGACGGAGGAGCATGCCACCAAATCCAGTGTTTGCAGTCTGGGGACAAGCATTCCGAATGACCACTTTACGTTTCTCTCTTTAACAGGTTTGGGAAAAACCAAGAGAAAGACGAGCGCGAGAGACGCCTCACCCACTCCTAGCACGGACGCAGAATACCCATCCAACGGCAGCAGCGCCGACCGGATTTATGACCTTAACATTCCAGCCTACGTGAAATTTGCCTATGTCGCGGAGAGAGAGGATGAACTGTCCCTCGTTAAAGGATCCCGAGTGATTGTCATGGAGAAGTGCAGTGACGGCTGGTGGAGAGGTAGCTACAATGGACAGATTGGCTGGTTTCCTTCGAACTATGTGGTAGAAGAGGTTGAGGAGGCAACTGCAGATTCACCCAGCTTTCTCAGCTTAAGGAAAGGCGCTTCCATGAGTAACGGCCAGGGCACCAAAGTACTCCACGTTGTTCAGACACTGTATCCATTCAGCTCCGTCACAGAAGAAGAGCTCAATTTTGAAAAAGGGGAAACGATGGAAGTCATTGAAAAGCCAGAAAACGACCCAGAATGGTGGAAATGTAAAAATTCCAGAGGGCAAATTGGTCTTGTTCCTAAAAACTATGTAGTAATCATTAGCGATGGTCCTACCATTAACACTTCCCATCCGCCTCAGATAAGCTACACGGGACCATCTTCCACCGGACGGTTTGCTGGAAGAGAGTGGTATTACGGGAATGTTACCCGACACCAAGCAGAATGTGCCCTGAACGAAAGGGGAGTGGAAGGAGACTTCCTTGTTAGAGATAGTGAATCTTCGGTAAGTGGTACTCAGCCCGGCAGGCTTTGTAATACCCGATGCTTGGGTTAGCAAGCATGACAGTTAATAGCTTCCCTATCTGTAGTAAAGGGCTTTTCACCCTTAAAGAAGCAAGCAACGCTTTGGCGTTACCAACCGATACGCTTACTGCTTGCGAGAATCGGTCTGTTACTGAAATGCAGTGACATTTACGCTGAAATTTAGCAGCTGTGGTCTGTATTATCCAGGGGGTTTTAATTAGTGGACAAGCGAGTAGATATTTCAGGCTTCAATTTGACTTTTCAGGCATTCCTCATATGCAATCCTCCTCAAATTTACAGCGCTACAAGATAAAATAACTCTTGTGAATTGCAAATTTGGTCATTAATTAGATTTTAAAGCTAATTTCAGACGGGATCTTTGCATTGGTCAGTTTTGTTCTGCTTTTAATTGAATAATAACATAGGTTCTTTAAACTATGGGTTAAAATCCCATTTTAATGTATTTCTGCTCTACTTAGATTATTTAGGTTGTAATAAGGGAAACTTATTATTGTCTCTAACTGTTAAGATTATGATACACAACAGAGAGGGTCAAGTCAGCAGCTCATATGCTTTGTAAATTGAGCCTTGATGACATCAGAGGGATACGAGTAGTGCTGATTAGGCATCATTGTGATTCTGAAAGTTCAAATTTAAAATTACACTGAGAAGCCTTTCATGTATGCTAAGGCCAGAGAATTCTTAGTCAAAGCACTCAAAATTTAATTAACCCTTGACTGTGATTTTGAAAAGGTGACAGATTTTAATAATCCCTTAATATATCTTTCAAAAGGTACCAAAAAAAAAAAAAATCTGAATTTGTGATTAGGGCTTTTCTGCATTTATTGTTTCAACTGTAGGGCCATTCCATGAAAACACATTGTTGTTTAGTAGATGTCTCCATCTAAGTGTTTTGTTGCTTCACGTATAAAAATTAAAAAATAATGTAGTTACATTAGCTCAGTCTTCTAATTTGAGCATACAGTACTACTAAAATAAGTATACCTTATACAGCTATGGACATCTATCTCTATGCTGTATTTGTATTGGGTTTCACTGTGCCCATATTATGGGCTATCTTGGTTTACAGCGTAGATTGTGAATAAAAACTAAAGCAGTGTCAACAGCATACAGTTTGAACCATAATATTGTTTTTAAGACTTCTTGATTCTAATGTCTTTAGAAGGCTGTACTGATTGCATATATCACTTCTGGTTAGAACTTGTGATATTCTCTATCATAATTGTCTATAAACTGGGGGAAAACTGTTCCCATATACTATTCCTCGTGTAAATGATTTTAGTAATTAGTCGGTAGTAGGTGTTGGCATGGCTGCATGCTGGAAAACAAAGAATTTGCTTTAAGTAAATGGGAGGATTAAGCTTGAGCTCAAATCTGGAAGTAAAGATCCTTTTAGCTCACGATACTTTTTTGGAAGTATGTTTCACATTTCATTTGCTGATTCTGTTCTTCCAAAGTTGCAGTTTCAGCTACTCAGAAGAGGTCGTAGAGTGAAGTCAAAATCTGAGGTAGTATTGAGGCAGATTCATTAGGTAGTGCATACTAAAGGATACTCTTTAGTGGACAAGCAACTGAATATTTCAGGCTTTTCATGTATTCCTCATATGTAATACTTAAATTTGGGGTTGGCTGGCATGTTGATTCCTGGTGAGAGAGATGAACAGAGGCTTCTAGTGACAGCAGAACAACAGCTGAAAGACAAGAAAATTGTTAACTCTGTAGGATTTTCTAAATCCAAATAAAACTTTGCATTCTAATTTTTGGAAAACAGTAGTAGTTTATTATTATTATTATTATTATTATTGAAGTTAAGACTCTTGCTATTCCCTGAAATTTTTACGTCAGATGTAACATTATTGACAAAATACAATTCTGTAATAGTCCCAAATATTTTTTTCTGCATACAGTATTGTCTGATTAAATTTCAGGCATCTTTCCTTGATGAATTTGCTCTGAAGAAGACATGGTAGCTGTCAGACTACCCTTCCTTTGAAGTTCTCTGTCATTGAGTTCCTATTTCTGCTCTTAGTTTTAACTGTAAGCACTAAATGAAGGCAAATGCAAATAATCTAGAGGAGAACAGGAAGAAAAATAGAGATGAAATAAAAATAAACCAGAGGAGAACAGGAAGAAAAATAGAGATTTAGAAAACATTTCTGACTTAGAGAGGCTGAGAGGAATCAAGTTTGTTTAGTCAACAGAAGAAAAGACTGACTGAGGTTGGGCATGCAGTCTTCTAAAATGTAGAAAGCCACCAGAGGATTATGGTAATCATTAAATTACAGTAGTTCAGCTGTCTCTTTAAGGTAGCATCCTGTCTCCCGGGGGCAGGCGGGTATCCTGGATGCGGTATACCCTTGGTGTGTCCATCCAGCAGGTAGAAGCTCACTTTCAGATTTGGATGCTGCATTTTCTTCTGTCTTTTGGGAAAGTGCCAGAAGGACAGTTTGAAAATTAATACATTACTTAAAATACAAAAACGCGCAGCCATTTCTCGGCGCACGTCATGTCACAGTGACCACTGTGCTACGGCTCGTTTCTTTGCTCTTAAGAGTCTAACCTCTGGAGTAAACAAATTTCCTTGAAAGGACACAAAAACCTTTTAATTTAATATGACATCATAACACTAAAGACGCTTGTATTCAAAGCAGTTTCAAATTTGCTGCCTGCATTGTTGCTGGGGAAATTGTTGCTTGTGGAGCACAAAAAGATTCATTCAGAACGTGGTCTTCAAGTTGTTTCTAGCATCTAACTCTTAGTGGAATCCCAGAAAACTTGCTCCATTCACATTACAGCAAGCTTTTTCACACACGCAAAAAAAAATGTGCTGAATTGAGGAACTTACGGCTTTTTTTTTTTTTTTTCTAATCTTGATGGGGTCTTGCAGATCCTGTATTTGGGGGGGGGCGGGATTTGAGCAATGAGAAAAACTAACTGTAACTGAACATGTAAATGCCTCCTTTGTCTTGGTACTACTTGAGAGGTTTAGTTTTTATTAGGTTTAAAGAAATATTTTACTACATCTCAAACTTTTGTCTACCCTAATCTTTATATATCGTACTTAAAATATCATACCATCATGTAATTTGCTTATGTATGTGAATTATAAAAGCATTGGGCCATGCTGTGGCTAAAAGTCACCAGGAGTGTCTGCACAATCAGAGCGAAGGATCTTGATTAGAGAGATCAGACTGTGAACCGAGTGAAGTTGTGAGCTCTCTGGTTTGCTCATCTTTCCACCAAACCAGCAGTTCCCATTACATTGTGTTATGAACCCACCTATTAAAGCTGTAGTTGCAGGGGTTATTCCTTTCTAAAAAGGCCCATAGATAAAACTGAGTCATCCTGCTAATCCTGTGCCTGATTTTTGACCTGTTTTAGGGTTTTCTATAGACTTCCATCACCATAGTTACGAAAAGTCGTCTGTGTAAAAGTTTTCCTTAGATTTGCGTTTTGCTCTTGTTACTGAGCTATGAAAAGCTCTCCTTGGATAGATGAAGGTTTGTATTATTTTGTATTCACTTGATGAGACTGCCATGTTTCTCCATTTCAAATTTTAGTAGTTGCAAGATTTTACAATGTTTCTTTAGATTTAACTTACCAGATGTTTGTCTCACAGCTAGTTTGCTTTAGCCAAAAACATTCTCCTCGGATACATTTGGATCTAAGGGATGCTGCCATAGTGGAGAATATCCCGAGATGAACTCTGTCAGGTAGCTAGGAGCCTGATTATCTTCATTAATTACGAAATACTATTATTAGAACTATAAACTTGTTTGAACCATTTAAGCCTATAGTTTATGTAACAGGCACAGTTACCTACTGGTAACATTTTTGCCAACTCTGTTATACCCAGGTAATGTGGCCTCAGTTTTGGAGATGTAAAGGAGGAGACTGAAGTGGAACATACCTAGTTAGAAATAACTGCTCGATTCATTCTTTCTGTTGCAGGCTGCTCGGTCGATAAAAACTGAAGTTTGTTGTCTCGTTTAAGTAGCACTCCTGAACTAATAATGCAGATTTAATCTATGCAGTCTCTGTACAGCCACTTCTTACCCTTTTTGAATTGCAGGCTCTTTAGCGGTCAGATTTTTGTTCTCTCTGTGTAGTACCTAACACAAGGCAAACACGTCTTGGCTGACACCGTCGGCCTGGGCTGGGTAGGTGATCGTCATGCTTTGAAGATCTAAGGTTCCACTGGGGAGAGAAGCAAATTTGGAAGGAAGAGGGTTTTTTGTTCGGATTCACCCTGGGAAACAAGTGCGCTTGCTAGCGCCGTAGCTAACAGGAGGCAGCAGTAGGCTGTGGCCGGTGCCGAGGGAGGGCAACCACAGCTCGCCTCCAGCTGCTGAGCAGGTCCCCAGCTGCGGGCACCCCGAGACTTCAAAGGGGGCTTCCACCAGGGCTTGCAGTCCCCTCGCACTCAGCTGCGAGCGGGTGCGAAACCGGCGATTAGACAAACACTGCTGTTTCATAACCCTATGATGTCTTCTCGTGAAGCAGAGATGTTTTTCTCAGACCAGCCCGATTTATTAGCATGAGTGATCTATGCAATTTCTTGGAGGATTTCAGGAGCAATTATTCATTGGGAAGTAATGGCTACCTTCTGCCAATAGTGTCACAGCTATCAAATTATAGTAACCGATCCTAAATGGGGTTGCAGGCTATATAGTATTAAGAAGATACTGAGGATTGTAGGTGCGGCTGGATTTGTGTCAGTCCTTTGAGGTCGCATTTAGCTTCTGTGCTCTTTGTCCAGCGATAGTGGCAGCAGAGGGAGGAGGCACAGGTTGAGAGTCTGTATACTTTTTGAGGTGCTAATTCTGGAGCATTCAGGGTTTCCCATTTTTTCCTGGGGTTTTAATCCTGCAAGTGTTGGATAGAAGCAACGAAATGTGGCAACAGTTAAAAAACTGAAGCATTTGTCATGTTCTGTGACATGCTGTGATTGATGAGTACAGTGGAGAGGAGGAGAAAGTTTATCTTTAAAAACAGGCTTAAGAAGTATCCTAGTGGTTTATTTTAAATGGAAGAATAGAAATCTTATTAGAGCTGTATTTGATGATCAATGGAGCTAATTCATGTTTCTGACCTGCGTAATGTTGATTTTGGAACATGGTGAACATTACATAGAGGAAGGTATTTGTTTATATCCAAACGAGGTGGAAGGGGTAGAAAAAGGAATTTTTAACCCTCCCAGATGGTTCTGTCCAGCCTGACCTTAGACTTTTGAGCTATGACTTTTTTTGGCTGGGTGACTGAGTAGGAGGAGGAGTGAGGGAAAGCCTGGGTGTGGAGGTAGAAGGAGTTGGGGAGCTTCAGGGCAGACTCACAGGTGGGAGCTCGAAGGGTCTAAAACAGTTTGAAGAACGAGTGCATGAGAATATCTTCTATGGAGAAAGGGCATTGCCAACTGGAACTGGATTGAAAGGAAAAACAATAAGTTACAGGATCAGTAAAAGGCTTTCAGAGGGAGTTATTTTTCCCAATATTGCTATTTATGATAAAATTGTCTTGTTTCATTCTCAAATGGAGTTTGTAAAGAGGGAACTTTCTTTCCCGGTTTCACTTGTTTTCCCTTATATTGCTTTATAACTTGTCTTCATGATAGTTTTCCATCTTTTTTGAAAAGACAGTGAAGTTCCTGACCAAAGAAGTAAAATTAAAGGAACAGCTTCCTACCTGTTGTCTTCCACATGCTGTAGGCACCAGCTGGCTTATGGTCATCTTAGTCATAAGCAGGAGTTAAAATAAAGGAATCTGAAACAATTCAAAGAAGTACTACACCTGGTCTGAAGAGCTGTAGATGCATAACAGCTAATCTTCAATTTTCTGTTTTAGGAATTAATTTAACTTCAGGTTTAGGTCTTCACAGTTACGACAGTACAGAAATATTCACAGGTTCCCTGCCATGAAGCTATGCTCTGTAATTCTGTTGCAGAATCATCAGCTCCTCTATAGATTTCAGGGATTAAAGCTTACTTCTGATGTGCCCTTATTTGGTGTATGTGAGGCTTTTATTCCTGGAAAAGTTAGTGTGCAAACATCCAAATGTAGCAATTAATTTAAGAGGGAGAAGGGAGAAAAATTGGCCAGCAGTTGAAACAAAATAGCTTAAACAGTAAATAAAATAAACAGACTTGGAGCAAATCCAAGGAGGACAGCAGGGAACCAATTCAAGCTGCATCGAACCAGCGTACTTTGTAATGGAATGTTTAAGAGCAGTAGTTTATCTAGAGATTTTTTTTTTTAAATAGTCTTTTTAACCATTTTGCATGTTTGTTAGAGTGGGAAAGAACCAAAATAAAAACAAATGCAAGTCCAGTTGCTTTTGCTGTTTGTTCTTGAATCCTGTAGAAGTTACTGTGCTGAGGCCAATAAAGGGTTTCAGGATTCTTGCAACAGCTGTTTGAGCTCTTCCATCTCTTTGCACCGGATGATGGCTCTCAAAAGAGTTAGATCAGCCTTTCCGTTGTGTGTGTGTGGGGGGGTTGTTTTTTTTTTTCTTTAATTAAATCAGATCACGGAAAGAATAAACTTTGTAACATATTCTGGAGAAAATAAGCGATAATAATGTCTTCTATTTATGCATCAATCTAATTAGCAGCTCTAAGGCTGGGAAGAATGGACAATAGTTCAGGAGAATGTTCATTCATTAGAGTTATAATTAAAATGGCAGGAAAAGTATTTAATGTATTGTGTAGATCACCTCACAAAGATCTAAGTCTGGCCAGTGCCTGGGACATAGGACAGTAGATCAGAGCTCTAAGACCTATTCCAGCACCTCTGTGTGTCATTAGCACATCCTTTCTGGTCTAAAGATAACAATTCTTAGCAGATACAAGGAACGATGAAAACTCATAATTTTGGCATGCTGAAAACAACTGTGCTTTGCCAGAAAACATTAAAATTTTGTTGAGCTTGAAGTGATTATTTCACTTATTTTTAAACCTTTGTCATAACATCTTTTCCTGTTCCTAAAACAAAAAAAAAAATGTGTTTGGTTCAGATTATGAACTTACCGTTTGTAAGTTCTTCTGTTTTAAATGAAGGCCTTTTGCTCACTGGTTTTCGTTTGCCATAGGCATCGCCCGTGGAAGCAGCAGAACTTAGTCAGCAAGGCTTGATCTTGTTTTTTGAATCCTGAGCAGCTAGTCCGTACGTGCTCCCCTCAACTGAAGAGACCCTACAGACTTGCCTGGCAGCCTGTGGTTAGAGCACAGCGATCAGCTCGCTGCCCAGAGCCCGTACCCTAAATTTCTCCTCCGTGAGCCCAGGGTCCCGGAGCTTCTGCAGAGCTTCGTTGGTGCAGGCCTGTGCTTCGTTACCGTTTAATGGCTGCCCCTTCTGAGGGCTATGGAGATGTCCATCGAAACGGGTCCTAGTGGTTATGGCTGCTGGAGGGTTTGTCCACGCCGCGTTCGGGCTCTGAACCACAGCGCGGTGTTGGTGCAACTGGGTTAGCTTTAACCCAGCGAGGTCGGTGTTGAAAATAGGTCAGTCTTGGTGTGAGTTCTCTGCAGCCTTGTTTGCGGTGCTCCTGAGGCAGGGGTTTCATATCAGAGCTGGCTGGCCTAAAATAGCAGTTTTTGAACCTGGAGCTAGGGATGGATGACCGGGCACGAAACATATCTTGGGTGGAGCACTGGAAACCCCAAAGATAGGCTCTTACGCACATTTCTTTCCATCCCTTTCCCCCACCCTCCCCAGTCCTCTCCTCTTGGCTGTCACGGGGGGTGTTGCCTGTATTTTGAGCCGGTGTCTTTGGAGCTGCTCGGAGCCCGAGGCAGCCTTCCTGATGGAGCCTGCGCGGACCCGGCCAAGGCCCCGTGACACAGGATTATAGATGGAAGGAGTAATTCTCCTACGGGTGTTAGGTAAAAACAATTTTTAAAGAAGCGATGGAGTCGGAAGGGAAGGCAGAGAAGGCATCGGTATTAAAACAACTGAGGGGGAGATGCAAGGGATGAGATTTTGGGGATAGGCAGAACGTGGGGGATGCGTGGGGCAGAGACCCACATCACTGCAGGAAAAAAGATAGCGTGCCTGAGAAAATGCTGTCCTTCAGTTTCCTTGGGTAGGTACTCCGTGTGTATCTGACCCCCCAAGCGCAGCGTGGAGGGCTCCGGAGGCTGTGGTTTCACGAACCGAAGTCTGGTGACACCAGTAACGTCCGAGGGCTCCCAGTCCCCCCAGCTCGGTCCTCTGCTGTGCCACAGCTCCCCTCGTGGTTGTTCATAAGGCGATGCTGTGAACCAAATAGTCCCTTGTGGGTTTTGTTTAGCCTGGACGAGTTCAGGTTCACGGCGCTGGCTTGACCACAGCAGCAGCGTGGCGGCGGGGAGGACCGAGGGACTGCAAGAGGGCCGTGTCTGAAGTCTAGCCACGTGCCTTCAGCGGGCAGAGACCCTGCAGCAGTACCGTTACTTATCTCCATTAAGTGCTTGCTACAAACTCTGGTGTGTGCTTTTTATTTTTTATTATTCCGTTTTCCCACTGGCCGGCAACACCAGCCTCCAGCCTCCTCTGGCGGGGCAAAGCCCATACTCCGATCTCTACAGCCAGCCAGCAGCGGTCAATGGCTAGAGATGGAGTTCAGCTGGAAGCGAGGGACAGCGTGTCCTTTCTACCCTCCCTACGGCAGCATGTGGCGCAAAAAGCGGAATGGTCTCATCCCGGCTGTTTGGATCACAGCATTGTCTTCATTAAAGCAACCGATCGCCAAGATGAAAAGACTTATCGTGTGAAGTTGTTCTGTCCTGAATAACTTAGTGTTTAAATTTTGTGTTTTGTGGGTGGTGGTTTGATGGCGAGATTTGTACTGTGTTTTTATTCTATAGTTTGTTTTTTTTTTTTTTACAAAAAAGCTGTACTTAATAGGAGAAATTATTCCCCATACATGTGGTAAGAAGGTAAAAGGTGAATGTGTATTTTGTCTTTTGCAATGCAAAGCAAGAACAGCCCTCTAGTGGTGGTCACGGCTCTAAAAAAAAGCAATATGGGCAATTTTATTCATCTCACCCAAGCAATATTGCAATAATTGCTTTCTCCAGGACTCTCTAGCAAGGAAGCCATAGAGGATGAAAGTTTTTCTCTTCTCCTTGACATTCTTGTGCTTCTAGACTGAGTAACTAAGATAATATTTGCAATTTAGTCATGTAATTGGCAACTTCAGACTGTGCATCTGGGGAGCTTTCACTTAACTGTCTTAACTGTGCACGTTAATAATGATGGCAATTATTTATTGAATAATAGACTATTGGGTTTCTTAAGTAGCTAAAGCACCGAGCTGTGGAACAAAGACTAGCATAAATTACCATCAACTATGTGACACAGTTTGTTCCTGAAACCACAAAATTACGCCTTCATTTTGTTCACTTTTATGTAATTCTTTTTTTTTTTTCTTTCTGAATTCTTCTCAACAGCCCAGTGACTTCTCAGTATCTCTAAAGGCGTCGGGGAAGAACAAACATTTCAAGGTGCAGCTCGTGGACAATGTCTATTGTATTGGGCAGCGTCGCTTTAATACTATGGATGAGTTGGTGGAACACTACAAAAAGGCTCCCATCTTCACCAGTGAACACGGGGAAAAGCTATATCTTGTGAAAGCACTTCAGTGACGTTGAAGATGGACTTGGCCACCTGGGCCTCTTATAATTTACAAGCCTTAGGTCCTAAATTCACTTTTATAGAGCAGAGCAATATCTGAAGCAGGCTTAAGGAATAGGCTCTTTCTAAAGTGTTTGCTCTGTCGGTTGCTGTTTGTCCTTTTTTTTTTTTTTTGTTTGCCTCTTTTTGTGTTCCAGTTCTGTTAATCTCCGACCACCTCTCTTCAGGTTGAGAGTTTCCCTTGGGTGGCCGTGGCAAGCACTCACCTTCCCGGCTGAGTTCAAAACTCCCCTCTCCTGTGTACGTTTACATAGTTAGCTCAGATCAAGGAGGGGCGTTTTCAATTCAAACCAGTGTTAATCTGTTCAGATTGCTCACGCAGGCAGAACTCTCCGTTCAGAGACATCGGGCACAGTTTGAATGCACTGAAGCTGCAGCTACTTAAGTGAGAGAGTAGACATAACAGTTGTGGCTGTGAGTTCTGTAGCTATATTGCTTACCGAGTAGTATATTACAAAAACTCCTAGTTCCTAGAAGCACTCTTTACACTGTACTCTGCTATTACATTGCCTCTCTGACTCTTTGTAAAGAGTACACTAATTAAAAGCATTTTGTAATAGTACTTCTTAAACTACTATGGTAAGATTGTAGTAAAAGAAAACTATCTAGTGTATTTTGGTCTTTAATTGCAACAAAGAGAAATTTTATTTGAAAGTTGATTACTAGAGAAAGAATCATTGAATTGTAAAGGCTGAATGTTTTGGTAATCTACAACCAAATGTGCCATCCACATAATGCTTTTTCCTCTTGCCCTTCTGCTTGTTTGAATTAAACGATTATGTATTTAATTCTCAAAGTACTATGTATCTGTAGCTGATTGTTGACACTAATACAGAAGATTAATAAAAACTGATCTTGGGATGGGGTGGGGTGGGCTACCAACACTATATATATATTTGCTTTACAGAAAGAAATCTTCGGGTTTTACAGAGGATGGTGTGGTTGGTAGGAAGAGACACACAGAATGTTTATGAAGAAAATGCATTTTTCTCTTTTCTTTACATTTAAACTCCTTTATGGTTTAAATATACAGTCTTTAGATGGCACATTCCTGAGATTGAAGAAGGGATCGTGAGATCTCAAAATCTTGCATACTCAGTTTTTTGGATATTGTAATAAAAAAGGTATTATGTCATGATGGAGTACTGGATTTATCCTTGGGTGGTAGTCCTGGTGTTGCTTTAGCAAGGTGAAATAGAGTGAATAATGAATTTGTTTGTCTTTGGAATTTGTGTGGCCTAAAAAGAAAACTTCTGCGACTGCAGAGAACGGTTTGATATGAGGCAGTGTCTAATGAGCTCTGTGTTACTTGTTTCTGTGATAAGTAAGTCTGCTCATAGCTTTAATGAAAACTGCAAGACGGAGCTGTTTCCTGGTACCTTTTTGCAATTAAAACATGTTCCTTACCTATTCTGTATTTCAGCCAGTGGTAGTACAGCTACCTCTGTGCATAACTCCAGTGTAGGTTAAGCAGACATCAGCGCTGTCTAACTTGCTTTGGTGTAAATCATACCACTACCAGGAAACTACACCGCTACATCTGCGAATGAATTGCAGTCTTGCTCAGACCCAAGAGGCAAGTACAGTTTTTGAAGTTCTACACACATACTATTTTCCCACCACTCTTGAAATCTTATTTCTGTAAGGTCATCTGAATTGACAACTGTATTTGAATTAACTAACAACTGTATTTTTCTGTATGTGCATTAACATACAGTTAACTGGGCAGTGACGCTTCTGCTTGGTCCAGCTTAATGAAGGAAAGCAGTGATTCAGAGCGATCCAGAATGGTCATGCATTATCCTGAAGAGCACCTACCCATGACTGTCTTCTAAGAATATAGCAGCTTTCCTTAGGAAGTTGGTGAGAAGTACCAGTTGTTTACAATCTACCTACAGAAGGACTCCACAGTGGGCTGCTGCTTAAACTTCATAAATGAATTCTGCAGAGAATGTCATTTTTTGCCTTCTAATACCTAGTTCTTTCTTTAGGTGAATCTAAGCATGTACTGAGTATGGCAGTGACATTAAAGTCAGCTATATGTTGTATGAGCATTTTCAGGTTTGACTGAATTGCTTTTCAGTCTCATTGATTCTTTGTAGTATTTGGAAAAATGATATATGGGAATGGTTTTCCTTTTCAGTAAACTGATTACTGCAATTACTCTTTCATGCCCCATGTTCATATTTCTGAAATGTTCCCCATTTTTCCTCTTCTAGGAGACTTCGTATGCCTCTCTTGATCCTTTTTTCACTTTTTTTTTAATAGTCACTTTTTACAAGGTCTGTTAGTTCCTAACCCCTTTCTAGCCTTAGTAGCTTAGAACCAATTCAAATAGATGTTTAAGTGAAGTTTTTACCATATGCTTTATATTGTAATGGATTTATCATTTTTTAATTTTTTTGTGTGTGTTACCTCATCCTCTGTAAACAGCTTCTGTGTATTGAGGTGTGAATTGTTAAAGTATTTTTCTTTGGAAGCAGTTAGTTAATTTACAACCAAGCAGTGTGAATGACTAGCTTGAGGTTTGGGTTGTGTTTTGTTTGGGGGTTTTTTTGGTGTTTTTGTTTGGTTTTTTTTTTCTGAAACAAGCCTCACCTTGGTTTTGCCCACACTGTATTTAATCAACGTGCTCTCCATTCAACAGGCTTATTAATAGTTCTTCAGTTCTTCCTGTCTTTAAGATAAGTTTCTGCAAGTTTTGCTGCATTTTTGACCTCATTTGCTGGATTGGGCCTAAGCATTAACAATTTTCAGTACTAACTGCTTAATAAAGGTGCAATAGACAATTTTATTTTTATTTTTATTTATTTTTATTTTCCTATTTATATGTACCTTTCTATCTTTTGACAAAACCTCACCCTTATTTTTTGACTACTTAAAGCCTCTTTGTCAAAGCTTGGGGTTGGGGTGGTGTGGGGTTTTTTAAGATGAGAGCAATTGTGGTGACCTGAGTTTCTTCACCTGCAGTTTTCATTAAAGGCTCAAATAATTTCTGATGGAGTAGAAGTGGTGATTTTTCTTTATGGTATTCAGTCTGGCTTTTCCCATCATCCCTGGTTTGTATAGGTGCGTAAGTTGTACTTCTAAGTATTATTCCTGTATGGCTGTTAATGTTTTCTTGCCTTGCTGGTGTTTACATAAGAATGTGAATGAGTTGCCTGAATCTATAGCAGTTGCTGTACTTTCCATGCAGTGGCAGGAATTTGAGATCCATGTTTTCACTTTTAGCTCCAGGAGCTTGTTGACAAGCTCCCTCTTCCAGTTATCTCGACTGTTTGTGGTATCACCGAATAGCCCTACCTTGAGCAGACACAAAAAGATGGTCAAAATCCTGTCACTTCTGAACTTACACATCGTAGCCTATCTATTCTGTAGCACTCCTCTCCTGAGGATGTTTTATTTCAAGGATGCTGTGGTAGCTGTTCTTCATAAATATCTACAGTGTAGTCCTTGATCCCAGCTTTTATGCTGTTCAGTCTCATGAAAGTATGTGTGTATGAGACCTTTTCCAAGGGGTGGGGAGACCAGTGTTACACCAGCCACTCCAGAGTGGTGTACAGCCCCATGCCAACTGGGAGCTGCTGCTCTTTGCACAAGCACCTACGCTGCCACACTACTGTTACTGATGGTGGTGGTATTTGGCCAAAAACGTTGGAGGACTTCAAGGCTTACACTGGTCTGCAGGTAAATGCTCGTAAGCTTCTGCATGGGTCCTGGGCAGCTGCCAGCCAGATCCAAATCGGAAGAAGCGTGAACCCATGGCATGGTGCTGAGTCTCAGCCTGAGAGTCTTGCAGAGGAGTACAGCAGAAACACTGAATACGGGTGTGCAGTGTTCAGCTGGCTCGCAGCGTCTGTCAGCAAAATAACTGCACGGTTGGGTACAAGGTAGCGACGGCTGACCTGATCTAGTATTGAGGGTAGTCACATATTAGGTGGGGACAGATTATTAGAGGATTAATCAAAGAGTGAACCAAGAGCATACCGGGTCAACTCACATGGATCTACTGTATTATAAAAGCAAAGGGTTTGCTTAGTCTTTGCTTTTGGGGAGAGAAGAGGTGATAAAGATGTGCGGTTGGGTAATCAACGTGAATATGGACTATATGAATGGACTGTAAAGTCCCACTCTTGAATGATTCTGTTTAGTGTTCTCTATTCAGGTATTGTTGTCTCATAAATTTATATGAAATCCTTAAAATTTACAGCTGTTCTTCCAAGCCTTTATTGTAGCTTTTCTATACTGTAAAGTTTGCTGCCTGGTTTAATGGTTTCACTAAGGGGAAATAGAGATCTTCCACATGCAGAATGATAACTTCTGTTGTAATGCAAAGTTGAATTACTTTTAAAATACCATTATACAATTTTAATTATAAAAATGAGTCAGATTTTGCCTAAATTATAAATCAAAAACTAGAATAGGGGTCACACTTCTTTTGGATTAGGTCTGGCAATTTACTTGGCAAAAGCTACTAATAACTGTAAGGGCTTTTGTTCTTTCTTGGTATTAAACCAGTTTAATTCAGTGATTTAGAGGTAAATGAAACCTGTGCAATCTCCAGAATCTGAATCTGATGAGTTCTGTTTTCTTACTCCAGTGGGACGGGATGACTCATTTTTAAATGGAAACTTGTTAACATATTTATACTGACTAGCTGTGAAAGGTGTATTGCTAAAGTAACTCTCAGCTCTTAAAATGCACTAGGAACTGTGAATCTTTCTATTCCTTTCTCTTCAGTACATCCAAAATTCAGTGCCTTTTTTAAGAAATGGAAAAGTGTAAACCAGCAAGAATACAGGGTGCATAGTCCTGAATAGTGTTATAAATCACCTGGACCACGTGAATGAAAGGTTTTGGAGTAAAAGGAGGATGCAGGTAAATGCTGCTGTTCATTCACTAATTGCTCCTAGGTGGAATAGGCTTTTAAGTAACAAGTACATCAGTTGTGCAATACCATTCTAGAAAGTATACTGCAGCTGCAACCCAAATGTGCACCAACTTTAGTATATGAGAACAATGCCTAGTATCTGTATGTTCCTGTGCTGGTGTCTTGCAAAAGCAATAGCTTATTGTCTTTTTCTCTATTTTAGGTGGGTATTCATATCTATAGCTGTTGGAAAATCAACACACAGAATGTTTTTTGACCTAAATTGACTTAACGTGAAATATAACCTATTTATAATACACTTAAAACGATAATATTTACTGGTCCTTTGCATGCCTCTGGAACCCTATGCTACTTTTGTATTTTAAAATGCAAGTTTTTCTGGCATATTCTTGGTGTTTCTTGTTAGAAAATAGATTGTCTCCCTTGTTATTTGAAATATCTACCCAACCTCATACGGAAGCTGACTAACAGAAGTGGCATGTAACCATTGATAGATTAGGCAAGTTTTTCCTTGCATTTTCTTTCATATGTGGTAATATTAAATGGTTTAGGAGTGGGAGGCTTAAAAAAAAAAAAAAAAGAAAAGAAAAAAGAAGACTCTTTAACTTGACAGATTATCATCAGCAGTGGGAGTCCACAGTTATGAGGAAAAAGTAACAGGTAAGAAATGTTCTTTTCTGTTCTCTTAAGTGAATTTGGTTTGGCATTTAGCTTGATACCATATGGCACTAGTGCCTGAACTATTACAAAGGTTAACAAATTAATGCTGACTTGATCCAGCTTAATGAAGGAATGGATAGATAAAATTGTAAATCTCAATGGCCTACTCCAGAAGATAGTAGTAATCTTCAAAAGGGGCGAACTGTGATTTTGGGGATTTTTTTTGTTGGTGGTGGGTTTTTATGTTTTGATTTTTGAAAGAAGACTTCAAAAGAGGTGTCTTGCTCCAGTTTTCAAGCCAAATTTTGCTTCTCAGCTTCTTCCTGAGAAGCACCTCTTTGGGTGTGAGCCAGGCCACAGAGAATATGTTAACTGGACTTATTCTCCCAGCTGTAATTGAAACTGGTGGTGAATAATGGGTTACTTTTTTTTTTTTTTAATTTTGATCTCCATTAGATTGGATACATACATCTATATGGTAATTAATTAGTGGGTTCTGTGGGTTACTGACTTAGCTTTTTTACCTGGGTTTAACTGTCAAGTTAAAATAAGCTTGATGATTTTTTTTTTTTTTTGTTCCTTTTTATGTCACAGAACCAGTAGTGCATTCAGTGCAATTATAATTTGTAATGCAAAGAAGCCCTTCAGTTGTGGGCAGCTGGTATGTTTGGAATACTAAGTCCATAGATGATGATGATAATACAGCCATAAAAAATCGTGGGTAAGGGCACCAGCAGACAGGCAGAGAGAACAGGCTCCTGGGATCATGAAGCAAGTATCGGATGGTTTCTCTCTGGAGAATTAGAATGCTTATTTTCATTTGAATACGCATAGCTAATTTGTAAAAGTGAAACTTAACTCTTTTTTTTGGTGTACAGTCTATTTATTCAGAAGTAAACTCCGGGAATTATCACTGTAGGAGGGAAAGTGGATGTTGAGGCCCTAAGAAAAGGGAAGGGTACTGGTGTTTGTGGCAGCTTTCCCACTGAAAATCCATCCAGGTTTATATCCCAGTGAAAAGTGGGATACTCCTCCGTGTTACTTGGTTTCGCTCTGGCGTCAACCTGACTTTGTGCTGGCATAACCTGTCTCCACTGAAGACAGGATAACTGCGATTATGGTAGAAGAGATTTCCATAATGTAGTCAAGGCGCTTGGGCTAAGCACAGAGTTCAAGGTGAAGAGGAGAGAGCAAGCTGTTGAATGAGTGTTCACCAGTAATGGATGGGTGCCATAGAGAACTCTTTTAATCCAGTTATTTTTGTCCTTTGCCTTTACAAATTCAGCAGTGGGTGCTGACATTTATCAGTGTTTGATGTTCTGTGTTAATAAGGCACAGAGTTGTTTTTTGTGCTAACAGGCAACTTTGATCAGATGTGCCACTTCTCTGGCTTGTCTCTGTGAAATCATTCTGCTATGAAATTCAGGATGGTTTAAGAGAAATTATTACATTTCTTTTTAGCTGACATTTCTGATGTGGTATATAGCACACCTACATTGCCAGTCCTCTGATGCTCTTTGGTGTAACCTCTTCTGGAAAAATGAGAAGTCTGAGCATGTTTCAAAAGTTAGCAATCTCGGCTCAGTCCTTTGCCATGTGGCGAGTGTTAGATTACCAATGATGGGCCCCTTGATGGCAATATCTCATGTTTTTTTAATGGTGGTCTTTGAGACTTGTGTCCCTAAATGAACATCAGATTTGTCGGGTTTTTTGTTCGTTCTTCTTTTTTTTCTTTCCTTTTTGATTTTTCCTCCACCTTTTCTTCAGAAATGCACATGCATCTGTCTTTGGCAGTCCTGTTACTTCCCAGAAAGTCTCCTTGGCTGCTGTTCTGAAACTTTGTGGGCCATTTGGAACAACAGCGTTTCCATCCAGTATTGGCTTAATGGGAAATAATACCCTTCTTGATGAATTGCATGATCCGGGGGGTGGGGGAATAAGAACCAAAGGTGCTTTCCTACTTTATGCTAGTTCTTGGAAGCACTTTGTGCTAATGGAATGAACTCTGGCCATGCTTTAGAAAAGAAACAAAAAAAGGGAACAGGTTACAGGTCTGGTTTAAATCAAATCACTCTGTAAATTCTTGCAGATCATTTTAAAACTGTAAGAATGGAGGAGCTTATTATATAATGCAATGCCAGGAACTACTTTAGTTACCGATGGAAGGAGGAGACTGCTTTTCTCAGCATTAGCAGAATGTTAATTCTGCAATACTTGTTGAATTTTTGAAAAGCCAACCCAACCACCTTCAGAAACATACCCGAAACCAAGCTGCGCTTACTAAATACAGTTCTGAACCTTTGAGGATAAGGGACCACGCAGTCATCTAGCTTGAATTTTTGTTATTTTTCTGTTAACTGCAACGATTTTACTTTCATGATGACTCAGATGAATGAATTTTCCTTGTGTGTTTTCTAGCGCAGTTGCATGTGGTCTAGCATCACTTCCATTCAAGCCGGTTGAGTTTCCAGGAATCCTGCTTGTCCTGTGCGTTGTTCTTCTGCGCTGCTTTCCTGCCCCATTTGCTCTTGGGTCTCCTACTCTGCCTTTTCTCTTTTCCTCCTCTGTTTTCTGTTGTACCGTAAAGCCTCTCAAGTTTTTCAGCTCCTTCTTCCTTTCTTCAGTTGTCTCTACTCTCCCTCCATTTTCAACCTTTAATATTTAGAACCTACCTAATGAACAGGAAAAATTGCTGTACTCCACACTTCTCTCTTTTAAATCCAGGTTGCAGAGAAGCAGGCCCACTTCCCCGGCTAGAGCTGTATTTGTGCTGTGGGCACCGCAAGGAACAGGCCATCAAGCGACTGTATTGCTCGAGCAAACCTGTTCTTATCATTCACAGAGGTGGTTCGCTGGACGATATAATCCCAGCCTAAATCAGCACCTTGAATTTAGGGCTTCACTGCATGTGTTCTCACTGCTGAAGGCTTGGTGCTCAAACTAGCTAAGAAGCTGCGACTCTGAAATGGAGAGGGGAAAATGACACGGTCAGTATTTCCACATATTTACCCCAAATGTCACACAGTGTGCTCCTCAAAACAGGGGCAGTGAAATTCTTATGTTGGTATTTGGGGGTGGTTGCCTACCCCTCCTTTCCTGCTTGCCGAAGTTTCTTCTCCTCGACCTGCTGGATGGTATTTTCCAGTACTGAAGAGAGAAAATACCAAGGATTCCTCCAAGAGAGGAAGGCTGACATAGTGGAGATGTTATGCTGGCATATAACTATAACACTGTGTTGTAGCTGTAAATGACAGTTCATACTGTTTATTGGGACTGTTATAATTATGGGGTCTGCTATAAGTCTTCGTTCAAAAACCTGATACTGTAAACAAAGCCCTTTAATTAAAAAAAAAACAAAAAACAAAACCAACCCAGCCCACGTACAAAAGGAAGGAACAGCTCAAACTGAAGAGAGCAGCCAAAATAATTGCTGGGTACTGTACAATGATGATGGAGAGCAGACAAAGAGCATACACCAAGGAGCCATGGAAATGAAGCATCATAAAAGGACTGGTGACAGATAACACTATTAGGAGCGCGCTCACCCACGCGAATGTGATGATACACATGTTGGCATCAGTGAGCAGGAGGGAAGTTCAAAACGATTGCGCAAGGTGTTTGCTAAAGGACCAGGCTCAGCAGGCCCAGGCTGGAGGAACTTCAGTTTCGTTCTGAAGCAGTTCTTGCTTTTTCACTTGAGATGCAGAGACTGGGTATAAACAGCAGCGGGCTTGAATAAGCAGTCAGCCTCTGCTTCTGCGGTAGGAAATGAAGACATCTAAGAAGTCCCCTTTGTCCCGGGTAGGTGTGTGTGTATGTGTTTACTTTCCCTCCATGTAAAGGATTTCTTCAAATTTGATTTGTTCCAGAACTAACTCACTTATCCTTTCAGAATCAGTGCACACATTTCTGTAGCAGAGTGTTCACTGGGGAAAGCTTTGATTATATTTGAATATGAGTGCTGACTTGTCCTAGACTGCACATGGGTGACTAATCCTTGATGAGCTCAGTGCTCTCTGGAGGGAGCACCAATGTTTGAACAATTTTAGTTGTGCCCATGATTGCATTAAAAGTCCTCGACTCTTCCACCTTCCCCACCACACTGATTGCTTGGGGACGCATATCCCTTTGGCTTCTGTGATCTGTTTTGCAGCCCTACTGCTTGTTCAAATTTATTCCAAGTTTAAGTCTGATACTTGGAAAAAAACCCTGGAGTCTGCTTCTCCTCACACCAGCCTTTCCCATTGAATATGAAAGATGGCTGCACTTGTGTAGCTGTACAGATGCCAGCCAGAGAACCTGGTGACATGTCCACTGCCATAACCAGGTGAACATGTTGCCTGCCATCAGCATCCAGAAAATAAAGGATTGCTCCATCACCAGTGGAAGAGCAGTATGAGGCTCTTTGTCGAGCCTATGTCATTCCACATCCACATGCATATGAGTTGGATCGGGAGCTGATGATGTGTAAAACTCGAGGAGGAGAGGTAAAATATGGTGCGTGTCAGTTCTGAATTGGCTCTTTTCAGTGCAGAGGTCTTAATGACTGTGCTGGCCCTCCTATAACCGTACAGTTGTAATAGTTGGCTTACCGGTACACGTACGTCAGGGCGATGCAAGGCCTGAAAAGCACTGAAATTCACTGGGGTGTTTCTGTTTCTAAAGCAGGAGAACACAACTGTTGCAAAAGCAGTGGATCTGGACTACAATACACCTTTCTTGTTAGTGGTATTGACTGATGCAGTCTCTTTGCTGGTTCCCCATCAGTTCTTGCGGGGCGTTCTGGCTTCTGGATGGGACCCATGTCCTCCCAGGTGGGATGTGTGGAAGTGAGTTAGGAACTTTTAGCATGGTGCTCTGAACTAATCCTTCCCTGGCCTTTGGACTGCTGTGCTTCCCGGTGATGAAAACCACATCCATCATTTACTGGCCTGAAAAAGAAAGCGGAGATGTTTTCCCAAAAGCTTGGATCTGAGTCAGCAGAAATGAGAAAGAACAGTCTTTTGAACTTAAGCTCTGATAAATTGTGATTTAGACAGCTAGAGATTTTCATGCTCATCTAAGATGACAGCTAGCCAGGTACTGCAAAAATAGGAAGAGTTAATGAAGATACTTCTTTCTCTGAATGTCGTTCACCCTTCCTGTAAGCCTCAGCCTTTCCAGCCCATAGGGAAATTTGGCAGTGCTTCCTCCCCTCCTAATTTCTTGCCCTAGAACTCAGGAAACTGGCCAGTCTTGGTACTGCCTTCTGGTAAATGCTTACAATTTACACTTGCCACGTGTTGAATATACAGACTTGTTAACATACTTGAGCAAGATTCTTGTGTAATTATGCAAGCACAGACACAAAATGGCTGACCCTCACTGATGCTGCCTGCACTGGGTAAGTGCACGTGTACCTCTGCATATATATATATTTTAACATTTTTCTTTTAGGTGTTAGAACATGATAGCGCTTACTTAATTTATTACGTGTTTTTGTAGACTTGGTCCTTTGTGTGCGTGGCTACTTTCCATAACTAGATACTGCATGCAGATTCATATCCTTTATCTGGCACCCTGATTGTCAGTTTGATAATGTTTCGGTTTTTAATGGGCAGTGACCATGAACTGAGACGCAGAAAGACAAAATCATTTGCAAAGAGCCTCATAATGTTATGCAATAACCACAAAGAGCATCAACATTTACTTTGCATGTTTTCTAAGGGCTTATAGCAAAGCAGGCTGAAATTTAATGAAAAGATCAAAGTGACTAGACTTGGCTTTGGTTCAAACTCTAATACAATTCATTTCTTACAGACTTTTGCTTGATATCAGAAAGTATTAAAGCACTTACCCTTATGATTTTAAGAGGCCTAATTTTAGAGGATCGAGGGGATCAGAAGAGTTAACTTCTGTTCGAGAGCAGCTGGCTGAATTATACATCTGTGTTTTCTAAACTATCATAGGCAAAGCATGTTTACTTTACCAATCTTGCAAAAAGGATAAAAAGTGGAGGTAGTGCCAAATCTGCAAAGAAAATGTCATATGAAAGAGGATTTCATGCTTACTTTGGTATCAACTGTTGCACTGTTCTTTAACTGAACCTGACTTCCTAGGTTTTTTGCTATAGAATCACTATGGCTTTTCCCAGATTTTCTGGTTATTAAAATTCAGCCTTCCAACTCCAGAGCTCCCTTTCCTAATGTTATTTTATCCTAGCTAGAGGAAAGTGGTTTAAGCGATAGATATATTTTTAATGGACAAAACCTTCCTACTATTAAAAATGTAAAGAATATTATACTGCTTCTGGACTTAGAAACCTCAGGTTGGAGAAGAAAAGGATGCTGTTGCTTTTTCTTATTTATTTCACCTTTGAACAACATTCCGGCTCCCCAGGAACACTACGGTATTACTGTGCCTGTGCTCTTGGACCTTATGTTCCCATCCCACAGGGATTTTGCACGTTTTGTTCATCTACAATAAGCCAGCATGAAAAAACTAAACTCTGGATCTAGAAATATGCTTTCCCTCAGTCTTCTGGAATTCCAGAGCAGGCAGTCACCTGGCGTATTCCCAGTTTCGGGACTTGTTTTCGAGATAGTCGCTCGTTGCGTCATTGTAGTGAAAACTTTATCAATATGTGAATGAGCTCAAAGGGTAGATTATGAATGGTTGTTTTCAATTCATTCATCTCATGGGTTTTGATGTTTATCTTTGCGATGGTATAGCGATACAACACAAACCTTAGCTTAAGTTAGGCAGTTTGTTCTGCTTGGGTTCTCTCTGTTTCAGCTTCTCAGTCCTTGCTGCTTAGTGATGTTCCTTTCTTCTCTACTGGCTGGAGCTGGCTGGATTCACAAGCTTAATTTTGCAGTAATTACTCTGGAATTCATTATACGATGTTTAGTATCAGAGCTTGGCTACTTAAAGAGAAGAGCAGCAAGTTTTCAGGCAGGGATCAGGTTCTGACAACTGCTTGCAGAAGGATTTAGCAAGGTTACACCTGTTTATCTGCTGCACGCTGGTCTTTTTTTCTTTCCCTTGCTGCCATTTTCCCACGTCTTCAGTGATTCACAGCCTCCTACACTGCAGTCCACTGGGACTGCCAGAGATGACTTTGTTATTAGATGATGTTTCTTGGATGACCCAAGTTTTCCTTGTAATCTGACTCCATCAAGCGGATGGTGTTAGGCCTTTGGGACTTTTGGGAACGGCTTGCATTGCACACATTTAAGGGAACCTTGTTCGAAGTGACCTAAAAGCTCAAAAGTCTCAAAGCAATCACCAGTTTTCAGTTCTGGGCCCCGAAACGTGAGTAACTGAAGTGCCCAAGCTCTTTTGAGCGAGTCCGCTTTCTCTGTGCTCCGGTCTCCTCGCCTCCCCTCCAGTCCGAAGCTCCTCTGTGCGAGCAGGGTCACGATCCCGTGTGGATGTGGGGCCCCCGTGTCAAATGGGTGTCTGTACTGCCCCGACGTTTCCACTGTTGTGCCTTTCTCTTGTATCTGTCTGCTTAGTCTGTGAGATTTCTCGATCACGCATTGAACTAAAAGCACAACCTGCTTATGAGACACCATTAAAAAGCCTCTACGGAATTCTGCTTGTCTTGGACGTGTGAAAGTCCACCTTCCTGACAGAGTGGTATGTTTCCATTTTCTATTTATAAGAATGGTAACAAATCACAAAATATAACAAGATTACTTCTGCACACTGTATACACTCTTTGCAGACCACCCGCCCCCCAAAAATAGAGGCAATTACAAAAAGGAATTAGAAAAACAAATGCTACTGTGTGTTTTCTGCTGCCGGCTTGTTAGAGCTCCCATTTCTTCCGCATGCTTTGCAGCACTGAGAAATACAAACACAGCTAGTCTCTTCCTTTTCTAGAATTGCTTAGACAGTGTATCCCTCTGCTACTCAAATTCCTTGCCGGAGTTGCCAAGTGGCGAATCTCACTAGTGAATGGACATTCATTCACTTGAAATTGCATTGGCACTGCAAAACTGTTTCCTATAGGTCACTGATTTGCTGTCATTCAGGTGATTAGCGTTGTTATTAATCATTTATTTTTGCTGTTGATCTGAGCCACACTTTAGTCTGTGAAGAAGGGTGCAGAGGATATTCAATATAAATCTGAACGTGCGATTTGCGCTTAAGGTACATGTCGTAAAGATGCCAGGGAATTAATTCCCTCGCTGCTTCTGCCACAAATGGGATTTAATGCGAGCTGATGAAACTTCAGCTGATGTTCAGTGTTTTATTGTGTGTCAGGCAATCCCAGAAACTTTCTCCATGAGGGCTGTGCATGCTGTTGACTGATGAAATATTTCACCCACTTCAACAGTGGGAGGTTGTTTAATTAAAGAGAATAGGTAGCACGTACTATATCAAACACTTACTTTAATTCTGAAAACTTGGAAATGAGAATTAATAGATTCATGCAGAAGCACGCTTACAGGGGATTAATGACTTTTGTTAAGCTGGTAATCATTCATTTCCATTTGAATACATTGCTCGGAGAATACACTTGGGATCTAAAAAATTAAAAAAGGGGGATGTGGGCTTGATGGTGGGAAGGCCAGGACCGAAATGTGTTTCCCTCCAGTGGCATGGAATTAAAACCCCTTGGCTGATGCTTCAGGTAACTAACTGTGAATGTGGTTTCAGCCCTGGACATGGCCCTGCAGCTTTCTGCTCAGTTCTCAAGCACGCTGTAATACCGAGGACAGGGCTTAAAGAGAGCAGTAAAAATAAAGGTGTGAAGCGTTAAGACAAGCCCTATTTCATGCCAGCGGTTGGGCAGAAACACAGTGAAGGTTTGCATGATGTTGCCACGGGCTTCAGTGTCATCCAGCTCTCGCTGACATCCAGAGTCCTCCCACAGGCTCGGAGACTTGGATTGGATCTAGTTTACCTGGATTATCAGCGCAACCTCTTTTCTTTTGCCTTGCTTCATCCAGGATAAAAGAAACTGCCTCCCAGTTCTAGGACTGGGGTTTAAAACAAATGGGCAGTAGTAGGAGATGTAAGCAAGCCCTTTTTAAGGAGGTGCCCTGTAGAATGGTATTTGAAGAAAAACTGAGCATGGGGTGGAACAAGAGAAAGCCGAGGTAGCCAAGTGTGGGGGTTTGATGCGGTAGGAAGGATGGTGGGTGACGGGGAAGATCCGGAGGAGGGATGAGTCTCCACCGATACTCACACAGAAAGGGAAGAGCATTAACTCAGATCTATTGATTGGCATCGGTACAAAAGTAATACTTTTCCCTTAAGCACAACTGTGCTGTCACAGCTGTTCGCTTACTAATGTCTCCTCCCAACACAAGACATTACCTTAATGCAGAGAGGTTGCCGTAAGCTGCAGGCATAACTGAGGCCGTGCCATATTCTCAACCAGTTATGCACGTATTTTTTTTCTAGTGTACTTTTACATCTGTATTTTTTTTCTCCTGAATGCTTCTGTTGATATTCAGACTTCCTCAATAGTTACGGCTCACATTAAATGGTAGGAAGAGGGAAGAGTAAAAACCTCCATGATCGTGATGGGAGACTCCTTTCCCCCACTCTTGCAAAATGGTTATCAGCAACAATCGAAATCAACATGGGAGATAAGAGAAACACAAACAAAAAAAGCACATGAGGGGTTAAAAAGACAATGTAAGTGGCTGTAGAACAACATCTTCCTCTCTCAAATAAAATGCTGTCATCCACTAACCATCTATCTCAGTCCTCATTAAAGTTAGTGGGAGCCTTTCCATTAACTTAAAAGGATATTGGATCAGCCCCAGATCCTACGTGCTGGGTGTAACGGGCACAGTCTTTAAGCTCAGAGGTGAGCAGAAGGAATTTTATGACTGAAGAGTTTGTGTGAAATCCCAACCCTCTTGAATCCAGTGGTGAAACTACCATTAACTTCATTAGCGCTGAGATTTTGCCACTAGGCTCAGCATGAGGTGAAATCAATGTGGTGAGAGACGGCGGGATGTTTGACAACAGAGATGCTGGCTATGTTTTATCCACGGCTGGAATGCCTGAGTGTAAACTATTTTCGCTGTTAAAAGTTTCATGCTGCCATTTCAGTGGCAATAGGAGTGAATGGAGCCCGATCGCAGCTGCCTGACTCGTACGGAGAGAAATTCTGGCGTGGCATCTGGCATGGGCTTTCCTTCCAAAAACGCTCCCTCGGGAGTTTTCCAGTTTATCCAGAGGTGGCTGTATCTAATATGCAGTGGATAAGTGAAATATAGTACACTTCTATCCAGCAGCAGCCACCATGCCCATAATCCGTACCTAGGTGGAAGAAAGCATAAAGCAAGAGTTAAAATAGAAATAAGGAGTTTGGAAGAAAAGAAGCTTCTAAGAAAGTAATGAGCTGTACCCATCCAGCTGTGCTATCTGCAGGGAAATGATGTATTTTTGAATTGGAAGGAGATGGGTATGTGTAAGAAGGAGGAAAAAATGATTGAAAACACATGTGAATGGAAGGGATTTTCACCAAACTCTCCCCCAATCTAAAAACGAAAGCTGTCCATTATAATAATTGCAATGTAAGCCCCAGAAATATGCTGCAATGTGAGGCCAGATCCCTCCCTGGAGGGCTTGCAGGCAGAGATGAATATAAAAAGGCGGCACAGGAGTTCAGGGGTAGGTCAATGCAATGATTTCAGTTTTTAAGCAACTAGTACAGGATTTTCTAGAAAGGGCTGAAAATCTATTTCCCTTAAGCAGTTGGAGTTGAACTCTGAAAGCCAAGGGCTCTTAAAACCCCAGTTGCTTTCAAAACTGTTTGTGGTTATCGATATCTAATCCTGTCCTGCTTCCCAACCTTGGGCTGCCTTTGAAGTATCGCTACCGAGAGCTGCTCTGCCCTCCGCCTCTGCCCTAGCCTGCTCCCTAAGCAGGCTCCAAAATGGAAGAAGGGTTTGTCGTAAGCATGTGATTCACCTTTTATTTCTACGTGTTGTTGACCGGTATTAGCAGTACCTTCCTCCAAAGAGCTGGGGATGATAACAAGGTGACGCTTAATTGAGATCCCTCAAATAAGAAGCCACTGGCTTTACGTTCCCTCCCAAAGATCTTTGTCCTTGGGGAGAACACGTAGACCCAGATGCTCCATTGTAGTGCCTGGGCTTAGACGGGCTGCCTGTGAGTCTGACTTCTCCTGGGGTTAAATGGTTCATCCCTTCAAATACTATTTTATCAGTAATGCCAGCGTGTCATTCATGTAGAGAATCATTAAAAGGGGAACGCTTTTTCCTCTCTCCTTCTCTGTGTGGTAACGCTAAGTGTGGTCCCCTGTGGCCCCCCCTGCAAATCCATTTCTCTTTCTGGAGCATCCGGAGTGCATGACTTCATCTGCTTGATTATCTCGAGCCTTGGGAACGCTGGCTTTGTCTCCGAAACCACCAGAATGTGCTGAGCAAACACCGCTCCTAGTCAGGCTGCATCAGGGCCGGCGGTTAAAGCCTCCTATGCAAGAAAACTTCCTAGGAGCTGCTTTTCGATGAGATCATCTTTAACGATATGGGGTTGTCTTATTTGGTGAACTGGATTGAACACGAGGGCAGTATTACGGCCAAATAAAAGAGCTGTTGTTTCCGAATGTTTTTGTAGCTTTCTAGGATTGCGTTTTTGCACAAAAGTGGGCATTCATTCTTCGTTACGTTGCAGTTTCATCTTTCATACTGACAGCGTGGCTTCTGTCATTAGAAGCAGTTCCAGTAAATTCTGCAATGGAGTTTTAAAACGTTATTGGGGAGGAGGTGTTTTTGCTCCGAGAGGGATGAGGAGCTGCTTATCTGACGATGCAAACTTCTCCTTAAGCAGATCTACGTTGTTCACTCAAGTCTGGCTGGCTATAGACCGTTGCTTTTCTTGTGCATCGAACAGCTAGAGTAAGCTGAAGCAGTGGAAAGGGAAGGATTGCTAACAGGCATTCAATGGGGACCAGTCCATGGAAACTCCTGGGATGTGAGTGCAGGAGCTCTCCGTGCAACATCTCCAGCTTGTTGAAGGGGATATTTGCTGCCACAGCTGTTCTGACGTGCTGTCTCCTGAAAGAAACAACAGGAAATTAGGATGGGTTAGATATTAATGGGATACTAAGAAGAGGTATTATGTTTCTGATAATCTCTAGGCTATGCAAATGCAATCTTTATGGTCTGCAAATATCTCCTCCTGCCCTCCATGAGGAAGAGGAGTTTTTACACCTTGCTCAAAACTTCACAGAAGGTCAAGCTGCAGCGTTACGTTGTCAGAAGTGATCCAACAGAGAGGGGGGTGGTGTGTGGAAAAAAACACAGATAACTTGTGTACCCTGACCCCCAGCCTGCAAGAGGGAGGCACGTATTAACATCTTGAATTTCCTCCTTGAATATTCCAGAAGCGTGGGCCTGCCACTGTTTGTACACGGCAGAGGCAAATAATGCAGATGGCAATTACAGCTGCTGTTCAAATCTTAGTCAAGCATGTGCTTGTTAGTCTGAACAGTGTCAAGGTCCCAGCTTTCTCCCTGTCAGGCAGTCCAGCCCCTGCAGGTTTAGGAGCTGCCAGTGCATGGGAGGACGTTTGCTGGTTTCTGTCACTGTTCTTGTGATGTGTGTGAAGTTGAGCGTTACCCTGGTGTTACGGTGATTGCTTCCAGCACGGCTTTTTGGGGGGAATAAATCAATCTGGTCAAATTAGGAAGTGATCCAAGGTCTTGCTCGTAACCCACGTTAAGTAGAACAAAGCTTTTTACTTTATCCTAGTTTAGAAGAGGTATAACTCTCCTTGGCATGAAGCCCTCTATACTCCCTCCTAGTCCAATAGGCAAGCGTCAAAGAAGTTGTTATAGCTCAGCCAGAAATGCTTAAAGATGTTCTAGAAGAGAAGTTATTCTCATGGAGCTGAGAGGATGAGCTCTTCCCGAGCTGAAACCAGCTTCCAGGATATTTTCAGGTGGAACCTTTGAATGTTCAGCCTACAGACTGGCTCGGTTTTGGTGGTTTCTGTTGGGATTGGTGTTCAAGCCAGTGCTAATGCATGAGTTTTGCATGGCCTAGCAAATGGAAGATGTAGCTCTATCACAGACGATGAAATTCAAGTATTTTCCATTGAGACAGCAGCTAGAGAAGGTTACACAGGACAGCTGCTGCCTCTGAACATTTTAGAATCATTAAATCCAAGAAATTCTTATCTGAGAATTTTTAAAGAGCTGGAGAGAGGAGCTCTGTTGACCTCTATATGTTGCTTTTTAGTCAGTGAGTGGAAAAAAGCATATCGTTAACATGCTCTGAAAATGGAGTGCTGGTGGTAAGTATAGGTCTGTCAGCTTGACATTGGTCCAAGGCAAAATAATGGAACAACTGAATAGGACTCCTTTAATAACAAATTCAGGGAGGGCCACCTCGTTAATGTCTATCTACCTGAGCCTAAGGAAAACGGACCTTGTCAAATCAGCTTGATGTATTTTACTTTACCAAGATTACAAACTTGCCTGATAAAAGGTGCGGTAGTCTTCTGAGCGGGCCTCCTTCGCATCTTGATCCGGAGACAAAATGAACAATGTCCAACAGAAAATGGTTTTGACACTGACAGACCTCCAAATGGAGATGGATGGGGGGAATCATCGCTGAGCCGGTGTGTGTATAGAGGGGTTCCTCGGGGATCGTTTGCTGGCCTTTCGCTATTTAACACTTGTATCAGTAGCTTGCTGGAAAACATATAATCATTACTGATAATGTTTGCAGATGTGCGTGCAGACTGGAGACTGCTGAGGTGATGAATAAGTCAGCTCACTGGCAGAGCCACCTGCATTATTTGATAAACGGGGAGAATGTAAGAAACGCTCATTTATTATTTGCCCAGTACAGGGGCTTGTATTTAGAGCTCAGGACAGCAGGTCTTGCGGGGGCCCGAGGCTTCGGTCCTGCGGAGCAGCGACTGAGAGGCCCCGACGGATGGAAAAGGGAGTTTAAATCCTGACGCTCTGCCAGGGTGTGGGGTTTGATGAGGCACCGTTGTGGATGTGGAAGGGAACATCAGAAAACTAATCTCGGTATTGGTAGAAGGAAGTGGGTTGTTTACAAAGGCACTGTACGTTGGATAAAGTCCACTTTTGTGCAGAGGGCTAGCACAGATGATACAAAGGCTTAGAATGAGATTTTCATCTCGGGCTGCCTTTCAGCGCAGGGCTGGAGTTTACCCTTTGAGCCTCTGTATGTAATTGCACTACATAAGGATTTAAATTCTGTATTTACTGTTTTCCTGGCAAACATTTAGGTAAATGTTGCATTAAGTAGACATTTATTTTTAATAACATTGACATTTATCTTGCTTTTCTCCTGACATTTTTAGCATCTTCACAGATATCTGCATAGCTATTTCTGTTCTAAAGTTTGCACTAATTAATTGCTTTTCTGTGTATTTATGGGAGCAGCTATCAGCAAAGAGAAAGGGAGGCACTGCAGTTACACATCGTTTGATTAAAGATAAATTGAAATAATTAAAGATGTGGTATTTAACGTAGGAGCTTTAGGGCTGAAAACCAACATCCTGATACCTGCTGAGAAATACCTTACTCCACAAATAATCTCTGTTCTAGTAACTTCTGCCCTGACTAAGGCTAGCATTGGAACGTGGCCCACAGTAATTACTGTTTTGAGACAAAGGGGACGCTTTCTCTTCACCCACAAATAAATCACTTTGATTGCTCTTCTCCTATGGCAGAGCACTGCATGTATAATTTAAGATGTACAACGCAGCAGTGGAGCCTTTTAGAACTGGATCATCCCAGCAGTCAGCAGCGAGAAAACTAATGCAAGTGATGGGTGAGCAGATAAACGCCAACAATTTCAGGAGCTGGCTGATGTCAGGGATGCTCCACGGTACTTGCGCAGCTGAGACCGCCGTACATCTTTCAGGCACTGGTATCGATCCTTCCAGAGGTGAGACCCAGCCTGCCCAGGTGTGGCTGAGCTGCAGGAACGTCTCCGGATTGCTCTTTGGGGGATTGCCTGAGCGCTGAGCGGAGCTGCGGTCGTGTCGAGCAAACCAGTCCGTCGTGTCAAGTGCTAATAACGGGAATTAAGTCATTCTGTGAGCACGTTTTGGAAGTATAAACAAGCGTAATTAGTTCGGTGTCTCTTAACAGGCTAGTATGCGATGACTCTGGAGAGCCTTGGAAGAGCTTTTGGAGAGAGAGGCAAGGGAGAGCATCCCCTTGGAGAGCGTATTTGCTGGAAGCGCGGGGCTTTCTCGTAGCCGTGCGTGGAGCCGCTCCATGCGCAGCCAGGGGTTGCCCCACGAATGCAGGGTTGTTTGTTGAGTTATTACCCAGCCGCTTGGGAAGGGTTTCTAAAACCAGCTCTTTTTTATTACTTGGCAAGCACTCAAAACGTACAGTCTAAGGCAGAAATTGCTGATGTGCTTGTATGAATTTCCTTTCGATGGTCGTCTCTTCCTTCTTTAGTCTGGGGTCTGAGATACTTTGGGAAGTCAGGGATCTTCCTCCCTCTCTTCCCTGACTCCAGCTCCTCCCCAGGCTGCAAAGTCAGCCTCAATCTCTCTGTCTCTCATCCTGCTCGTAAGTCTTTAAACCTTTAACCAACACCGCAGCTAAACAGCCCTTTTCTCACGGTGCTGCAAAATCTCGCGCTGCACGCCCCGAGTTCCAGAACCGGAGGCACGGCAAGAACTGGAGGAACCGCCTCTGCCGGCAGCCCCCCGCTTCTTCCAGGGCTTTCCACCCGAGCGGGCAGTTGTCGGCACTCGGTATCGTCCCTGCTCTGTTTGAGGGGAGAGGAGGGCAGTGAGCGCCGAGGTTCTGGTGTGACGGAGCGTCTGGTGAGGTGGCATCAGCCAAAGTGGGTGAACCTGGGCTTGGTACCGTGTTTTCTCTTCTGGCTCAGCTGAAGGGCTGACTTGGGAAGTTTAGTGAAATGTGTTAAGCAGGCACCCAGCACTTGCCACAGACGAGGTTGCTTCATTGTCTCCACTGTGTTCGTTTGAAAAAGCAAATATATGTATGTAGTTTGCATGTCTAATGCAACTAGAAGAGCCAGGAAAAGACCAAAAAAGCAGGTGGTTCTGTTTCATTTCTGGAGCCATTCTACTTTTGTGTAAAATCAGCATTGTGATTGAGGCATTCGTATTATAATTTTGCAGATACGTGTTTGTAATGTGAGGCATTGCCATGTGGCATTCTTACACCACCACCCCTTTTTTTTCCTTCTTCATAAAATTTTATGCTTTCAGCTCTGAAGTAAATTAAAGTTTTGGATTGACAGGTCCAGACGTAGATGCTGTCTGTTCATAAAGCAGGCACTGTACAGTAGCAGAATTAAACTGCCAGTTTAATTTCACTTGAGCACCTCTGATCTGATCCGAAGAAACCTTCATGCCAGCAGAGAAAGTTAGCAATTGTGTTTGCAGTACGAGCATGAACTTTTATGATGCAGAAGTTATGCAGCTGACCGAAGTGAACCGACTGGTGGTATTGCTGCTCTTCCATCCCTGTCCTCACTTACTGGTTATAAACCCCTGCCTCTTTACCCCCGTTCATAGCAGGTTTCCTACTTTCTGGATTTGCTGGGCTTCAGTAACATGTTTGCTGAGAAAAATTCCTGTTGCCTAATCTTAAACCTTATGCGTTTTTATGCATTTTCTTGTTATTTGCATTTAAAAAAAAAGGGGGGGGGGTAAGCTTGGATCCTAACAGAGAGGCTATTTAAGCGGTGAGTGCAACTTGGAGGCTAAACCAAACCTTTTCCTTTTGAATCACTCCATGGGTGGTGCTGCTTCTGTACAAGTACAAGGTGCCCTTAGTATGTTTGTAATTCAAAATTATTTCCAGCAATATGAGTGCAGATGGAGCCAATAATTGGTGCTTATTTCTAGGCTCTTTCTATCTTCTCATGGGGGGAAAAAGTCTTTCTGATGCCCTTTTGAAGCTGAGCATGATGCAAAAATGAGGCAGACCTTTCATCTTCCTCTATCTGATGCTCACCATCTTCTCTGTTGAAACATGGGGACAGTGGCATGTGTGTAGCATATGGATCGAGACTCCTATGCGGAGACAGTCCACAGCCATCTCTTCTGTGCAGGACCCCGGGAAGGGGCTCATCCCAGCCCCAGCCTGTGGAAGGAGCAGTTTCCATGCGGGTCTGTGCCCAGCCCTACCGCAGGGCTGGATCCCCATCTCACACCAGTCCCAGACTGGAGCTGGTGCGGGCTCTGCCTCTTCCACGGGGACAACACGCAGTGCCGGGACAAACAGCCCTCGCCTGCGCCTGTTGCTATCAAAACCCCAGGGAGGTTTCTTTTCCAGAAGCCTAATGGGAGGTGTTTTCAATCTTTTCTAATTGAGTTTTACTCCGAAACAAAATGCCATTTAAAAATCAATGTTCCTCTGTACGCGGCTCTTCTCTCTCACCTCTTTCACAATGATGGAGGCATGGAGCTGAATTACAAGCCCTGCAACAGCTGGGTAACGACTGGCAACGGGGCACATTCGCAGGGGGCCAAAACTTGGTCTAGCCTAGGGTGGGTAGGGAAAACCATCTCCTGTAAGGAAATCTGGTGGCTCAAACAGACCGGCACGGTTTCTCTGCCCCCCCTCCCGACCACGGTTAGGCACCGGGCCAGCACGCCGGTGGGACTCTCTCCGCACCCATCCTCTCTCTGCCAGGCACAATCTGTCCCTCCGTGTCGGCCGCTGGAAATGCGCGTAGGGGTTATTGAACAAAGGTCTGCCTGTGCAGCTGGTGAAGTGAGAAGCGCTTGCTCTCGGATGGAAACGACAACGGCTTTTTTTTTTTTTTTAAAACCAAATCCTTTATTTGAGTAGGTTAGATGGTAACTGTGCACTGTCTTCAGTGTCATTTAAAACCAAATTAATGGAGTGCACTTGTAAGTTAAGGCATAGGGAGGCAAGTAAATCATTCCCAAGTCTCAGGGGAGTTGCTTTTTCCCTGCAGCATGTGAAAAGGACTCATGTGTGCTTAAAATGTCATGTATCAGTTACAGAGCCCACGCTGCTGTTCAGATGACACCACTGGTAAGCACACAGTTTTCTTCCCTCTCATCATCATCCCCCATTTTATTTTAATAAGAACCGGGCTACACCAGCAGCATAACAATTGGTTTCACAGGGGTTTCTCCTCATCTGAGGATGATTAGAAAAAAACTGGGGTTGGATGGACACATGGGAAATCACTAGACTGAGGCTGGAGTGTATAGAGAGTCTGGCCTAACCCATCTGCATTCAAAGCTAATGCTACTCTTGCTTTTTAGGATTAATATCTGGCAGAAATTCAGGCTGGGTGCAGCAACGCTGCTGTTTGCAGGTGGAGGGGCAGGGAGAGGTTTGCTGCTCCGTCAGGCACCATCAGTGGCTGTTGGGTCGCTGGAGAAGCCGGCGAGTTGCTCCAGATACCGCCTGGGTGGGGTATTTTTGAGTAACTGCTGCTGGGATTGCCCTCAGCCCAAAAACCTGTTGAAGTCCGTGGTAGTCTGCTGAACAGTGATTTCTGCTCATTGGCATAAAGTCTAAAAGTCTGGACAGAAAAAGCTATCGGTTTCCAGTTCTCCTTGAGCAGATGTTTCTGCCCAGGATAAGTCCCGTCTAGGGGTGGGGATGAATGGAAATTAGTTACAGGGAGTTCCAAGGGAAGGCAAAAATAAAAGCAATTTCATTACAAACTGTTTATGTTGCAGAAACAACTAAAGAGGTTTGAGCAATAGTGATTTTAGGATGTAAAATAGAGAAATGAAATATTTTATGCATGGAAAAGATTTTTGGTAGATTCTGAATACTGGATTTTATGCTGGAGTAAATTTGTACCATTAGTTCTGTCCAGAAAAATGAGATTTTTGTAATGGAAACAGTAGCCAGACATTGTCTTGTAGAGATACGTGATGAAAGAGGGGCTTTCTCTCACCCTGCATTTACACCCAGAAAATTTTGGGTTTTCCTGTTAGTGCCTTGACCAAAACCCCAAACATTTTTAATGCATGCTCTGAATGCTGCTTTGCACTGTACTGCACAGAGTAGGGGCAGCTGACTGAAATAGACTGATGGGGAAAGCATAAAAATTATTGTACAAAGAGAGATTGTTTAGATATCTTTATTTAGCAAGTGAAGTACGTTGCCAATAGGAAGGAGAAAAATGGAGACTCAGCTGTGTTTACAAAGGCAACAGAAATTTTCCTGATGTGAGGCCAAATTTGATATGAGCTATTAAGTTTGCTTGATTTTTGCAGGGCTAATTCTGAATAGGATTTGAATGTCATGTTTCTGAGCAAGGGCATAAACAACTTACTTTCAGTTCATGTTAGCTTTGCACCCGTGCTTCTAAAAACTGATGCTTGGTCTGGTACTTTCAGACCTGTAACGTGGCTGAGATTGCAGCAGGACCTGAAACGTGTTGTGCCCTGAGCCCTCTACGCTTTTGGGAAGAGCTGGGACCCTTGTGGCACCAAAACAGGTTCTTGATTCTAGTGCCAAGTGCATTGTTTTGATCGTGTATTTTTTGTCCTACTCTTCTTCCATCCCAGCGAACGTTTCCCTTGTGGCCTTGATCCAACAAGCCGTTTAACTGCGTGCAGGTGCAAGCACGTGATGGGACCTACTAGCATGTCTCACTGTGTGCTAAACTGCATTTTCAATGAAAAACAAACTGCAAGACAGCCTCTGCCAGCCCCAGCCTTTGTTAGTGCCGAGTACGAACATCCTTCCAGAGCACCAAGCTCAGGGTGGCAAACCAGGAATCACCAAATTAGCTACAAGTCCCAACGTTGCTCTCTCTGACCTCCAAAGATGAGTATAGCTGCTGGGAATTACCTGCGGCACTTTGGCTTTATCCGTGAGAGCGGTTTTGCTGGGTGCTTGATGAGGTGGCTGGGCAGCACGGCAGGCTCTTCTGGGTCTCGTTGCTCCAGGAACGCAGTTGTCTGAGCACAGGTTGACTGGTCACGCAAGGCCACCCGCAACACTCGCACCGTCAGTGATCCACGTTGTGCAAGTTGTCGGTGGCGGGCGCGGGTGGTAGTGTCCTGGAGATCGCCATCCGTGAGACGTTAGAGGAGGGTGAAGATTTTTCCACAGGGTTTCCTATAAATCACATTTTTTCCTGTTACCTAGGCATGGCTGTTAGCTGGTGGCTTCGATACCTGCAAACCTATGTGAGATGTCAAATCTATTTCTGCCTCCACCCTGCCTCAGATAAGTGCCAGGCATGAGTGCCAGTACATGAGCGTCCTTTCTCATCCCACTAGGCCACTCATGCTCCTGACCCATTGACCATTAGCTTGAGAGTCTTGCTCCTTGGCCCATTTACTGCTGCAGATGTAGGTGAGAAGTAGCTCTGAAGGGTCTCCTGTATCTCACGCCTGCTCTAATCACTACCCTGTCCCCTTAACAGGAGCCCTTGGCCTTCTCTTTCCCTACTGATTCCTTTCTTCATAATTTCACCTTTCCTATTATGCCCCCGTTTCTCCTTAATCCAATTTTTCTGCCAGGAAGAATTTATTCAAATGCTTTTTTTTGATTTCTTGCTGTACTCAAATTGCAGCACCTCAAAGTGAGCCCTGCCCCTCCCCATCACCTTCTTAGCAGAGCCAGGTTGTAAGAGTGTACCATTACTTTACTTCCTTCCACTCCCTTGTTGAAGAACACATTTAGTAGGTATTGTTCAGGTTTTGGGGCTAGTGAACCCTCCCACTGATTCTGTTAAGCAAAAGAGAAAAATTGAAGGCTAGAAATTTTCTTGACCTGCCCAAGCATGCGTCCTGTGACCCATTTGGCTGAAACTCTTGCATGTATGACTGCCCACTGAAGAGCTCGGTGGTTGTGACAATACCGTGTTGAATTGGCCATGTCCCAGGAGGGACTTACTTGATGCTACTTAAGTGGAAATGTCAACAGGGATGAGAAAGGACGCTCATGTACTGGCACTCATGCCTGGCACTTATCTGAGGCAGGGTGGAGGCAGAAATAGATTTGACATCTCACATAGGTTTGCAGGTATCGAAGCCACCAGCTAACAGCCATGCCTAGGTAACAGGAAAAATAACAGTATGAAGTTATGACCAGAATCTGCTCATAAGCAAGGACTGGTAGACTTCTATCCACCTTAAGAAAATGATGGATTTGTCTGAGTATCATATCTTCTGGTTTGCACAGCCAAGAAGCATCAGTCCCATGGAGTTATTTATGGTGTCTACCTCACATCAATGATATTTTCCTCCTTTGGAGCGCTGTGAGCAATCATTGGGTACAGCCAAGTTTGTGAGATTTGGGTGGGAGTTTTATTTCAAAAGACTTCTACATAACATCTAAATAAGGTTTGATTTGAACCCTGAGGAGGAAAATACAACAAATGGACATGACCGAACTCCTACTGACTTAGGGAGAAAAACATCTACTGACATCCCTTGACAAATGGACTTGACTGAGGCTTAACCAAGGACACTAAGCCATGGGCCCAGATGAAGACGTTCCCAGAGAAGTCTTTTTGCAGCCTGTCCTTTCCTTTGGCAGCCCCAAGCTCATGGCAGCTCTAAACTTTGTTCCTCTCCCAACCCAAACCCTAACCCTAGGCATGGGCTAAGCCCTTTTACAGGGACCACAAGCTATAGCAGAAATCAAGAAGCTATCGGGGAGAAATATTTTTGCAGCCTCCCTTTTCAGCCACAACCCAACTGAAGTTTGAGGATTTTCCTTCTCCTAACCCTAAACACTGGCCTTGGCTGGACTATCACCAAGTAGCACAAGCCACACCAATGATGAAGTTTTCAGAGGCAAAATCCTAATGAACCCAGTCCCTCCTTTTGAGGGAGTTCCTTGGCAGCTCAACATCACGTGGAGCTCTAGGCTTCAACATTGTCCCGAACCTAACCCTAAACCCTGTGTGTGAGCTGAGCATTTGCCAAAGAGACCAAGCCATGGCCAAGATAAAGAAGTTGTGAGGGGACAAAGCTCTTTGCAGCCTCTCCTTTCCTTTGGCAGTGCAGTAACAACCCCATGCCAGCTGCAGCTATAGGACCTGTAAGTGTCCTCGCCGTAACCCTAAACTGAGGTGTGGGCTGCTCTGTAGATAAGAACACTTAGCCATGGCTGAGATGAAAAATTTAGCGTGAGCGTGGGGGTCAGGTTTTTTTGCTGTTCATTCCAGCCTTTTCCAAACCCTTTGCAGACTTGTGCCAGCTGGAGCTCTAGGCTTTGTCCCTCTTCCATCTCTAGCCCTAAAGCCTGAGCACAGCTGATCCTTAGCCAGGCACCCAAAGCGATGGTCCAGATGAAAAAGCGATCAGAGGAGAAATCTTTCTGTGGCCCACACTCCCCTTCAGAAGCCCCTCACCAGTGCCATGCTAACTGGAGCTTTAGGCTTTGTCCCTTTCCCAACACTAAACCCAACTCTAACGCCGTGCGTGGGATGAACCCTTTGCCGAGGACCCAAAGACCAGATCAAGCAGTTACCAAAGGAATAATCTTTTAGGAGACTGCTAATTCTCTTGGCAGCCTGTAGGAAACGCAACATCAACTGAAGCTTCAGGGCTTCTTTCCCTCCTAAAGCAAAATCCTGACCTCGAGTTAACTATAGGTAGGGACAACCAGCCATGGTCCTGGTGAAGATGTCGGAGGAACAATCTTTCAGGTAACCCATACCTTAACCCTAAGTGTGGAATGAGCCCTGGGCCAAGACCCCCCCCCCATCATTTAAATAAAAATGTTGTTGGGCAGAACTGTTTTTGCTGCCTCCTCCTTACTTTGGCAGCCCCTTGGCAGCCCCATGCTAAGTGGAGCTCCTCTCCCAACTCTCTCCCTGTTTCTGTCCCAGCCCTAACCCTGCCCCAGACTCTTGCCTTAGCTCATTTACAGCCAAATGCCTGAAGCCATGGCCCAGAGGAAAAAGTTGTCAGGGGATACATTTTTTTTTTCAGCCTACACATTGCTTTGGCAGTCTAATGCCAACTGGAGCTTTAGGCTTTGTCCTGTTCCCAACCATTAATGTTACTGTAACCTGAATTTTAACTTTAACCCTATCCCTAAACCGGACTATTCAAGGGATAACTGGGCTGTTCCAGTGCTGAGATGTTGACAATCTCTAGCCTTCCTTCTAGCTGTAGTGACTCACTTTTACTCTCTAAGGCCTGTGTTCCTTTTGACTCTTTTTTTAGTGCCACAGCTAGGCACAGCACAATTAAAGATTATTAACAGAGCCATGTGTTGCTAGTGTGCTTGTGAGCACTATTAAGGGTTCTTCCTCTCTAATTAAAAAAAAAAAATCCTCTGCCAAGTAGCACTGTTGTGTCTGTGATTAATTAGGGGGAGGATGGAAGACCAGATTACATCCTTGTGAAATGGGTGCATTTGTCCACTAACCTACATGGACTGGGACGGCGGTGTGATGAAGTGGTGATAACATGGACTCTGGACACCAAGTATCATCCTGCCTGTTCTGGTGCAGACGAAGCACCATTCCTCCCCTCCCAAAGACTCTCCCCTGGCATCCAGCTGGGCAGAACAGAAGGATCAAACCGGTTCCTTGTTCTTTTGCATCCGGCTCTTGCTGTTCCTGCCAACGGAGTTGAGAGGAAGACTGTGTGTTTATTTTCAGGTACTGTCTCCCACCCTTCAGCTGGAGCAAGCCATGGATCCCCGCCATCTGAATCCTGCAAGCAATTTCCCTTTCCTCCTCTTCAACTCTGTGCGCCCATGCTGGAAAGTAACTTCATAATAATAATAATAAAATAAAAAGCTTCCCATATTAGGAGAGATTATTTTCTGTAGCTCCTGGTACAACGTATTCCAGTATTCTTGAGTCACAGGAGTCCAACTGGGGTCTCTAGATCTCCTCTGTTGTGCTTTAATGCTGGGAAGTCTGGGGCATCCACCCGCAGGGCACGTACAGAAACCTCAGCACCCATCTGCCACAGAACTATAGCCACCGTGTCCACATGGGAGGGCTCACAGCATGGGACACTAGCGGGTCATTCTTACACACACCAAAATCACCCCCGTGCCCACAGGTAACTGGGTTGTGGAGGAGTTCGGGCCTTTTTGAGGTGGAGCGTGCTGGTAGGCAGGTGCTGTCAGCCCCAGCAGGTCTGCTTAGGAGTTGTCATCCCTGCCAGCTCGTGAGACTTCAGCTTTCCTCCACGCTGTCCTCCGCAGCCAGAGAGCTCCTCTCCCGTGCAAGCAAATCGCAAAATCTTATGCACCTCTGCATAAGATGTCATAAATTCCCAGGCTCAAGCTCTGGGGCCGAGAGGGGATACCTATCCTCCTGAATAAAGAGACCCAGGGAGATGGTGTTGGGCAGTCAGATGGAGAAAGCAAGCAGTAAGAGAAATATTTTCCATCAGGAAAAAGAACGAGCCATGCGCCTGGAAAATGGAACAGCGAATGTTAACGGATCCTCACCCTGTGGTGTGCTCGCTGGTGATTAGTATTTCAGATGGCCCCAAATGAGGGTTATCTCTTGTAGCTTCTCAGATCCTTAGCAAAGCAAGGAAACCTGCTTCTTGAGATTAGCCCAACTGCACCTAAGGTTGTGAGTCCCTAATCTGAGCCACAACTCAAAAGTTTTAGGATCGAATTTAGACCAGTGCAATGGAAATCACGGTGAACCTGTGGCACGTGCAATTGCTTTTTCAGAAGCTTGAGGGTGTGAGGCCAGGAAGGGAGGATGACTCTGAAAGTTGGAGGGAAAATGGAAAAAGTCACTGATAGGAAAGAAAATTGCTGTATTCGGGATTTGCATAGGTGAATACGAGGTCAAGTGCTGATGAATGGTAACTGCCCAAGCCTCACTCATGGGTTATTGTGGGGTGGAAAGTAATAGACTACGCTGAGCATCCTCATTCAGCAGGGAGAGCCCTGCTGTGCTTTCACGTGATGCACAAGGGCTTACCTAAATGGTTCTGGCAGTGCTTTCACTCCATCTGTAACAATTAAATCAGGACAGCCCTCTGGCATGGATGTGGCTACACCGATGGGACCTGATTCCCACACGTCTAGCAGAGAAGGCTACATGGATGTGAACGACTCCAAGCCGATACAGCCACGACCCACACAGAAGTTTGTACTTTTGTGATGACGCTGGCAGTAAATCACAACTCTCTACCCAAAGGTAGAGTAAATCACTAAAAAAACCCAAACCAATCCACGTGTCATAGTTTAAAAAAGAAAAGACAAGCTTTGTCTCATTGCATGTTCATCATTCCAGCTCCTTGAAGCCAAGAGCCAGAGGGACACGTGGATCCGCAGGTAGCAGAAGAGGGAAAAGGCAAGGTGAGCTAAGGGTGGAAGAGCTGCCCTTGGCACAGCACCCCGAAGCCATCCCGTGCCATGCCCACCGCAGGGCTGTTGCCGCACGGTTTAACAGGCAGCGCAAAAGGAGCAGGGTCTAAGGGAGGGTTTGACGAAGCTGGAGTTGCCAAAGGGCTCCCCAGCTGTAGGAGACGGTGATGGAGAAGGTGCTGAGGGGAGGAATGAATGGTGGAGCAGGCGCAAGGGTAAAGCCATTGGCAAGGTACTGGAAAGCAGTAAATCTTCAGCCCTGGCACATATCTGACCATTTCATTTGTTTGCAAGGTCAATGACAGAAGGCTTATTCATCAAACTGTTGTATCCTGAAATGTGCTGCATTTTAGTAGAAATAACACTTTGGAGCAAGATATATTATTTATTCCCAATCCTTTCACCACAGCCAGAACACTTTTTCATGTGATTCAAGTGAATTAACAAGTAGGCTGTGATCTGATGAAGCACTGAATTCTGCAGCGGTGCTACAGGACGGAGTTCCCCTGTCCTTGGGGATGGGGCTGTGCCACCAGATCAGAGCTTGAAAGAAGCAGCTAGCGGGGAAAAAAAAAAGTAAAAAGAGCTAAAAAGAACGTTTTTTTAATGGGTGTTGAGGTGGTATGAATGGGCAGGCTGGGGTGAGGGCTTCAGCTGGTCTTGCCACGATGTCGTCAAACCTGAGTCAACGGTCACGCAGAGCAGAGAGAAAAAAATGAGGAAGCAGCAGAAATAACAGTTTGCCAACAGTTGTTGTGACGTATTTTGGTTAACAGCATTTGCAAAAACTTACAAAAGATCACAACCTGCTCACAGGACCAAATTAAGCTGAGGAACATTTTTTCTAGAACAGAAAAGAGGCTGAGTATATTGGATTATGTATCCACCACAAGCAACGTGCCCATTCTCAGTACAGAAATCAGGTGCATGTCCAGAGGTCCTGTAGTCCTGTTGCATTACATTTAATTGTTAGGAAGCTTCTGAAGTGCAGTTTCAGCAGGAGGCATGAAGGATTTTATGACCACCACTCACGAAACAAGCTGAAAACGTGCTTTTACATGATGGTCCTCTCTGGCCATAGTGTTTGGGGTGACATTCAGAAGCCCAAGGAAATCTCGTGAGCCTGGGAAAAGGCTGGCTGCATGGAGGTAGATTTTATTCTTCCAGCCGTAAGTGACCATCGCTTCCCACGGTTTCTCTGAGTGGGGTTTGCGTTTGGTGTCAGGGCAGAGCCTTGTTGCACGCCCTGTTCCCCAGCTCAAGGTCCCTTTGCGATGCCTGAGGGGGATGCATGGGATGAAATGAATTTACTAAGCCTTTCTCAAAAAGTCCAGCGGGAGGAAGAATAGGGCCCCCTCCCCTCAGAAAGCACCAGCATTAACGCAGGACGTGGTAGATATGGGTTAGCCTCCTCCTCTCTCCCTTGGGCTCCCTGGGTGCGTCTCACACACCTTCCTGTTGAAGCTGCTCCGCTTCGCTTCAGTAGTCACTTGGCTAGAGAAAAAAAGAGCAAACATAAGGCAATTGCAATAATAATAATGATGATGATGATGATGATGATGATGATGATGATTTACTGTTGACAGCTGCATGGATCACATTGGGATCTGACCACTTTTCTGATCAGTTTTGCCTCTTGCACCTCTGAGAGGGCAGGAGATTTGCTGGCCCTGCTCTCCCCAGGGGAGGCAGAAGGACACCGAGGAAGCGAATCTGGATCAGCGGAGGTGCAGCCTGCTGTCCCTGCAAGACCCTTCTTCTTCCTCTCCATCAGAACCAGGAATGAAGGGTTACAGCCTGTTCAGCTCTGCCTGGGAGAGAACGCAGCTGGTGCTCAGAAATCAGGGTGAATAATTCCTTTTGCACAAAATAAATTTCAAATGCAGGGAAATGACCAGAAGGAAAGAATATGCAAAGGTGTTGAAAATTATTAGTATTTGCAGATGCAGGATTTGCCTAAGCAGGAAGGTAAATGGCTGGGGCAAGGCGGAGGCTGAGCTGGGAAAGCGAATGTTTTTCCAGCTTTGCACATTGCCACTCTGGATTTAAGGAGGCAGGACATGGGGAAGAACTGGCAGTAGTGACTGTCGTGTCCAAAAAGCAAAACCAAAAGAAACCTCCTACAAAAGCTAAATCTTGATCCCCATCTCCCCTTCACCCCTGCTCTCAGATCACTAACAGTCGGTCGCAGCTACTCCAGGCTCAAAGTGGAAAATGCTGAACTAGGGCAATTCTTCCTCCTCCGGGAGATTTATTAAACTAACGCCTTTATTATTCAAAATATTTGAACAAGTGGTAGCATGGTTACCTCCCTCTTTCGGAGGTCTGCTGACGCTGGCCATAACACAGAGAACAAAGCGGAGACTTTTGCTCAGCACACCATTTCTCCTCTCTCCCGTTCCCCCCCACGTGAAGTGACCCCTGATGAAGGGCAGGCAGAGGCCTGAGCTTTAGAACAGATTATTTTGTTCACCCTTGGAATTGAAAGCAAACACTCCTGAGTCTCCTTTGATGCCAGCTGACCTGAATCAAAGCTCGCAGACCCCTAGCTGATAATGTTTACCAGATGCAGCAGCGAAGAAGAGTTTCCAATCTAACTTCTCGCTTGCTAGGCATCCATACCGAAAATTAAGTGCATGGGTAGGAGTTTGGCATCTGACTGCTGTGACGGAAAGCTTGCAGAAAAGAAAAAAGCAAATAGAAAACGAAGCTATGATCTTTCTGCATAGCCCAATACATTCAGATGCTTGACTAACAGCTTGTAATAGTCCGGGTAAGTGCAAAAGACCCCGTTACAGGTTCTGCAGCTCTGGGGTTTGCTTGCAGCTGGCTCTGTGCTAACATAGTTTGCCTTTGGGGGAGCGGGGGGAGTCATGTGCGGCACATTGGCAGAAAGGCAGAGCGGAGTGAAGGGAAGGAGCAGCAAAAGCAACGTTTGTGGTTTTTGCTGACAGAAGCAGAAAAAAATGGAAAGTGTCACCTGAGGGACTCTCAGTGGTGGATAAAGGCACTGGCAGGGCTTGAAAGCGCTGGGGGGACAGATATCTCTGTCATCTGCCGCAGACAGCGCGAGAGAGATGGTGACAGCTACCCTATCACCCCGTGTCGAATAAAATAATGATGCGATGCAGATATTACTTCATAACCTGCAATCCTTGTCTCGGAGAGTCCAGTTCTGCCTGCAGCTCTGTGATGACAAAGCAGAGGTGCGTCGGTACGGAGGGGGAGGACTGAAGTTGTCTTAGGAGAAAAGCAAAGGCACACGAACGCCCGACTTCCAGAAGCGCAGTCTGTTACGCGAGCACTTCAGCTGAGCCTATTGAGAAGGGGAGAAGGAAGGGGGGGTAAAATATATGCATTCATATTTCAGAGGCCCAGCTGCCCAAAGCAAACCCAGACAAAAGGCACTGTTGTCCCTTTGCTGGAAATAGCGGCAAGATGAGGCTTTTGGGGCAGCAGGAGAGAGCTAAGCATCGCACGATGAGACACATCCACCCTTGCGAGGGCCGTAATGCTGTACGTACAGCTTCGTATAAGATACGGAAAAATACTAAACAAAAGAAAAAAAATCCAGACCCCGCAACTCGCCGCGTGTCTTCGCACCGTGGGGTTGTGCCCATACCCCCGGGACACGGCAGCTTGCCGGCCAAGCAGTCGCATCAATTCTCCCGGGCTCCTGGGAATGTGCCGGCCATCCTGGGGGACGGACCCCCCTTTTCGGAAACCGCCTTACAAAGCAGCAGTGGGCTGGGGGCAGGGAAAGCAGCCAAAAGATGTAAGGCTCTGCCGAAATCCTCCGAGTGAGCAGGGGAGCTTTTGGGGAGCTGCTCCTGTGAAACAAAGGCTGGTAAGTGCAGCCCCGAGAACTCCGGGGTTCAGGGCAGTGACAGGGGACCTGGCAGGGCTGCGAGTCCTGCATCTGGGGAGGGGGAACATAAAACAGGGCTAGGTCTGAGTCCACAGGGATGTTGTCCCATCCTGCTTCTCCTCTGGCCTTTTCTTTTTTGTGTGTGTGATTACTGATTAATTGCCATCCCCGAGAGACCGCATTAGGATAGTTTGACCTGGGCTAAGACCTCTCATCTATCTTTGCTTTTTAAAGAATTGGGGCATAACCACATCGTGTGGCCAGAGGGCTTCATGCTGCCTGCCCTCCTTCACCCCAGGCTTTGCTGTCTTGGAAAAATCATTAGCTTGCTCTCAGCTCTGCGAGCCTCTCTGGGCACGACAGCCAGAAAGCCAAAGAGCACTGCACGGGATTTGTGCGGAGGTCGAAGCAGCTTCTGCAGGTACCTGGTCTCTCCATCAACTGCCAGACCGGCATCAGCTGCGTTACAGCTGCTGGGGAGCTCCCGCGTCCCCCCCATCCCCGTGTATCCCTGACATACAGGGGCCGTAGCCTCTTCCCCGGCACTGGTCCTGGCTAATTTCTACAGCTTTCTCCCAAAGATGTCGTTCCCTCTGTTATTCTGCAGTCCCTTTGCCTGAGCAGGACCCTGACACTTCAGGATTCAAGGACACATACTTAAAAAGCATACGTGACCACGTCTATCGCATGCAGTTAACCCTTTCTTTGCAAGGAGCGAGCGGCAGAACCCATCTCTCCTCAGCAGGTCTCATCCCTTGCCTCCCAGGAGCCTGCCTTCTCCACTCCCCACCTCCTCGCCGAGCTGATAAAAACACCAGTCTGAGCCAAAACCCCATACAGGTCCGAGGTTTTGTTCTTTCCAGCTCCTTTGGGATGGGATGCAAGGTGCAAGCCAAAGGATGGAGTGAAAGGGACCCTCTGCCGTCAACCTACTGCCTGATCCCCAACGTGCAGGTGAGAGAGAAGGTCGAGGCTCTCCCTGTCTGATCCCGAATCCTGGGATGCAGCCTGCCTGGCCCGCCTCTGTGTTACTGTAAGAATTTCAGTCTCAAGCTCGCTATAAGCCTGGCCCAAATCCTCCCCACCCCTTCCCAGTCTGCCCAGTGCCTTTGGTTCGGTCTCGGACTGGAGTCTGAAGTGAGGCAAGGAAACTTTCCCAGCCAGGAAACTTGGGCTGGGGGCCGACGCAGGTTTTAGGTTTGGGCAGCACACCCGCCTGGCCCCCGCTCCGTGCCCGAACGATGCCTGCGACCTTTCTTTCCCTTTTTCCTCCCAAAGCACCTCGGGGAGGTCACCCCGGCACAGAGCTGCCTCCCCAAACCAGGGGTGCTAAAGAGGACACGCATTTAAATATTATTTAGCATGTGGTTTGCATGCTGTCTAGTCTTTGCTTGAAGGAGCGGTGTATAGGAAGAGAACCGACTCGTCACGTTTTTTTAAAGTCCTTGAAGAGCTATAAACCTGACCGCTCAAAAGTAAACCGAATCGCTGATGAAAGGAAAAGCCATGTGTCGTTGCCACAGGTAAGAAGCCAGGCATCTGCTTTAAAAAGGAGTGTTTAAAGGCCTCCAGTGAGCACACCCTTGCTCAAGTTCCTATCAAAAGGAAATTCAGTCTCAGGAGGATTTTTTTTTTTTTCCCCTGAGAAGTTTTCCAGCCATATGGTGTCTCAAAATTTCATGTCTGAATCATTTATTTTTAATAGGTAAATATCTTCCTTCTGTCTCTCCCTTATTCAGGCTTCCTTAGCGGGACCAGAATAAAATGCTAATTTTTTTTTTTTTTTAATAGAGAAGGGCCTCCCTGTCTTGATCCCTTGGATTTGTGGAAGTTTTTCCTTGAAAAGTCTCCCCAGAAGGGGAAGGCGGCCGCACTTGTTCCATCTCGTGGGGCAGGTTGAGGAAGAGCCACTCTGCACTGCCTTGTATGCAGCACAGGGCTGCTGGCAAACCTCCCTGCCGAAGTGGGGGGAAGTCCCTCAGAAATTGCATTTATGCAATAATATACTTACGTTACAATATATGTGTCCAGCTCCTCTTACAAAGTTCAGCATGGTTTTCTTTCTGCTGGCTGTATTGCGGCGCCTTTGGAAAATATGCTTCATCACTTCGGACGTCCTCTTGTTCTCCAAGTTGTCTGCAATCATCTCTTGCAAGCTGGAAATGAAACCGTGCTTTCTATCTCTCCTTTTATCTCATGGAAGCCAATAATACGGACGTGTGTGTGCCTGGATGGGTGTCGTCGTTTTAAATGTGCCGCCTGTTTGGTTGCTATATACTCAGCAGCTGAGCAAGAAAACCAGCGGCTCTCCTCCCCTTGCTCCTCTAACTGGGCTCTGCCATTTTAGTGCCAAAATATCCTCCCAACAGGGGACTGAAAGCAACGGTGGGAAGGTGCTCTGCAGTCAACCTGATGTACTCAATCTGGGATGCAAAAATATCTGAATTACGTGCTGTAATTGGGTTAGTGTCTGCAGCGATGAGATGTGCGCTAGCATAGGTAAGCAAGTGGATGCATCCAACTTTGGGAAAGATTTTAAATAGGCAGCTTAGGCAGTCCTCTTGATTTCTCTCAACATGAGGATTTTCTGCTTTACTGGTTTATTTTTGGACACATAGACTGCAGGAAAAGGAGTTTTGTTAATAGAGGCGTGCAGTCTCATTTGTGAAAGTAACTTCAGGAGTACGAGAGAACATTGTGCTGTTATACTTAAATCTGTACATGTTTTGCTGACTTGGAAGTTGGTACCGCATTTCAAAGACTAACTGGCTAAGCCTGATTGGTGTCCTTTATCTTTTGATGTTTAAGAAGCTTTTCTTTCCAAAGTCTCCCTTTCTTTCAAGGCACTTCAATGAATCTCTTCTCTTGCCCACCTTCAGAACTGCACGTAGCATCCTTCTATTCTCCCTGATTTATCTTATGTATTCTCTTGACTAGAGGCAGATCATAAATTTGCCCTAATTTATGATCCGATGTTTTTCTTTTTCCTTCTCCTTCAATTCTGCCATTTTCTGAGACATTTCAACCTAATGAAATAATGTATCTACTGGGGTACGTTCATCCCTCTGAAAGTAAACTATGGTGGTCTACCACTGCAGTAAGGATATTAAATGCGTCAACTGGAAGCAAAATCAACTGATTCCTTGCTGACATTTCATCAAGCATCTGGGCCTTTTTTTTTTTTTTCCTTAAACTACTACTACTTACATGTTCAAATGCAAAAAAGTGTGTTTAAAAATAAAGTGGAGGGTCAAACTCTGACCTTGTCTTCTGTGGGAACTGCATGGATGTGGTGCTTAAGACCATGTTCTGGTCAGAATTCCACAGTAGAAAGAAGAGCATTTTTATTTTGTTTTGGCTTTTTTGGGGGGCAGGAATAGCTACAGGGTAAAAGACCCACTTATGTCTTGTTTGGAGGCTTTAAAACAAACCATAGTCTTCAGTGACAGTTCTGGGACTTGTATATCACTTCATTTTTGTATTTCTTTGCTTCTAGCTTTTTGTCACCAAAGGTGTTTGCAGGAAAAGAGGATTATTATTATTATTATTAATTTTAAAGAGGTCATCTGCTCCTGCTTCATCTCTCTCTCTCCTGGAATCATTATTTTCTGTTTGTCATATCAAAATTGTTGCTGTGGAAGTGTTTATCATCTCAAAAATAGAAGAACATGACATCATGCAGAAAAATAACAGCAGGAGCTGAGGAACTTTTAAAGGTGCCCTGATTTTTATTTTTTACTTTCTTACACTCTGATTTGAACTGTGTTTCCCTGAATAAATTAATTTGGCAGGCAATAGGCCTCCTACCTACCATGTCCCTTTCTAGCATGTATGACTTCCCAGAGCTTTCATGTTTCAATATGAGATGATCAGCAACGGCTCAAGATTTAAACTTCCAAATCAGGGTTAATCATGAAAATGCAACTAGATCCTCAGCCACAGATTCCCTGGCAAAATGCTCCATTGATTGTGACTCCTGCCAAGTTGGGATAAAGATTAATGAATTCCATGCTCCTGATGGTCCTTTGTAGGACCCAGAGCACATCATGTCTTCCCTTGATGCTCGCTTTAGCTGTGGGAAATAGGGAAGGTTTGGACAAGAAGCCATGCTTGGTGTTTCTCCTCCTTCTGGAGGTCAGCGACTGGCTACAGCGGGAGGGGAGAAGGTGGACAAGAGGCAAAGCTTCTCTGCATAGGATGAAGCAACCTCGTGAGTGGTGGGATCATCTCTGTGGTCCTCAGACTCAGAAGTGAGATGATCACCAGGTTAGAAATAAGAATCAAATCAAGAACCAATGGTGATTTTGCCTCCTGAGGTAACACAGGGTGCAGTCCACCCTGGAAGATCATCTGCACTTTTTTCCCAGATGGACTTCTTACTCTGGCATGGTCCTAGGACATGAGGACCCTTTTTGCTACCTTTCTGTGGTTCTTTGAGGTGCTGTTGTGTGCTTTATTTCTGCACCAAAGATCTTGAGTTTGTCATGGATTAATGAAGTCTTTTGTGGCAAAGCAAAGAAGGGGTGTGGATCCTTCCATTACATGGTTGCCTGTGACTACCAAAGACTGGATTTAATGACTCAGCAGGCTTCTTCCAGTTGCATTACTGATACTAGTTGTTCAGGCTGAGCTCGTAGGAGAATCTGGACTATTGCCCTGGCAATGTTTTACTTGCATTCAGGCCTGGGTTGGGAGTAGGACTCTTGTAATGAGCTCTGAAAGTCATGAGCTACCCAGACGAAGGAGCCAAGGGGAGCAGTCTACTACCTGAAGTCCGCAGCCTTTGTTGATTTGAAGCCTCTTGACTTCAAATCCCGTACTCTTCTTCTGAATTTGCTTTTGCAGAGAAAGGCTTTCTCATTCCCCATGCAGCAATGGAGTCTCTTTGCATATCACAGTCCTAAACTTGCCTGAGGCCTCTGGATGCTTTAATCATGAAACAATAGTTCAAGAACCAACAGGACAGACTTTTGGCAGCCACTGCAATCCTGCAGACCCAGTCCCCTCCTTATTCTGCGTACCAGTTTGCTGCAGAATTTGGCTGAACTTGTGGGACGACTCCTTCACGCCTGTTTCTCTTCTGGGGTTTTGGAGGCCTCTGCTCAGTTCTTCTTATCTCCGCTTCCTTGCTCCTGCTCCTCTGATTGTCACGTCTCTCACCAGGTGGGATCATGCAGTCTCTCAGACAGCGGACGTGTAGAGGCTTTGGGAGCAGCATCCTCACTCCACAATCGTTTAACGAGTCCGCACGGCTGCGTTACCGTCCTGGAGGAGGCATCGCCCTGGCACGAATGATCAGGGTACGCGCAGGGGCTGAGGCAGAGGTACCCGAGCTGCTCCTCAAGGCTTCAGCGTGGATTCCCATGACCAAAGGGTCCGAATGCAGCGTGAACTATGACAGACCAGACGTACCTCCTGCACTACCCCCCCAGCGCCTCTGAGCATCTCGGTGGCTTTTCTGAAATGGAGACCACAAGGGACCGTGGTGCAGGCTGCTCATGGGAGCTCCATGGAGGGTCTAGGGGAGATGGAAAGATCCATGCCGGTCCCATGGTAATGAGCCCTGCTTGGCTTCTGGAATGAGTTATAAGCAAGGAAGCCACCCCTGTCTACCAAACAAGAGAAGAAAATGTGAGGCAAAATGTTGCCACAGCAATTTTGGAGGCCTGCCTTAGAGAAATCTTGGTAGAACAAGCAGCAGCTACATGCACACAGGGTAATTGGAAACAGAAGATTTAGAAAATAGTAATTATTATGTGGAGATAAGGAGATGCCAGTAGATGTGATTTAACAATGGGAATTTTATCCTCATCTTTTTATTTAATAGAAAAGCTGATTACATTCTCTTACATATGAAAAATAAAACAACTGAAAAGGACAGAATGGTGAATTGTTAGCTGCTTATTTAAAAACACAGGAGCTTCAAAGAGTTATTCCAAAGGCATTTTCTTCGTCTTGCTCACTAACTCGTAAGTCAAGTGGAAGAGCTAATGAATTTGAGACATTCTGAAACGTGCAAGTGCGCTTCCCAGCGTCTCCTGTAATTGATCACTCTACAGGGAGGCGATTAATTTATCAAAATTAGAAATTCTGGATAGGGCTGTTTCACAGTTCCTCTACCTTTAGAGAGGAAAACAAAGCAATGAATTAAACTAAAGGGAGAATTTCTCCAAAACAGTGACTCCCCAGCCAAATAAGATCGAACCTATTGTGATAATGGATTTATTTGGGGCTTGGTGAGGAAGTTGGTGAGCTCAGAAGGTAAGCGGCATACATAGGCACCAGCGCCCAGAAACTGTATGAGCTCTCAGTCTGGAGCATGACTAAATTATCGGTGCCAGGTCTCAGCATTTCCCCCTAAGCCGTTCAGCACCACTCTGAAGCACCAGCTTAACTTTGTTGGCTCACCCATTAACTCCTGAGGCGCAGTTTCACCAAACGCGTGGCCGCAGGTATTGGCCATCTGACCAGCTGTCCCCCTTTGCAGGTTGGTGTCACCCTCAGGAGCTGCTGGTGGTCATGGTCCCTGCTGGGAGACGTGACTTTTCTCCACGGCCCCGGCAGAGTGGAAGGCAGCAGGCCTGAGGCCACCGAGGATGGCTGCAGGGCTCTGCCATTTCACGAGCGCCAGCAGCCGTTAGGTGCACATACACTTACAAATCCTGATGTCTTCGTGGGTGCTGATCTGGAGCTCAGCACCATGGGACCCCGGGTTTAGGGCTTTTGAGTGCTCCTGCAATGCAAATATTAGGTAATAATTCATAAAAGTAAGAATAGGAAAATAAACTCAACAAAAGCTTGATTCAAACTCTGTTGAAATCGGTGAGGCTTTTCTTTTGAGCCCATTAGGACTTCGATTTAGCTCTTGAGAAAAATTATTCTTTCCCATGAAAGAAACACTAAAAGTATGTTTGTTGTTCCTGTGTTCAAGTATGGGAGCCTTCCACGTTTTCTCTGCATAATGAAGAATTACAGACTTAAGAATAGATCCTACACACTAGGCGTTATTGGAGAGATAATGAAACCCAGATGACATTTCAGGAAGAGCTTTGAAATCCTTTTTCCTTAGATAAGCTATCATCTGCTCTGTAAGCAAAATTGTCGTGACTGATTTTTTCTTTGGTTTTCATTAACACAACCATTTGCATAAAAAACAAGATTCGTATTTCTGAAAAGTTCATATTCTCCTGCTGCGTGTGTCCCCCCCCCCCCCACCCCGAAGTTTTCATTCTCCGTTAGCCACCTGATAAATCACTTCCACTAAACTCAACTATGGTATCGCCAACACGGCTTTATCTCTTTGGGTGATAAGGAATAAGCAGCAAGCACAGCCACAAAACCTGCAGGAATACAGATTATGTTTCCATGTCATTTGCTCCATTAACAGCTTGTATGGCTTGTTTGAAAAAAAGGAACAAAAAGAAGACATGATAGAAAGAGATTATATTCTTTGCGTACCTCAGATGCTTACAGCCGAGGTAATGCATAGATTATGAGCCTCAGGTAGGGGCTTCTGAGACCAATGGAAGGACTTTCATCAGCTTCAGTGAGTTTCAGATAGAACTACATATTTGGAGTGAAGCAGAGTACCACGATGTAACCAACACTGACAAAAATTGGAAAGAAATGAAAAAAAGCAAGTGAGAAGAGAAAAAAGGCTGCAGGCATTTTTGCTGACTTGGATATGAAGGTTCACAGCAGAGACTCCATTGAAGCCGAAACAGATCCATATCTAAATGGAAATAAGGAAACCACTACATCTGAATGAGATTTTGCTGATCCTGTCTAATTAACCTGGTAAATGTTCAGGTACTTTAGTAATTAAACGTTAACTTTAGAAGCTAAATTGCTTCTAAATAAGCTGCTGGGACTTACCTTTGGCATGGAGATCAACAGTCGTCTTGTCTTCTACACTAAAAAAGCCTGGAGCATCATTATGACAGCCACCATTACAGTCCAAGCCACCACCAGAAACAGATTTGAAGAGACCCATATTTAACTATAGTCAAGAAGACCTGTGGAAAAAAAAAAAAATATTCAAGAATTTTAAGCAGCAAAATTTCATCTAATATTTAAATCATTAAGTGTTACGATCAACCTGTGCTGTAAAATAAAATGCACTGTGGGAAAGTTAGTGGACGAAACTGCGGTGATAATGACAGGTTACTGAGAAAGGCTAACGTCTGGTTAATAATCACCATCCAAAACATGTTTAAATATTTCTAAAACAGAGGCAAATTGCAGCTTGGAAAATAAAGGGAGTACCTGTAAGACAGGAGAGTCTGTCTCGGGAAGGCTGCGAGAGCGGTTACGAATAACCTCCTCGACGTGACTTCCCAGGGCAACGCTGCGCAAGAAGAGGGGCATCGAACAGAAGCAGGCGCGTTGCCGTGCCTCTGTGCAGGACGCGCGGGACCACTTTTGGAGGGAGACGCCCCGTTATGTGGTCCACGCGGCACGGAGGGTGATGGGGAGAGCCCACAGGAGGACGGCCAGGGTGACCCTCAGCCTGGAGACCAAGCCTTCCCCGGTGTGACTTCAGGTAGACAGGCTGGCTTTCTTACCGAGGAGGAAGCTGAGCGGTGACTTACGTTCTTATACACAGAAAAATCTATCTGATAAGGGAATGGTGAGGTGGTGTAAAGTTGCAGGCAAGCGGATAACACGATCCGGTGGGTAGAAACTGGAGTCAGACGAATTCGACCTTGACGCAAGATGTGATTTCCTACTGCGAAAGTTAATGGGATGTCGGAGCGCCTGAACAGGGGAGGAGGTGGGCTCCGTTCACGACTACACTGGGCACCTCTGTCAGTGTACGATAACACACACCCTTTACGAAATGCTGCTCTCCTGAAACCAACTGCACGTCATCTGTACAAAGCCGCGGAGGGACGAGTAGGCGAGAGGGAGCAAGCTACGGGAGATCCAGTGCAGAGGCGAAACTGGGGCAGAGGAGATTCTGGCACAGGCACGTGGATATTATTGGCACTGCTGCGGAGGGCTGTACGGATGAAAATACGGCGATGGCCCTGTTTGTTGTCCCCTTGCTCCACGGAGAGGCTGGGGAGTGTTGGCATGTGCTGCTAAGGCCATCAGTGCAACGAACCTCCCTGCATCCAGGCTTCGTGCAATTGCCCGAGGGGCTCTGGGCAGATATTTTTGTCCTGTCGGTGTACAACTACTAGATATGTATTTCAGATAAAGGCAGAAAGAAGAAATTTAACTCCAGCTGGGCACAATAAATCCAAACAGGACAGATCACAGCACACCAAGGCAATCACGTGGTGCTGGGAGATGGTATCGAGACCGCTTTTTACATTTTATTTAGCCCATTACCAGATACGGAATTAGACCAGAAGAACCCTTTGGGTGACATCTGCCCGTGTCCACCACACCAAGCGCAGACCGGCTGCTAGCCTGGTGTCCCACAGAGCCCAGGACTCGCTGCTGGCTGCCCATCCCCGGCAGCAGCACAGCCTCCTCGGCTGCTGGAAGCCGGGTTTTGCTCGTCCCTCCGAGCAGGAGACGGCCAACGCGATGCGGTGGCACGGAGGGGATCAGCGAGGGCTTCCCTGGCCTCCGGCTGCCTGAACGCTGAGTAGAAAGGAAAAGCTGTTGGTTGAGGACTGAGCTCCTCCGGCTTCCTGCTGAGCCTGGCTGCAGCCCTTTAATTAGGGGAAGCTAATTACATTTGACAGAGGAAAAGAGGCTGTCAAGTAGTATGGGAGAAATTCTTTTTGATTCAGCAGAAAACATTTTAACCTGAGGTGTCCTGTAGGCACAGATAGGAAGCCGGCGTGCCTGAGAGCGGGATGCATTCTCTTTTCAGCAGCATTTCCCCTTCGCTGGGGACGTGTCCTATTTGGACAGTGGCCGAAAGCCAGGAGATAAAAAGCTGCTGAGGCTGAGGTTTCCTACCAGCCGGCACCACTCCACCTCCCTGCCGCATCGGAGGGGCGGCAGCAGCCGGTGGGCACGTTTAGGCTGGTGTTGGACCTGAAGAAGGCTTAGGATGTGCAAAAACCTCTTGACTTATTTGCTTATCAAAGGATTTAGGCTGAGCTTTCTAGAAGAAGCTGGCACGGGCTGAGCCCAGCCCAGCCCCGCTGACATCCAGGAGGAACTGGCTCCTTAGTTCCCAGACATCTTTGAAAATCCCAAACTTCCTCTCCCCTCCTGCCCCTGGGGGGGCTGGGACCGGCTCGGGGTGCTTGCCTGTGACTTATTTTATAATGTAGTCAAATAATCGTGATATTGCAGAACTTAACTTAAACTCGCTAAACTCCAAGGGCTAGCGTAAAGTGGAGTTTGAAGAGCTGGCGATCGCAAATGGTTAACTAACGAGTGTTTACAGCACCTCATGATAGTTGCTGGCACTAAGACAAGGGCAGTAAAAAGTGGATTAGATGAAGATAAATGTGAGACACAGGCAGAAGCAAGTACTCCAGCAGATGTGTGTGGAAATTAATGGGGTGGTGATAATAACAAATTCTGATTCGCCACACAGTAAACGTGTCTCTTGATAATCGGTTTCCAGTAGGATACCAACGGGGCATGCAGGAGGCAGAAGCCTAAATGGGGTGACATCTCTGCATTGCCAATGCATTGGACGGACACTGAACAGCTCAAAAAAGATAGCTGGGAAAGTTGAGTTTGTTTTGTCCCCTGCATTCTTCCCCCCCCCCCCCAATTTTATTTTCTGGATCTGTGACCCAGTCTGTTGACAAATAGAGCCGCAGGTCTACCAGGGAAAGATATCTCCCAACTCGAGCATAAGGCTGGTCGTCAGGAGATCTCGGTCACGTTCCAACTGCTGCCGCAGATATCCTGTCTGACGCGGGGCAGGGGGTCACTACCCACCCCACATGTCTGCGCATCTACCGAACTGGGATGTGAAAGCTCCCACACAGCACAATACTTCGCCAGATGTGTTGTTGAACTTCATGTGTTTATGTTTGTGAACAGAACATAGGATGAAAGGCATTACGGAAATGCAAGATATGATTTGTTATGATTTAAAAGCCATTCTGGTTTAGCAGTGCTACTTTCAAATATTTGCACCCTGCAGGCATTTCCAGATAAGGATTCAAGCCCAGCTTTTTTTCTTTTCCGGTCCCATTTGTTAAAGACACAGAATGGTTTCCAAACCCTTTGGAAACGGGTCTTTGAGCTTGGCCCTGTGACCACAGGGACCAGGCTGTGGCTCCACAGACATGAAGGCATGAAAATCAGTCTCCCCTCCCGTACCTACGGATGCTCTTCTTCCCCCAGCTTCATCCCGCACATCCATCCTTGCGGATGCCTGCAATGAAGGTAGCGCAAACCCGGCCAGGGCTTCAGCTGCGTCCATTCCCTGGTGCCTGGGAGGAACTGGGAGAGAGGGAATGAGTGGCAGGGGACGTCGAGGGGAGACGGCTGGTTTGTGGTTCCCATGCTAGAAGCATAAGCTGCATGCCAGGAGTGCAGTGTCAGCGTGTAGGTCTGCAACGCAATTTTCTTGGCAGGGAAATCATTCAGGAGAGTCCCGTTTCTCCATCGTCTGCATCGCAGTTTGCTGCTGCCTGAATTGTGCAGATAAAACTGGGTAGCAGCTCTGTCCACCGAGGCCTTGGGAAGCTCCAGCTTAACAATAGCAAATGGAGGTTTTTCTTTGTTTGCTTTGCTTTGAGGAAGGGTTGTGGTTTTTTTAGTTGGGGTTATTTTGGTGAAGCTGTTCACAGAGCAGTGCTGTAAACACATTTCCCAGCGCAGTGGAGGTTGGGGAGATGAATTCAGCTCGCAAAGGACCTGACCGGCCAAGCCGGGACTGCCCCGATGCCGATTTTGCCAATGTGCGTGGAGCTCAGGCTGGAGCAGGGGAGGAGGACGGGAAGCCCGGAGGGGGTAACTGGAAGAAGGACCCACCTCATCACTGGTACTTGGTATTTCTGCCCAGGGGCCTGGTGAGACGTTGGGTGAGGGTGAGAATAAATCCTGTGATCCTCCCTGAGCACCTGCTAAAATCCAGTAATTTGAAAAAGCGGGGAGTACTAAAGACAAAGAAAAAGGAATTCATAGATTTCCGTCTTCTATCCTAAAATAAATATGACATTTTCTACTCCCGGTGAAGGCAGCAAGTGCCTCCCTGCTCGAAGGACGTTTTTCCCTGCTGAAGGCTCTGGCTGCCTGTGATGGCACTGCTCACATGCTCTGTCCCCTGGCCCCTCTTTCCCGGCCTCCCCCGTGTTCGGCCACATCAGTCCTGGGCTCCCTTGCCTCGGGCTCAGGCCGCGAGGGGTCGGCAGCTGAGCGCGGTGGCAAAAGCCCCAAAAAGCAGCGAGCGGGGACCTGCCAGCTCCAGATTACCGACGACGTAGCCCAACCAAACGCGTGTAATTTCCCAGTCACCGCTTCTTGCGCACATGACCTGTTAAAAGGATTAAATTAAAAGAATTCCCAGAGCTAATCTAGTGATGATATGATGAGAGACAGGAGCTCAAGCATATCCCAGAGGTGGCTGATCGAGTTTCTTAGGATGCATTATTTATGGGGCCATCTGCTTTAGACAAGTATTGAAGTCTGAAGGAGAGGAGGATTTTGATGGAATGCGCTCCTTTAACTGGGACGGGGGGTGGTGTGGGTTTTATTCCCCCCCCAAAAAAACCGCTGTCGTCATTTATGGAATAAAGCTGGCAGCAGGGTACCTGCGTGCCGATGCCTTCAACAAAACGCTGCTCAGCTCTGAGAGCTCGCGCGTGTCCTCACAGAAGGGGCCATTCATAGCGTGGTCCATTAGCATAAGGGAGAGAGGTACAAATGCGTTCCAGTCTGAGTTACTGGTACTGCAAAATACAGGCATATAAACAGAGCCGTGGCTGGAATGTGAGGAGGCAGGGGGAGCAGCCAAAAGAGGCAGAGTCCACAGGAGGACAGGAAGAATTTCCCCAAAATAGCTGATTTAGTTACTGTATAGGTCAGTAATTGCAGGATTTCTTTACCGCTATTATAGGCAACACAAAGCAAAATCGCAAATGTAAAAAAAAGAAACTGTCTCTCTTTCTGATTTGGGCTGACGTGCTATTTAAATAATATGGGTCAGGAAATCTGAAATAAAATATCTTTATGAACAGGATTTGTGTTCCTTCCCTTCTTGTCCATCTCCTGCAGTGCTAAAAGCAGACACCTTCTTCTGACATTTCCCCATCAGAGTTGCATCATCAGATTTCTAAATATTGAAGCTTCCTCGGGCTAATGTCTAAGCCTTTCTTAGTGATCAGGAGTGAAATTCCTCTCAAAGCTTTGGTTGGGAAGGCTCTAGTAAACCTTTATGTAGAAATTTGCTGGAAGCTACCTGTCAGTTTGCTGCCCATTTTCCAGTAATTCAGACTAATGACTCGTCAACCCCCCTTTTTTTTTTTTCCTCCTTTTGCATCTGTCTAGAAGTAGCTTTCTGCTCCAGTTACCGGCTTAATAACACAAGGCTATCTACTGAGGCGAAATTCTCACCCAGTCTTACTTGATTTGTCTCATGACTGTTTTTATAATCCTTATTTTGTTAGTTTAAAAAAAAAAAAAAATCTGAGCAACTGGTTGTAGCATTCAAAGATTTGTACCTCTGAACTGAGGTATTGCTTAAGAGCTGTTCTCCTGGACACTGGACCTAAGCAGGAAAGTTTTGATTAGGAAAAACACAGACTTACAGTCACGGACTATAGGAAAGGCGGCTGTGTACAAAATCAGAAATCCTTTTATGCAAGAATTTTCGCTTAGCTTAAGTATCAGTTTCTGTAGGTTTCTCCTGGAGTTCCTACCTATCAGTGTTTTATCCGGACAGGCAGGGAATTAGGTTTCTGTCTGATAGGCGACTTGTTCTATCATCCACATACCAAATGTTCAGGCTGGGAAACGCAGCCCGCGGAAAGAGCCGGGATGGGACCATACGCCGGGATTGTTCTCGCTGGCTCACTTCGCTGCGGTGTCTGTCCCATGTAGCTGCCCCCCCCAAGCCGTCCCACTGCCCCCCCGGCTGTGGCACCCCGAGGTGCCGTCGGGCTCTTCTGGCCGTGGGACGGTGCCGTGGGACGCGGGAGCAGCGAAGCTCTCCCACGAGTGGCCTTCAGCCACGCCAGTGTAACCAGTTACCCATGAGAGCCTACGGCAAAGGGCTGGGTGCCCTCAGTGTCCCCCACTCTGTGGCACCTGGGCGACAAGGGTCAGGATGCTACGAGCCGGGTAAATACAGCAGAGGAGAGAGTTGGACGAAGCCCCGGCTGTGGGGCCACGGAGGAGGGTGTCTCTTGCATGCTGCCATAAGGTACCACGAGGGCAACTCCTTGGTACGTGCTTCAGTCTCTGAATACCCAGCCGGCTGCGTGCAGACAGAAACCTGCATGAAGATTAGTGCTCGGGGACACAGAGGGACGTGCGCTCTCTTCTCGCTGCAAAAGTTCGGAGTTAGCAAGATGATAAAAAGCAACCAAGCCACTGGAGTCCCTTTTCATTCTTGTTGCTGTAAGACTGATACCAGTGGCAGATTTGTCTCTCCTCCTTCCAGCCCAAAAGCCTCCTGAGGACTGGATTTCTCTCCTGAAACTGCTCTGGTTGGCAGCCCTTCACCTACTGCAGGGAAATGACTCACAAGGGACAAGACCTTTGGGCAGGACAGAGGGCCAGGGATTTTAAAGCCCTTGCAGGACAAAATACCGGAGGGGCTGGCATCAAGTGGCTCTCAAGCAGGTATCTCTGCAGAGGCTTCTTCATTTTCCAGCAAGCCAGGCAGAAGAGTCACGAGAGCTTCTTAAGGAATATCTACGAGCAAGAGGCATCGTGCCTCCCTGTGTTTGTACAGCCCTTAGCACGAAGCATCTGGCTGCTGCCAGCACACGATTAAATCAGGGATGAATCCAGACTGCCTGATTTCACCATCCTTAGCCGCCGCCACGGCCACACCACCACGCAATGCTTCCTAAGTCACCTCTTGTGCTCGGGATAATGCTCTGCCGGGCGGCTGGAACAATCTCACCCCTCGCTGCCGTTGGAAGGAGAGCCCCTTCGCTCGAGTTCAGCTGCCCATTTCCACGTCCTCCCTGGTCCCGTGTCATACGCTTGTTGGGCACGTCACTGCTCTTGGTTCACGAAGCCAGCTAGGAGAGCAGCCCACCTCTGTTGCTGCTGGGTTAGTCTTCTGCTGGATTATTCTTCTGCCGGCTTAGTGAGCTAAACTGGCTGGGGGAAGAGACATGCCCTTGGAGCCACGGTGGTGTAAGCAGTGAGAGCAGCTCCTGGAAGGGATGAAGGGAGAAAAGAGGGTGTCCATGGTGGTGAGACGTCAGGGTGGCTCAGTCTCATCTAACTTGGTCCTTGTCCCTGCCTGGTGCCCTCCTGTCCGCTGTGCTGTGGCTCAGTCAGTGACAGGGTGGATCGGGAGATCAGGTGAAATGGTGGGGAGGTTGTTTCTCTTTTTTCCCTTGGGATATGTGCAGCCAAGGCCAATTCCCTGATCTGGATCGCTGCATGGCTTTATGGAGAGCTCTATGGGCAGACACAACAGTGTGGGGAAAGGCAGGGCAGGGTTTGCTTAGCCCACCTCTGCTGTTAAAAAATGTTCATCGGAGCCTCAGGGACCAGACCTGAACCTAAATTTTAGGTTTCTAAGAGGGCATCTCTTTGAGTAAGTGCTGATGTTTCCTGTGGAGTCAGCAAAGGAAAAAAAAAAAACAAACCTTTTGGAGTTTTCCAGGTCCTGTTCCTTTAGGTTTAAATGCTTAGGCTACGTGGACTGGGTTTTGCACAGTAAACAGCAAGCCACAGCAGTGTTATTTTTGAGATCTGCGTGATCATGTTACTCCCAAGAGGCAGCAGTAAATACAGCCTCACTTCTCAGTACTCCTACATGAATGTGGACGTGTGGCTGGTTGCCTGTAGGTGAACCCCGTGTGGAGTATCTGGGACCATATGGACTGCATACAGCTGCTTCGCCACTGTACGTCCAGATATGTGCCACGGCTATGAACATTCACCCTCATGTGGTCAGATATCCCGAGGTATGATCCAAAGGGTACATCCATTTCCACTGAATGCCTGGATATGCATCTTGCCTTAGTTGTTCTGGTGCCTAGAATACATAATGTGCCTCCAAAATACAACTGTAACGCCTCAAAAGTTTCTTTAAACTCATTGTGATTTCCTTGGGCCATTTGCAACATTACTGGGATGTCCCACTGAAAACCAGAGCTTTTCAATATGCAGATGCCACACTCATTGTCTGTCCCTGACTACTTCGATTCAGAGAAATTATTTTGGTATTACTGATGTCCATCCTGTTAATTCCTCCTGGATGCCCCGTAACAAGAGGTTAAAAACCACTGCGCCTGGAGTAAAACATAGTTTTGCTGCTGCAGCCTTGTCAGGTTTTGAGCACGGCTGGCATTTACCTGGAGCACAGGACTTTACAAATTCCTGCAGTAAAATGAGCCTGCCGGTCACGACTTCTCCCTCTGGCCCTTCTGCTGACCCTAGGTGTGCCATCCCTCCACGCACCTCCTGGATGCTGGGTCTCAGCTCTGCTGTACCGATGCATACCGGCTCCAGCACCTGCAAGAAATTAAAGTCCACTAAAATACTCCCTGGAGCCGGTCGCTCATCCTACAGCGGACACAAAAACCTAAATTCCTTTCACATGAGAACATGGGTACATCTGCTTGCAATCATCTTTCTCCAGGCAGCCGGCCTGATTAAGCAGAAATGTGATTCTCCACACTTGGTCCAAGGAGCGCTCAGCAGACGCCTGCAGCCGAGGGGCTGGGATTCGGGAGAAGCAGAATAAACGCGCCTTTCACGCCCGGCATCCCCGGCAGTCCCGCGGCTCCCGCGCTCGCAGCCTTGGTCGCTTCTTGCCCTGCTTGCAGGAGGCAAGACATGCTGAAATAAAGAGAAACTTGTTCTGTGGCAGGAAAGGTCATTTCTTCTGGCCAGGCATTTGGGAAGGAGACAGGAAGCATATTATTTTAAAGGTAAACTGATAAAATATTTGTTTGCTGGAGGAAGGGGAGGAATGTCAAAAACATGTCAGTGTTCTTTAGAAAAAATTATTGTGGCGTCTTACTCCTGCCCTGACAACAACTGTGGGGTGTCGTAAATAAATGTTTTAGTCTTCAGCGGTCTGTAGTCTCATGCAGGGTATTTTCCTTGCTGGAAGGATGCTCTTTGTCCGTCTGTGCACCCGTGTGTGTGTGCACACTGGGGTGTGAATACACACTCCATAGCAGAGGAGCTGGCTGAAAATACTAGAAGTGAGTGGATGTAGAGGGATAGTAGCAGTCTGGTAATGCTATTGCTTGTTTCTTAATATTTTCTTTATTGCAGCTGACCAATGAGGAAACAACTAAAAATCACTACTTTAATGAAAGCTGCCGTTTGTAGCACCGATGCCTCATGGTTTACGTACTTTTGTAGATTTGTCAGATTCCATTTCAAAACTTGCCTTCCGTGCTGCTGCACAAGAGGACTGAAGAAGTAATTGATAGGTGCAGTTAAGAATGCCATGTTTGGGGAATAAAGGGAAAGTATTTATTTTTTACAAAAGCAAGCTTGGAGACTGAGTAGCTTAGCTTCACTGTGATTCCTAAAAGCAAGCCAAAGGCAGCGGCCACACTATACTTTTAATCCTCAAATCTGATCATCAGTTAATATGTTTGTAACGGCTCGGTTGCTCCCCCTCCCAAGGCTGGTTTTTACCAGCCCGTAGTCCAGATATAACCTGAGGACTTAAACCAGGTCTGCGGAAGGCGTACTCTGCCAGCGTGGCGATGCAGTCGTAGCCACAGGGCACGCGTGTCCCAGCCCAGCTGCTGCATCCCTCCGGCTGGACTGATTAAAAGGGTCAGAAGTGACGATTCACCACGTCCCCGGCTAACGAACGCGGCCGTGCAGGGAAATGCTGGGCTGGGGGACCGGGGGAGAGGCAGCCTGCTTTGCGGTTGTTGTTTGGAGGCACGCAGTTAAATCAGGCACTGACTTCTCCTAAACTCTTTGAACTGAACTCTTTCCAAGACCTGCCAAGGTCTTGTTTTAGGCCAAGCTATATTCTTGGCCTCAAACAAATGCCTAAGAGGAGAGCTCTCCTGAACAAGTCTGACTCTGGGCATTTTAGGAATCTAGCTGCTTTAAGGAAGCTTTTAATGTAAGAGTAGGGTGGAAGAACATTGTCCCCTAACAAGTGCAGGGAACGGTGATGGACAGACAGTGTTTTAAGAAAATTTTCCATGCAAGGGTCTATTCACTTGTCTGCATGTTTGACTGTTGCAGTTTATTCACCTGCATTCATGTACAAAAGTGCAGAATTTTAAGGGCACAGTAGGATGACCTGTGCTAGTGCATGAAGATTCAAAGGGAAACATCTGTCATTAAAAAACAATAGGGAAAAACATTTATTTAGCGCAGGCTGGAATACAGAAATGTTTGCATGCTGTGTTTGGCTTGACTTACTATAGGCAAGAATTAATGATGTACAGAAGGGTTGTCTGAAAGAAGCTGTGCGGGGTCTGATATTTTCTGGGGCTTCTCTCCTGAATGTTCATTTGGATGTTGCAACACACTGACACTGTAATAAATCTGTGCGGGTATTATTTAGAGGTCTTATACTCAATATCTTTTTTCTAATACTGCTTCATTCCCTGTGAATGCTAATGCGGATACACAGAGATGAGCAGCTCTCTGCTGACAGACGTAGATGGGATGCCTTTAAGGCTGTGTCAACAGCTTCTGAAAATATTGATTGCCAAGTGTGGTTACTGAGAAAAGATGCTAAAGCCTTTGGCACTGAACAGTTAACAGAGTGTGGATCAAACCTGGATTTTCACTTATAGGAAGGATAAGCCCTTATGTCAGTCCATCCCCATGGCAGTCAGCCAGTCTGATGGTTGGGTCTCGGTGTAGCAATGGGAAAATGCACATCTTTCTTTCTTTGTTACTCTGCTTTGTGAGGGCTGTGCTTGCAGAGAATATTCTTACCACTCGCCACGCAGCTTTCATCCTCAGCAGGAGGCACAAGTCTTTAACTTCTGAGACTAAATGTAATTTGTCAAGGTCTTGCAGAATTGGGTCCCACTCTTGCCCCTTGGTCTTTCCGATCTGTTACTCTACCACCCTTTGCCTGCTCTGCTGCTCACCTTCAGCCCCTCTGCTCCTCGTAGCATTGTCATCAGCCATCGTCCTTTTTCAGATATTGCCTGAAACCACTGCCGTGCAATTGATGGGAAAACGATAACGGTTAGGTTGAAGGAAAGTTGGCTTTGGCTGACATTTTTGTGTAAATATGGAGCAATCCATTTCATGGGTGATTTGTAAATGTACAAACTCTACGCTACCGCCTGTCTTTTCCTTCCTTTCGCATCTGAGAGAGATGCATTATTTTAAGGCTAGAAGGCATCACTCTGGGCTGACCACCTACATAATTCAGATCCTCTGACATCCCTGTGTAAACTCATGTTTCAGGGTCAAGAAGAGTACTTGTGACAGAGACTGTCTTTTAGCAAGAACCTCCCTCCCTCCCTCCCTCATTGATTAAGAAAGATCCACGTAGTCCAAGACAATCCTTCTGAAGTTGTTCCAGTGTTGTCCAAGAAAAATGTCTTATACCTTCCACGTGCTTGTTAACACCCATCTGAGATAGATAGATAGATATTCCATCACAATTTAGACTCTGAGCCCATTACACATCCAATTAGGTTATAAGCACTCCAGAAGGGAGGCTACTCTGCTACCTGCACAGGCATTGCCGGTGCACAGAACTCAAATATTGGTAAAAAAAAATATACATGTTTCATAACTGTAATTGTTCTTGTCACAAACTCAGCCTCAGATCATTTTGGATAATTCATTCCTGAAGCTGCTCACATAGTCTGGGGAGGGAAGAGGCAGATATATTTTTTCCAATATATTGCTATGTGGAGAACGTGCTTAGATCTTTGCATAATATTCCTGGTTTGTATTGTTTATTTACATATAAGCGTTTAGTTCTCTGTGTGAGAACTTACTTATTTTTAAATGAAAGTATGTGATGTTTAAGTGAAAACCAGAGATGAATACGGGAGAGAAACCTCTGATGAAATAAGAAGAGGTGGAATCTGTCCATAATGAAACCAAAATGAAGGTGTTCTGTCAGCCTTTGTTTTACTTTTTGCTTCTTTTTTTAGCCTAGCCTGGAGTTGTCTGTGCGCTCGCAGGGAAATCAATCTGTGCCTTGGGCAGCGAGATCTCTCCATGGCTAGGGGAGACTGATGGATTGTTTCACATATTGAGACTGTAGGTTTGATAGGAACTGTATAGGAATGGTGACAGTACTGGAGATTTGAGGGTTTTGGCTTCTTTAGTAAAATACATACCTTACAACATATGCTCCTGTTTTTCAGATAAAAAGTCTTCTCTCCGCTATGTATTCCTCCCTTCTTTCTGCTGTGCATTTCTCTTCTCTTTCTTCTGTGTATTTCTCTCCTTCCTCTCTAAACATTTCAGTATGGCTTGTTTTAAGTAAAAAATAAATTAATACGTCATGTAAGATTAGTACTATGGAAAAGCTTTTCCATAGGCATATTTAGTGGCTTTGTAATGATTCAGTGATTTGGTTATACTGGGCTTTTTTTTTTTTCTTAAATTGTAACACTATTTCTCATTAAATGGCCAACCCAAACCCCATGACAAAAATTTCCTATGAAGTGATCAAGGGTAAAGTGTTGATTTTACTAAACACAAGGACAAGTGTTGCATTTGAATCAACAGGACCAGGATTCTTCTTGTCCTGGTGCCTAAAATTAGCTCAGCAGCAGGCCGGGCTAGGTCTCTGAAAAATGTGCTCCCACATCAGGTACTGCATGCTTCAAAGCGTGACTGATCTGGGCTCCCCTGGTTTTCTCTTCATTGAAGAAAAAGGCAGCAAGCCTCCTAGCTGCTCCTGTCTCCTCCCTGCTGCCTGGGGAAGCGGTGGAGTCACCATCCCTGGAGGTATTTAAAAGCCGGTAGATGTGGTGCTTAGGGACATGGTTTAGTGGTGGGCTCGGCAGTGTTAGATTTACAGTTGGACTCGATGATCTTAAGGGTCTTTTCCAACCTAAATGATTCTATGATCTTACCGCCTCTGATTAACAAGTGATTACCAACAGCAAAGTTATATTGGATGTTACATACTGTCCCTGCATCTGCATTAATCAATGTGAAAAATAAAAGTTTAAATGACCATCTTTAAGAAGACGTTCCTAACTGAGTTATTACTTGAGTGAAAAGAAACAATCTAATACCACTGCACGGCCTCTCCTGATCTATCACGTACTCATTACTGTGCTTGTGCCATTTCTCTAAGGTACAAGAAGTCCTCAAAGGTTTGTCTGCGTGTTTACTCACTCCTGTATGGCTAACCTGGACACACATGGGAGAGAAAGAGATGAGTGTCACCAGAGCATCACTGTGTAATTACCCTGCTCAGGTCCTCTGCAGCTCCAAATAATATTCAGCTAATACGTGTTAGACTTACAGCCTCTGCATCGTTACTAATTACCAGGTGAAAGCATCTATCCATTGTGGCCATTAGGTGGTAACATTACCTAATAGAAAGGCAGTCACTGTCCTTTGCTTAGAGGAGTACTACAGATCTGCAGTGCAGGGTGTGAAGAGATGTTAAACCACGAAAATGTTCTTTAAAGCAAAAATCACTGCAGTCGTCCTTGAAAAAAAAAAAAAGAGTTGGACACAAGGGTTTATAGTGGCAGATTTTGAGAAAGGAGGAGGCAAAAGACTTTTGTGTTGGTTTTGGCAGAAGTAAGCGATTAAATCGCTCACCCCACCTTGAAGAATTACAGCCTCAGAATTCCTATTTCTGAAGCAGATTAGCTTTCTGGTTAAAGCGTATATCTGGTCTGGCCCAGAACGGGGCTGTCTTGCCCACCAGGACATTTCTGATGGAGAGCAAACCACGTGCTGGAGATGGATGGCAGCATATTAGCTCCTCCGTGCCGCAGCCATCCCCCGTGGCAAGAGCTCCAGGGCGTAAGAGCAATCACGTCAACGCCAAGAGGAGCTAGCAGGGACTTCAGAAGCCTGTCTACATCCACAAATGCGGGCAGGTTCTTCTGCTTGGGTGAAGGAGACCCCGCTTGAGTTCAGAAGCTGTGCAGCCCCAATTAGCACAGACAGAACTAACGGGCCCTGCGGTGAGCTGGGTCAGGCCCCGTGCCGGGCTTCAGGATCGGAGCCCGGCGGTGTTCCCCTCCGGCACCCACCGAACACAGCCCCAGGAGAGCAAAGAGCCGGGGATGGAACGCCTGCCTTTCCGAGGGAGCCGCGTTTCTGTACGACGGCGTTTTGCGAGACCCAGGCGTAGCGGCAGCAGACTGGGATTTAATCTTTCTGAGATAAACGGGATTCTGTAGGGCTCTTATGGTTAAAAATGCAGGTGTGCATGAATACTTGCAGGACAGACGCCCAAATGATCACAACGGGCAAAAAATCTCCCCTTAAATTTCCATACCCCGCAGCCGTGGTTCTGCCAGGTTGGCACACGCGCCCTTTGAAGTCTCCGGCATCCAAGCACAGCCGGGTGCAGCGGGGCTTCGTACGGGAAGATTAAAGATGTCACGATCTCTTACTCAGCGGCAGCAGCACGGAGAGACTACAGAAAGTGCATTCTCCTGGAAACAAACCGAACCGTAAATCAGAAAGGTAATCTAACATCAGATGAACAGAGGCGCGGGCTTGTTCACAGGCAAGGCACTGGTGAAACTGGAAAGCGCAGATATAAAGCAGAGCCAGCAAGAGCGGCCACAAAGCAGATCAAGAGAGGTGTAAGGTCACACGTGATAATGTCAGGAAGACAAGTGAGGTTTCTGCTCTGATAACCTGAGAACCGTGCTCCGAGCTGGGACGCGCTGCCTGTTATTAAGGCTCACGTTCGACCCGAGGAGAGAGCAATCGCCTGCCCTCCGCCGCGGATGACTTTCTGCCGTATTTCGACCATTCGGGCAGACGTTTTGCGTGCCGGGGGCCTGCCTCAGGCAGGCTGGCGGTGCTGCTGAAGATTTCAGCCCGTGTGGTTCCTACCTGCCTGAGAAGGCAGGCAGGGGATCGCAGGTTGGTTGGTTTATGCTAAAAATGCCTGGCGGGCTTCAGGCGATGTTCTGGCTCCCGTGCTCTGAAACAGGGGCTTCAAACGGAGCGAGGGGTGGCAGCAGCTCTCTGGGATGCGCCCCTTTGCCTTCCCCGTGAAAACGAACCCACTTTGTCCCATTTCAAATTAAAAAAAAAAAAAAAAAATTAGTTTTAAAGCACACGCTCGGTAGGCATGCGCTGCGTCCCTGCAGGTCTCTGAGGCTTACGTCCACGCTGGTGAGGTTGCAGCAGAGATGCGTAGGGCTTGCCCTGCCTCCCACGCTGTCGTGCATCGCTGCTGGGGCTGAGGCACAGGGAGGGAAACCTTGGGTCGAGCTAACCTGTCACTGTCTCAAAGCCCTTTGCTCCTCAGCAAGCAAACTCGTTCTGCTCGTAAACTTCCCCGCAGAGGCAGAAATCCACTCTGGAGCATGCCCAAATTTAACAGGCATCCGAGTCATCGCTAAAGGGTCACGAAGACACTAATTTGGCCTGCAGGGAGCAGATTTAGGCATTGCTCAAGCCTCAAACACGAGCCGGGAAGAGGAAGCGATCTGCGTGGGGTGCTCGGGCGGGATGGGATCGGTGTGCGTTCAGATCTGCAGGGACAGCGCTTACCGAGCATCGAGTGAGCCCGACCCCCAGCTATTCCGCAGGGTGCGGTAGACCTAATACCTTCCTCCAGCAAAAAGGAGAAGTTCTGTTTCACCTGTTTCACCCCAGTCCCACTTCTGGCCACGCTCTCCCTTCTTCCTTGGCCCCAGCTCTTGCAAACCACCTACTTGAGCCATCACAGCTCACTAGTCTTGAAGAAAACTAACCCAGCAAGAGTCAACCTGACTATGGGTCTGCTGTTTTAGCACATTGAATTGGCTCCTAAAAGGACTAGAGCCAGTGCAGGTACGAGAGGGGAGGACCAGGTAGCAGCAGGCAGAGAGGCTTCCTTCTCTTGGTGGTAGCAAGCCACCACATTGACTTAAGCTCTTCAGGGTAAGGCAGCTGCCTTGGGAAGACCAACCTGGTTCCCAGCTGTCCTCCAGTTTGTGCTGGATTCATCACAAGGTACCGAACCATGCGTTGGAAAGGCTGGCTCCTCTGGTGATACTCTTTACAAAGGAAGAGACTCACGTACGCTGTTTTGCGAAGGAGTTTAGGGCTGCGGGTGGTGAGGGGAGGAACATTCCTCCAGCTGTGATGAAGGTGCCCAAGTGTTTGGAGGTGGCTGGGCTTGCAAGAAACTCCTCTTCTCGCAGCTTCCCCTGGTCTCGCATTTGCTGACGTGATGGTGGTGTGTCCCCAAAACAGCTTTCTGGTGAAGCACAAGGGAGGAAATTATGCTCTCGTGATGAGGATTTGCTTGGGGGCTTGGGAAGACAGGGAAACCGTGACAGCCAGGACAGGGCAGCTGGCGGTGGTATGGGACGTTCTTCAGGGAAGGGCTTGGTCACCGCGAACAGCGCGTGGTCACTGATGAGATGATGTAGCACAAGGTCAGAGAGCTTTTTTTGTTATATCATTAACACCCACCCCATGAGTAAGCCCAGAGTTTTGGGGAAAGAACCGGAACGTGTACAAACCATTAAGACAGCAATAATGTGTAGGAAGAGGGATGCTAAAACCAAATTGCTAAATTTAAGATTTTATGACTTTGCATTTACTAATCTTTGAACAGTTGCAGCCTGTTTCTTGGGTGTTTTTTTTTTTTCTTCTCTTTTTTAGAGAGTGTGCGTGCATTCTGGTTGTGAATAATAAAATAAGGGAATGAAAATAAGTAAAAAATAGCTTAGAAATAAGAGTCCAGAAAAAATGTTCTGAAGCATAAAAAGAAGAGTCCCAAGAGACAGCAGTAAAAGAAGGAGTGATTCGAATGAAATCAGGCTGTGGTAAAAAGACATGTAATGTAATGTTCTACAGTCCCTCTCCATCTCCCTTCCTGTTAGATTGGACTTGCAGACTTGCTATATACTTACAGGTTTATCCTAAAAATATACTGGAGGCAGTGAAAGAGAAAAAGGGGAAGGATTTCATAGAGAGAGAATTTTTTGTATCCCTCTGCAGAAAGGAAGCAGCCGTGATCAGATAACGTTGCCGAACTAATCTGCTTCTCACTGTGCTTATCGCGAGAGCAATAAGGTTAATTCTGTAGTGAGGGCAGCAAAGCACTGTCAGTTAGTGAAGGGAGGAGGATGGACAAACCAACAGACACCATTTCTTATCTGACAGGGTGAGCCAGAAGCTGCAGAAAATACCAGCAGTAGCCAAGCACAGGGGGAAAAAAAGGAAAGACTGTATTTTAAGCTATCTTCTATGGAAAATATAAACACTAATATTAATTAATGACATGGACCGAAGTAATGGTGCGACCAGATGAGATGCAGTGGGTGAAATGTGTCCCAAACCACGTGTCGAGGCCAACGAGACTCATAGCCAGCAACAAATAAACTTTCCTTAAAGCAAAGGTGTTTGTCCTGAGACTTGGGGCTGGTCCTGTCACTATCAGGAGGACTGTGGAGCAGTGGGAGAAATAGTATGAAACTCAAAATGTTTTGGAAAGAACTGACCAACGACTTAAATGTTCTTCCTTCTGTTTGGAAGGAAAACATGACTCCTGCAGTTTTCTTGGAACAGGCTGCAGAAAGCAATCTGGAGTGCCAAGTGCCTCTGTCCTAAGGCTAGCGACCAGGCCTATATGGCTGGGAGATTTTGTAAAATCCTCATAAACAGAAAATAATAATTTTCTCGGTGTCAGGAACACTGTTCAATGCTGCCCTGTTCTTGATCAAATGGGTCATTTTAGCAGATCATCAAAATCTTCATGGTGCTTCTTTGCAAAAGACAAAGTGTCATCTCCTGCAATCCTTGGCCAATTTCCAGCTTATCTATTTGCCTACTGAGTTAGTAAGCTCATGCCAGGTCCCAGTATTTTACCATAAGTCTTGTTATATTTGGTGGGTTTTTTTCCTTGAAAATCCAGCTTTGGGAGTCCTGTGATTATATGAGCATTTAATCTACACTACATTTAAAAACATTATTGTGTTGAAATGCTTGAAAACATGAAGCTTAATAAAAGAAGAAGGAAAGAAACCAAGATCAACCTTTTTAATACCCTTTTTTGTGCTTTGAAATTCTGAATATCCTTGAATGGTCATTACTGATGCTATCTCTTACATTTTAATGAACACAACACAGTTCTCAACAGCTCCTGTGATGAGATGTGAAAGCAGAGCTGTCACTCTGCTATTCAGGAATCTCTCTGTACTTAATTTTAGGCAAAATGTACAGTAATAATAAAGGCATTCAGACACAAATTCAGTGATGCTTTGGCACCGAGATTGGCCCACACCGCTTTAGGTAGTTGTAGAAACCACCAGGCTTAAAACCACAACACGTAAACTCGGAGATGACACAGGGGAAAGGGGGTCACCTGAGCAGTTTGGTGAAACAGGCAGCGAGCTGCAGAACTGTTTAACAAAATCACCTAGAATCTTATCTGCTTACCCCCAAAAACGTACACAAAGTCCTGCAGGCTCCGAAGACAACACTGGCTGGCAGTAAGGCTCGGCGATCGGGATTTCTCCGGCTCCATCGAGCTCCTTGCCTGGCTCCTGCCCGTTGTTTCCCAAGGCCAGGCTCAGAGTGGCTTTCTTTTGGATTGCTCCCAGATTTCTGCCTCAACACGCAGGCTTGCAAGACCACAGCCTAGCCTCATGCTGGGGAAGGGGCGAAACCCGCCAGCTCCATCCTGCTATCCTGGCGCGGGCATCCCTCCGATTAGCGTTCCTCATTACGCTAAGGGGCTTGACGGAGTTTTACACGGTGCACGAAAGGGGCCCCGCTCACCGCTCCTCATCCCGGAGCTGTCTGGGGAACAGTCCTGCTGACGACATTAATTAACATCTTTCAACAAATTTTCGACACCAGTGGTGATGAAAGACAGTTAACCGAATGACGTCATTAGCGCAGACTTGCTTACCTAGAGCCCTCGGGGATGCTGCGGGGCCGTGCTGGCAGAGAGCTCCCAGCACCGGCGTGCCAGTGGAAGCAAACCAAGCCCTAAGACAAGCCTTAAACTCCTCCGTGCTGTTTTAAAGAGGGTGATGCCACTGCTGATAGAGAGAGACGAGGAAAACAGCGCAGTATCAGTTGCACACACAGCGGCTGTGTTTTTACGTGGCAAATAGCAGAAAGGGGTACTGCAGGCATATCAATAAACACAGATACTCATTTGAAGGTAAATACTTCCAATAAAGGTGCAGTAGTCGCAAGCTCAGCAGAAAAAAAATGTGTCTTACTACCACACCAGGGCAACGCCGCCTTAGTCCTTAAAACAACCTAGAGAGGAAATAAAGATTGCTACTGGGAAAATACCCGTCACCTTTCACCGCTACCTTTGAAAATAAGTGGTGTTATATTTTTACACAACTTTTTTACTTTATGTCAAAAATTTCTGTGCCTTGAACTGAGAAACTGACCTCTTCTGGGAAGATACTGCACTCAGTTTAACCCTAAGCATTATATTCTTCTGTCAATCACTTCTTCCACCACTAGAGCAACAATTTTCTACAATAACCTTGCACTTGAGTCAATCCATTCTCTGGGTTTCACTAGATAGCATTTTATCTCAGCGGTTTCTTGAGTCATCGTGATATATTTGGTATACAGAGGAGGTTTTGTGCTTTGTATTCCCTTGGCCCAGAGGCACCAAGTACCTGAAGTCCTGCAGAGGCCCAGCTCCCATGCAAGGTTGTTACAAACCAACCAGATGAACAAAACACCCTTTGCCATTACCAGTAGAGCAGCAGACCTTATATAAATATTCATGAGTTATCGCCCTGGTTTTATAAATTACCTACATCATGGCTGTTTCATGTAGCCTTACATATGTGCCCTTCGCTTCTGTGCCTTCTAGCTATATTCTGCAACTAGCTATCCAAAAACCTCGGGTGGTTTTAGTGAAGAGGCTGGCAACGTTAAGCTGATGAAAGAGTGTGTTGATTCAGCAGAAGGGGCGTTTGCTCTGACACGGTGTTAAGTCCGCTGCCACTTGAAACATGGGCTGTAGGGAAAAAAAAAAACAAACACTCAAAAGCAGTGACAGAAAGGACAAACTAATTTTGGTTCCCAGTTGTATGGGAGTTGAGCTGGGACACCAGCATCCTATGCGAGTGCTTCCATCACAGGGGTCTGGAAGTTGCTGCTCCCTCCTGCTCTGCCCCTCCGAGCCACTTTGGCCGGAGCGACCACATTGATTTTTCAAGCTGTTGCTGCTGCCGCTTCAGCTGGGATGAGCAGAGAGGCCTGAGCGTGAGCTCGAGGGTGCTGGGGGATGGAGGGAGGCAGGGGAAGGGCTTCGGGTGCAGCTCCAAGTACGGATTTCACAAGGGGAGAAATGCGCGGGGCGATGGGGACGGTCACCTGAAGCGACGATTCAGGCTGGGGAACCCGTGCCGCTGCCGCTTCTGCGTTTTACGATGCGTGGGAAAGCCAGCCACAGGGTCTCGTCCCGCTCCCGCAATTAGCTGTGCCTGAAATAGCGCTGACGGGCTCCTCATCTCGTCACGGGGAGTTGCCACACCACCGCGCAGCTCCCTCGCCGTACACACGCATATACGTATATATAGACGCGTATCCGATATACGCATTTATATACAACTACAATACATACACCGTGTGTGCACATACTGATCTGCAACCAATTTGGAAACAATCCTTGGATCAGGGAGCCGAGGCCCCGGCGCTTGCCAGATTTCTCACAAGCAGGTTACAGAGAGAGCCCGGCTCTTCTTCATCCCCCCTTAAATCCCCCCCGCGCTCCCGGCCGGACCCTGGCACAGCTTCGGCAGGAGGCGAGACGCCCGTAAAGCGTCGCGGGTCTCTGCCGCGAGGGAAGAGAGAGGTTTGTGTCCGAGGACGGGCAAGGATTTCGCTAGGCTTCATCTGGGGTGTTTCTGGCACTTGCAGGGGAAGGAGGTGAGAGAAGCTGAATTCACCGAGGGAAGCTGAAGTCCGAATTAGGAAAAGGCAGCGTAAGTTTAGGCACCGTTACAGTTACGATCCTGCTGAGCAAGGACTTTCAGTTTGTGAGGTCGGCTTTTGGTCCCTGAGGTCTTACTATAAGCTAAACCTGTCTATATGTAGAAAAAGAAAGCTGAATTATTTTTTAAAGCCGAGCGGTTAAAATGCATTGCGGTTTTCTGTGGACTTGAGGGGTGGGAGGGAGGGAGAGGGAGAAAAAAAACTGAACTAAGCCACCTTTGGTCGATTTTGATTTTGTTTTCCCACCAAGACAAGCTCTTGCTTTTCGTCTGCTGTTACAGGCAACTGACAAACGGGCTTTACGTGTAGAGAAATGTTAAATGACATGCTACAGCTATTTTTTTTTTTTTTTAATTCCCCTGTAAGAAAAGCCTGCACAAGTTGCTGAAAGGTCTTTGCCAGTTGCACTGGATTATGTGTAACCACCAAAAAAAAAAAAAAAAAAAGCGCTGCTGGGAACTGGCAAACTATGCCATGCCAAACAAAAGCCTGGATGCCTCGTCCTGCCGAAACTCATCTCACTCCACCTTCGAATGCAAAGGGCACGCGACCACGGGAGCCCACGGCTGCCGATACCGGGAGCGCTCCCTGCCCCTCCCCGCGGCGTCGGGCCGGGTCGGACCGCTCCGGCTCCGGCTCCATCATCTCCATCATCTCCATCTTCCTCCCACCCAGGTGGGTCGCCGCCATGCCGCTGCCGTGCCCCCGCGGGGCCCTGCCTGGGGCTGCCTTCCTCCTCCTCCTCATCTTCCTCCCGCTGCTCTGCACAGCCCCCGGTGAGTGAGTGCGGGCTGGGGCGCGGGGAGGGAAATTCTAACCCGAAATGTCCCGGGGAGTGGGAAAAAGCCTTCCCCTGGCCTCCCGTGTGGGTGAACGCTTTCGGTCCCTCCAAAAGTTGTGCAAGTTGAACATTTTTTTTTTTAAAGAGCTTGTTTTCCAGTGAATAAAGCGTTTGGGAGCAGCTGAGTACTCGCAGGTCTCCTGTTGCACTGCCCAGCCCTGGGCTAAATTAAAGCCTTGGATCCCTTCTGGGAAAGGGCTTCAGCAGGACGACAGCTTTGATGTATGTGCTTTGGGACTTTTCTGCAAGGAAAAATTTTGCAGCATCGGTTGTTAGCATGCCCCTCGTTCCCTGTGACAAGGGATTTACAGGATTATCATGCCACCCTGGACGCTGTGTCACGGTACTGGCACCAGCTGCGGCCTTGTGCTGAAAAATATAATAATTTAATTGGTGAAGAAGGCCAGTATCGGGGTGCCCTAGCCAAGAAGAACTGGGGAGAGCATGCTGGAGTGTCAGAAGCTTCCCTGCAGCATATGTTGTGCTCGAGCATGGAAACGGGAGCAAAGGGAGGCATTGGGAGAAACTGGCTGTTGAGCTGGAACTGTGGCAAAAATACTTCCAGTATTTTTTGAGATACGATCTTTTTTTGGTTATTTCCTTCTTAGTAAACGTATGTGTTCTATTTTTACTTGTCTAGATGTTTCACGGAGAAATAAGCTTAAACTGATGCTTCAGAAACGCGAAGGTAAGTAAAGAGACAGCAAAGTGCTTTCCCTTATTTTTCCTTTGAGGCAGTTGCTATCGGTCAAAGCGTTGTCCCTCTGCCTCCGGCTCCAAGCAGGCAGGCAGAGGAGCAGCGTACAACACTCTGTTCAAAGCTGGCAGTTTTGGTACCAAAACCTCCGCGCATACGGAGCCTGTGCCGGCGTGTCCGTTTGGGACTCGGAATTGGCAAGGCCGGAGGCTCTACTTACCGCAGCCCCCTCCTAAAACCAGGGTTCCCAGCCTCAGGCAGCATGCCTATGTTTTGCTCTGCGCAGCGTACAGCACCTACCTTTTCCAGCACGTGCACAGCAGCCGTGGCATTTATCTGGTTTATTCTGGGAAGTCACAAGCTTTTCCAAGGAATTATAATGCATGGA